>NC_081352.1:21635732-21825660 GCF_029784015.1 Lycium ferocissimum
ACGCAAGTATACGTGGTCGTACAAGTAATATAGACTGTTAAGTCCAGATATCGATCCCACAGAGACTTAGATTCTACTGTTAAACTAATTCAAATCCGAATAAAACTATTCAAGAAAGTGAAAATCAAGGTGTTTGTTGTAACTAAACTAAAACTGAAAAGTAAACAATTTATGATGGGTGTTTTTGTGACTGAGAGTATTTTGACAAAGACTGTAAGATTTATCAAATGAGAGAAAGATCTAGGGTCTTGGCTTTCGATAATCCAACATCTTTCGACAATTCCACCTATTTTATTTCGGGTTACTAGTTGACGGGTTAATTATACTTTATGATATTCTCTCGAACTACTCACAAGCATGTAGATGTTACTATAACGCCTATATCTCTATGGTCATCAGAGGTAACAAGAACGCATTTAATTCTCCGTATTCAACTAAGTAGGGCTAAAGGTTATATCTCTATCCTTAGTAGCGAAACGATTAAATCGAACAAACTCTATTTATTCTTATTATGTACGTAAACTCCCTTTCTCAAGTCCAATTCACGCACCACAGATAGTGTCTAACTATTGGCCAGATAATCAAACAATTAAGATCAAGAATAAATAAGCTACCCAAAATATGGAAATTTAATTGATAGAAATAGTCACCAAATCAACTATCATGTCTTTCGCCACAACCCTAGAATTAAGAAGTTTAGCTACTCATGATTCTCAATGAACAAGAAGAATTCATGAGTAAACTAGGGTTGAAAAAGATGAAAAATAAAATAAACCTAGAGAGAAAATTAGAACAGTGGCTTACAAATCTTCCAAATATCCCAGCACACCGTTTTCAGCTAATAAAGTGTCTATATATACCCTAGGGTTAAAACAAAAAATAAGTAAACCTAATCCCGATCGAAACGGGAAAACTGCCCGTCCTCGTGCTTTCCTTCCGTGATGCGGAAGGATAGCCTGATGCACTTTCGCTTTTCTTCCGCTATGCGGATGAAAAGCCTGATGGCAAATTTTGGTCAGGAGCTTGGTCTGTCCGCTTTCTTCATGCGCGATGCGGATGAAAAGCGGACCTTAGCCCAATTTTTTTTCCTTTTTAGTTCATCACTTGATGTCTTCGACTCGTCATCTCGTGTAATCATCATATGCTCCAAAATCAATCACTTTTAGCCCGGTTTTCCATCGTTTGTCTTCATCGTACCTACACACATGAAATATAACGACATAAGTTCAAAAACGACGATTGCATCATGAATTAAGCGATAAAAGTCATAAAAATAGGATGTAAAATGACACGAAATATGATATTTGTGCCAAATATCACCAGGTTACGAAGATTAAAAGAAAGAAAAACTTTGTACACTTATTAAAGTGAATTTCCATCTTACATAAACAGAGAAGAGATAAAGGAGAAAATATTAGTCCATTATAAGTTCATGGGGTCGTTGTTTGGTTGATGGAATTGGAACAACTATTCTCAGCATAAACTGTTGACATAATAAAATGCAAGTGTGGTTGGCTGCATAACAAAATTGCAGCATAAATAATGAAATATTTGATTGGTGGTGACGTGGTGTAACTAAAATTCGCATTATATTATATTAGCGAGAGTCTATGTATTATTTTATGATGGATAGAATGTAAAAAAAAAAAGTGTGCTTAGCAATGTGGAAATTAAACTATATAATAACAAAATTATCCTTTGAAATAAGTTATATATAACACATTTTTTATTATTAACCCTACTAGCATAACAATTCTTTCATTTATAATCACTAATCCCTACATTATAATTTCCGAATAACTACCATTTGAACTAATTAACAACGCCTAAAGTACATTACTATTAAGAGAATAAGTTAGAAAATTCAAGTTAATATATTTTTAAATATAAGTAGGATTTTTTCTCTTTTCAACAGACTGAAAAAAAGAAACAGAGTTATGCAAAATGAAACCATGCAAATGATCTATTCGATCAGTGGTGTCCTACCTGAGGAGATCAGGGAATCAAAGAATCGAATCAATCAAACGTCTTCAAAATGTATGTACACTTATTAATCCGACAAACATGCTTTTATTCAAATACGTCCCTGAATTAACCGCCTACAATTTCCTTTGGTCGTGTCAAAACAATTACTACTGTACTCCACTAAAACATTCACCACCGATAAAATCTATATATAATATAAAGCTAGGCATACACAATCCTATGTGGCACCTCTCTATGGCCTTCATTGGCATTTATCTATTTTCTTCTTTTTTTTGCCTTTTTCTCTATTATTTTATATATTGTAAAAATAAATGTCTCAATTAATGCTAATATTCCTATTCCTTACGGTATAAAAACTAAAAAGTCAATATTTGTATGCTTCAATTAAATGCCTCATTTACTACTACAACCTTTCATATTTTTTATTGGATCATTTTTATATGCTGCCCAATTATGCTTTACTATGGAGGCTAATACGAGGTTGATGAAGAAGAGGAACAGAAGTTAAACTTGAGATATTGATTTGATTATGGCACAAGCAGATGTGTCAAGGGCAAGGCAGCCTATTGTTTCTATGTCACCAACTTTTCGAGGGTTTTGCGCTTAAATCATTTTATGATTGCTCAACCGTTCTGGGTGTCCCCTATTAAGCAATTGGATGGTACTTTGTTTTATTTAACCCAAATGAGATTTGTTGAAATATGTGCTTTGTTTATGAATAATGTGATATTTGATTTTCTTCATTTTGGTAAAGAAGGTGCATTCACTCTCTTAAATCCGAAATAGGCTTTTAAATCATATCATGTCATTTGTTTTAAACACATACTTCTAAGAAAAACTATATCGAGGCATAATTTCAAGAAATATTTTTACTTATCTTAATTCATTGTAATTATACACTTTGGACTTTTAAATATAAGGTAACGGAAGAACGGAAGCAAAAAGCAAAAGAAAAGAATAACAGAGTCTTTATCCAAAAATAAGTGTCCTAACTTTTTTACAACATATAAAAGGATTAAGCTTTTAGATCTTCGTAACGTTTTGCCTCGCCACACAGTGAATTAGAATAAGTAAAGTTATCTCTGAAAATATTAGTTTAAATTTAGAATTTTAACATCAATTTATGTACTCCCTTAAATTCTCTTTTCATAGTACTCTGCGTTGTTTTTTTTTTGTTTTTTTTTTATTTTTTTTATTTTTTTTATCTATAGAATAAATGTTAACTTCTCCTTAATTGAGAATATTGTTCCTCAAGAGCTATATATGTCACTGTAAAACTAAAAAGAGGCAAATGATATTTTATCTATTTGCATTTGTTTTATGTTTAATTGTTTACATATGAAAGTTTTCCTTATTAGTATATGAAATTTTATTTTCGTCTATGCATATATATTTGGTTTTTCAATTTTGGCAGTTCAGATTTTATCTTTTCTTTATTAACGAAATTCTATTTATCTTCTTTTCTGATTCTTTTAAACCCTTTTCCCTCATTGTTTGGTTTTACCTCTTTTTTATAATTGATAATTCTTTATTGCTGTAATGAAGGAAGAGAATAAGGAGTTGTAAGAGCAATGAAGAGTTGTAACATATGAGCATAATCAAAAGTTACAGTATAGGAATTAATAACATTTATTATATGTTACGTTGTAATGAAGGAAGGAAAATAAAGATTTGTAAGAGCAACGAAGAGTTATAAAATATGAGCACAATAAGAATTTTACAAAGATAGGAATTAATAAAATTTCGCCATTCCACTACTTAATTGGTTGCATTTCCTTCATATCTTAAACTAACGAGAAGCTCATGAAAATGTGATTGACCGCTCTAGGTGGTGAAAAGAAGTGAGTTGTATGTTAATTTATGGTCCAAAATTTTAATTTTGATGTTGTTATGTGGTTTTTTTTTTTTCTTTATTTAACGTGGCCGTGAATATAAGATGTTCAATAATTTTTGGTTTCAAAATCGTAATGGTTAAGGTCTCTTTATGTTTAACTTTTTTCATTTTTCGTAATAATATTTTCTTAGATTCTTTAGAAATCTTTTTTGTGCCGTTGTAAAGCAATATAATTAATATTTCGTGACAAGACTTTTGGTTAGTTTTAGAAAAATAAAGATGTTCTTGAAGGAAATGTCTTTGGGTTGAACTTATCAACGTGTATATTTATATTTTTGAAAAAATTAAAAATATTTTTAGCTTTTCGAAAATCATATCCACTTTAATTATTTTAATACTTATTCAAGCAATTAAAGAATATTATTTTTTAATTTAAAGAGGTTTTTACAGCAAGGCAAGTAAAATTCACTAGTACATGTAAAAGGTACATGATTTAAAATCGTCATTGACAAGTACCTACACAACAACCCTAACAACATTACAACATGCATGATATAACCAACAATACATAATAGGCTTATCCATGGCGTTTCTTTCTCACTCACACCAATAGTGGTTCACTTACTCTCATGTGACACATTCTCAACTTATCCTTTGTAAGGGAAAGTAGCATTTCATATATGTTATTCGGAATAATAAAGTTTAACTAATTTAAATTTATGTCGGGTAAATTCATTAAGGCTTAAACTAACTTAACAGATCAACCTAGACAATTTTCTCTAGAAGTGATTTTTCACTTGCTCTCATGTGACACATTCTCAACTTATCCTTTGGAAAAGAAAGTAGGTTTTTTTTGTAATCCATGAATTATTGAGAACTCACAATTTGAGCTAATTCGGCATCGATTTTAATAGATTGGTGTTTTCTCTTCTCCGAGGGAATGGAACTAGCTCTATAATTCCGAGTCATGACCTATCCAGTATATATGTAAGCGAGCATAGTTTGTTCCTGACACCCTGATCATAAATAACAATGCAATTCCATATTTCACTCCACAAAATTCAACAAGGAAGTGAATTTGAGAGATCAAAGAGCAGGGATATATAGGATAGACCAAACAGAAAATTGGAAGATCCAAAATGTACTACTCCCTCTGTATCAATTTATATAATGTATTTTTCTTTTTAGTTTGTCTCAAAAAAGAATAGTACTTTTATATATTTAAAAGTAATATAACCACAACTTCTCATGCTACTTTTAATAAGATGATTTATAGCCACACAAATAAAGACAGTCTCTTATTTAGGATTCAAATTCAAATAATCAAAGGTTATCAACCAAAAGTACAATCTTGCTTTGCCAACAAGAAAAAGGGCCTTTTGCTAGGCATGTGTATGGCAGATTGCAATGATCTTAAAGTACACCCCTCCTGGAAAAGTCCCAACAAACAACTATGTTGATTTGGTCATATTTTTCACTTATTTTTGTCCTCATCGTCCATATTTATGGTAAGGTACATTTAATAGGAGGCTCTTTTAATGAAGAGACTGGAAGTGTGTTCTTTGCTTTACTTCCATAAGAGGTAACTAATGCTTTATTTCTAAAGCAATTCATTGGCGATTAGGGTTCAAATCGATTTCACTAAAAATAGGGCACGTTGAGCAATTTCTTTTCATATGTCTAATTATTGATTACAAAGATTATTTGATATTTTTGCTTAGAAGAAAATAGGAAACACCCAATGAAATAGTTGAAACGTGCACAAATTAGTTCGAACAGAAGTACACAACCAGGGGCGAATTTATGTATAAAAAATGGATCACGTGAACTCCTAATCACCTGACTAAACTCGATATATTATGTATATAATCCTTAAAATATACTCCCTCCGGATAAAAAAAAAAGAGTCCACTTAGCCATTTGCACACCTCTTAAGAAAATATTAACTCGTAGACAAAAATAGATAATTTGACTAAAATACCCCTAATTAAATAGGCATTGGGATTTGATCATGTAACACTTAATAGGGGTAAGTAAATATGGAAAAACAAGATTAATTCTTTCTTGTTTTGCTAAGTGGACTCTTTTTTTTATCCAAGAAAAAAAGCTAAGTGGACTCTTTTTTTTATCTGGACGGAGTATCTAATATTAACTAAAGGAACACATGATCAAACAAAACTGAATAGAACATTAATTAAGTGCTGAGTTTAATCTTTTAAGATTGTAGGATCGAATTGAATCTACTAAATGCCCTTTTGCGTTTTTTTTTTTTTTTCGTCTTTTTAGAAGGAAAAGAATGGTAAGCAAGTCATTAAAATTTGAGAAGCCAAGGACTTTGAGCCCGTTTGGATTGGCTTATAGCTTAAAGCTCATAAACTTATAAGTTGAAAAAATAAGTTGGGGTAGTTAACTTATTTTTTTTGGCTTATGTTCGTTTTCGGCCCTTATAAGTCGCTTTAGATAAACTAAGTTAAATGGGTCAAATTATTTTTTTGAAACTTATTTTAAGACAAAATACTTTGACACCAAACACTCAAAAATTTCGAAAAAAAAATTTTTTAAAAGCCCAACTTATAAGCCAATCCAAACGGGCTCTTTGTCAGTTATCAAGTATATCCACTAATCTTGGAAGCTGAAAGACACTGCAAAAGCACTCTCCGGTCAAATCTCATTCTAGGGAGGAAACAACTCATTTAATTACTACCAACAATAAAACTATACAGTACACATTAATCAATACCACTCACTAACCCAGGGACAGATGTGTATAAAAAACTGAGCCAAACTAAAATTGGCAGCCATAACCACTAAGTAAACTCTTCTTGAAGTTGTCTGAGTTGTAGATGTACTAGTCCCCAATTTCAGGCTATTCTCCCGTTCCATAATGAGTGATAGAAAGTGTTTATTTAAAAAATTAAAAGTATTTTTATTAATTTACCTACAATTAAATGTCTAAAAAAAAATTATTAATTCTTAATTATGTAAATAATGATAATTTTAAAAGATGCACCGCTATGTTAAAACAAAATAAAAAACCTAAAAAATCACTTATTTGTGAAACGGTGGAAGTATCGTTTATTGTGCTGTCAGATCACATAAATACAGTGACAATAAATAATTTGAGCAAGCAAGAACAGGAACTTTTGCCAATGTTACTATACAAAAGAAAGGGCTTCCTAGCAAAATCTTGCCTAAATCATCATAAACCCCACCCCAATAAAAATTGATTCTTTTAAAAAAGAATAACAAAAGCTACCTTGTACTAATCGAAAAATAGTCACTGATCTGAATTTTTCAGAGCCATAATAATTTATTTTTAAAGGAAGAAAATGAAACTAAAGAAAACAAGCAAGAATGAAAATGTGAGTAATAAATATGCAAACACTTGATGTGTGGTTTAAACAACAGTCAGGAGAGAAAAAATCACAAATATCGATTTTTCGGCTCTTGTAACTGAAAAATAGTCATTCTCTGGATTTTTAACTTCTATTGTGCTGAAACTCCATGATCGAAAATTGGTCAGTGGGCGATATTTTTACCAACACTAGTGTTTGGCTTCTGCCGGGTATTCCTTCCATATTAAAAAGCAAACAAGCAAATGGGAAATGTGAAGGATAAAGTTCATCACTAGTTACTCAGATACCTTGCCATCTTAACTGTACAATGAAACACTTCCTAAGAAAAGCTAGCCTAAATCATAATAAACCCATCCCCAAAAAAGCTTAATCTTCATTAAGAAAGACCAAAAGCTAGCCCAAACTCATAATAAAACTAAAGGAAGAGAATCAAACTAGAGAATTGAACACCTTCCTATTAGAAGGAACGTTTTAGATCATATGCTGAGAAGATCCGGTGGAGGAGATTTAGGTGGTGAGCCCGGTGGCTGATGGTGGTCTTTTGTATATCCGGGAACTAAAGCGGGAGACTCTAAGGCGGGACCCAACATTTTGGGAACCTCGGTTAGCATTTGCACAACCTCGCGCATTTTGGGGCGTTCAACAGCCTGTTCTTCGACACAGAGCATCGCGACATAGAACACGTGCATAACCTCATGAAGGGGAACTGTTGTTGAGAGTCTCGGATCGAGGATCTTGAGAACTCCTTCCTTTTTCCCATCAGTCATTCTCCTTACCCATTGGACTATGTCGACGCCATCACCAAATTCCCCAACCGGCTTTTTACCACTCACCAATTCTAACAGAACCACACCAAAGCTGTATACGTCGCTCTTCTCATCTACCTTGAGTGTGTATGCATATTCTGCACAATTAAAATGAAAAAGAAATTAGGCACATACAACAAAGCAGACTGAAATTCCCACTACTAAAAGAAAATTAGCCATGGACAAATTTTGTAGATAAACAGCAAATCTATCACTAATCCTATTCAGCGATGGATTATCACAAAATTCTGCTAGCTACAAGCAATTTAGCGCCGAAGTTCGTAGCTAATTCCAGTTTTTTTGTAGATCAAGCAATAAACAGATTTTGTTGGTCAAAGTTAATCCATATAGCGCGAAACAGCAAGAAACCAGGTTTGAATTAATCCAGTACCTGTTATTTAGTGTTCTCTGTTTCAGGGAGGAGGTTAGATTTCAATTGCTTTCAGCAACATAAGTACTCATAAATTCCAACCAAACCAAACCAAGTAGATAGAGATCACTTTCACAGTTACAAGACTTATCTAAATACTCTATCTTATAAAATAAAAAAAGAGTTACAAGGCTTATCTATGAACAGAGGCATTCATCTCTTAGTAGATTGGTTCTAGTTAACTAAAAGATTTGCGTCATGTTGTCCATGTTATAACAAGGAGACCGATGATTACCAGCTTTGAAGGACCAAGAAGTACTACATAAATGTATAAACACTTGAAGAGACTCATATTTTACTATTAAAAAAATAGGATAGTGACGATAAATTCTGCAGCTAAATTAGCGACGGATTAGTAACGGATTATCACAAATTTCTGTTAGTTACGGGCATTTTAGTAACGGATTAGTGACAAAGTTGGTAGCTAATTCCAGTTTTTTTTAATGTTTTAGTTGACAACATACAACAATAATAAACTTCTTCCGAAAGTAACACACTTCAGAACCAAGATTACGACGAAGTAAAGATTTGATAGCGTACCTGGTGCAATGTAGCCATAAGAACCAGCAATAGCAGACATGCATTCTGATGTTCCCGAGTCTTGCAAAAACTTGGCAAGCCCAAAATCAGCAACGTGAGCTTCGAATCCTGAATCCAGAAGAATGTTGTTTGATTTTACATCACGATGGAGGATCAAAGGCGAGCAATCATGATGAAGATAACAAAGGCCCTTTGCAGCTTCCAACGCTATCTTATACCTAGTATCCCAATGCAAGTGGCCTCCTTTCTTTCCATGAAGCATTTCACCAAGGCTCCCATTAGGCATGTACTCATAAACCAAAAGATTCGTTTCATGATTCGAGCAAAACCCCAATAACCTAACAATATGCCTATGCCTAATCCTCCCGAGCGTCTGTATCTCAGCATTAAACCCGTGATCATGAGAAGAACCACGGGTCATCACCGGCAACCTTTTAACAGCAACCAATTCGCCATTTGGCATTACCCCTTTGTACACTATTCCAGCACCTCCTTTACCAATAACGTTATCCTCTTTCAAACATCCCAAAACATCATCACAAGTGAAATCCAACCGTTGGAAAGCAGTAAGCTTCCAGGCACGAGCCTGACTCGCCTTCTTTAAAGCTCTAGCCTTTATAACCGCAGCAATAGCAAACACAATCGAGCAAACAAGCAACCCAATAACGAGCAAAAGCTTCATAGAAGGCGAAAACGCACCTCTCTCATGAGGTCGACTAACCCCGTCGACCACACCTTCTTTGCAAGGACCCAAGTAGGGTCCACAAAGATCTGGATTACCCAAAAATGAAGTGTAATTGAAGTAACTGAATTGACCAGTACCCGGAACTAATCCAGATAAGTTGTTATACGAAAAATCAACAGAAGTTAAACTCTGCATTGAAGCAATAGGTGCAGGAATACCCCCAACTAAATGGTTTCGCGATACGTTCAAGTAATTCAGTATCCTCATACCAGTGATCTCAGTAGGAACTTCACCTGATAACTTATTCCTACTAAGATCAACAAAAGTTAAAGCCTTGCATTGACCTACTTCCTTCGGAATCGCGCCAGAAAAACTGTTATCACTGAAATCAAGCTTGGACAGTTGCTGCAATTTCCCTATTTCAGCTGGAATTTCACCAGAAAATTTGTTCCCATCAAGAAGCAACGTTTGAACACCAGTAAAATTTCCAATACTCGATGGCAAAGTCCCCAAAAGGCGATTATTCGAAAGACTAATTTGCCCCAAACTTGAGGAAACTTTACCAGTCACTGGAAAAGTACCAGTAAGAAGATTATCTTGAAGTTCAACTTGTGTTAACTTAGGCAAACTTAACAACCCTTTTGGTATTGACCCATTTAAGTAATTTTCACCCATTCTAATCCTACTTAATGATTGACACTCACCTAAAGATTCAGGTATTGGACCAAACAAGAAGTTTCCTAAAGTGATCAATGTTTGCAAAGTGTTACCACTACACATATTTGGTGGCAAATTACCTGTTAACTTATTAGTACTAATATCAAGAGTTGTTAACTTACTATTTTTACCTAAACCTTGTGGTATACTTCCAGTAAAATTATTTTCCCATAACTGCAATACTTCCAGTTTTGGCAACTCTGATATAAACTCCGGTATCGATCCGTAAAGCTTGTTACGAAAAAGATTCAACAGAGTTAAATTCTTCAGTTCACCAAATGTCACTGGAATTTCACCTGAAAACATATTATTCGACAAATCTAAAGATTTTAAGCTCTTTAGATTACCCAACTCATTTGTAACAACCCCAGAAAGTGCATTCACTTGTAAAAACAATGTATCTAATTTCTCAAGCTTTCCTATTTCCTTTGGAATCTCACCAGTAAGTCCACAATTTGCAGCATCTAACCTTAAAAGCTCCGATAAATTTCCTATTTCAGGTGGTATCCCACCTGAAAATGTGTTGTAATAACCAATATAAAGCTCTTTAAGAGTTGTAATATTTCCTATCTCAGCTGGGATTTTACCAACAAGGGCATTTCCAGAAACTGCAAGGTATTCAAGAAACATCAGTCTCCCATACTCAGGTGGAATACTTCCTGTAAAGAAGTTCCCACCTAAGTGAAGATGTCTAAGATTCGTCAAATTATGTAACCCGACAGGGAGCTCACATGTCATGTTGTTGTTATAAAGGTCAAGGACTTTAAGTTGTTGTAGATAGGTAAGGTTGGGAGGGAATGTTGAGTTAAAAACATTGTTGGAGAGATTAAGGTAGTTAAGATTTGGGATAAGTGATATTTCATTAGGAATGGGTCCTACAAACTGGTTAGCTGCAAGGTTAAGTGAGGTTAAGTAACGGAGATGTGAGATTTGTGGTGAGAGTGTACCGGTGAGGTTAAGGTTAGAGATGTTAAGGGATGTCACGTGGTTGTGATGGTTGCACGTGATGCCGAACCATGTACAGTGATTTGTGTTGATGTTCCATGAGGAAAGGGAGGATTGTGGGTCTGAGGTGATGGCGGTTTTGAGGGAGAGTAATGCGTGGTATTCAGGGAGGGAAGGTGGTTTTCCGGTGGTGAGGTGGAAATGGGGGAGGAGGAAAAGGAGGAAAAGAAGAAGAAAATGCATGTTTTTGTTTAATGGGGAAAAGAGACAAGAGTAGAGTAGAGATGAATGAATGAAGAAGAAGAAGAGGAGGTGTGTTACATTGGTATTTTATTTGCTTTTTTCATGTGTCCTTATCGAACAGATACAAATTTATATGAGCTTTTCAAAAATATATACATTAGAAACTCGAAAGAATTAACTAAAGGTGACTTTTTAGTTATGAAATTAGTATTGGTGACTTGTGGGGACCATTTCATCTCAAAACCCATTTAAATATGGGATTAAGATAATTGAGGTTCAAAGTGTATTTTTTAAAACTTCTTAATCTTTTATAAAATATAAAAAGATCCCAACTTAATTCAAAAAACCCACTAGCCCCCCTTCTCATCCTCCCACCCCTCCCCCCAGCCCCACACCCCACCCCTCCCCAAATTTTTTTTTTTTAAGTTTTGATAATTTTTATTTGCTTTGTCAACAGTCCCCCTCCTCCTCCCACTCCTCCCCCACTCCACACCCCACCCCCCCTCAATTTTTTTTTTAAAAAAAAGTTTTGATATTTTTTATTTGCTTTTTCACTAGCCCCCTCCTCCTCCCACCCCTCCCCCCCCCCCCAAATTTTTTTTATTTGCTTTTTCACAGCCCCCCCTCTCCCGCCCCCCTTCCCCCCCAAAAAAAAAATTTTTTTTTTTTAATTTTTAATTTTTTTTTTTGCTTTTTCACCCCCCCCCCCTCCTCCTCCCCCCCCCCCCCCCCCCCCCCCAACAATTTTTTTTTTAATTTTGATTTTCTTTATTTGTTTTTTCACCCCCCCCCCCCTCAAAAAAAATTAAAAAAATAAATTTAATTTTTTTTTACCAGCCCCCACTCCTCCCCTACCAAATTTTTAAATTTTGTTTTTTTTTTTTTTTTATTTATTTTTTCACCCCCTTTCTCCTCACAGCCCCCCCCCCCCCCCCCCCCCGCCCAAAAAAAAAATTGAAAAGTTTTTCTTTTTGTTTTTTTGCACCCCCCACCCTTCCAAAAAAGGAAGTTTTTCAAAAAAATTATTTTTTTTGTACCACCTCGCCCTCCCCTCCCTAAAAATAAATGATTTTTCTTGAAAAGAAGTTTTGAATTTTTTTTTTTTTGGTTTCTTACTTCCCCCACCCATCCGAAAAAAATTAATCCGTCCCCCCCTCCTCCAAAAAAAATCTTGGAAGGAAGTTTTGAATTTTTTTTTTTTTGTTTTGGGTTTAGGAAAAAATTGGATAAAATCCAGGTTGTTGTTGTTGTGTGTTTGTAGTGAAATAGAAGATTTTTCTGTTGTTGTCCTGGTATGGTTCAGGGTTTAGGAAAAGATATCCAACATATGATTTTTTTTGTTCTTGTCTGGTATTTATACGGTTCATCTATAGAAGATATCCACAGATTCGTAGTTGTTGCAACAAGTTCTACACTTGTGGCAACAAGTAGACAATGTTGCAACAACTACAAATCATTGGACATAACCTCGAGTTATTTGGTTCGTTTGTAGAAAATATCCATGATTTTTAGTTGTTGCAACAAGTTCTACACTTGTTGTAACAAGTAGACAATCATTACAACAACTACTAATCATTTGGACATAGCTTGATTATTTGTTTTTACTTTGTAGAAGATATCAATGATTTGTAGTTGTTGCAACAAAGCTCTACACTTGTTGCAACAAGTTGACAACTGTCTATTTGCAACAACTACAAATCATTGGACATAGCTTGATTATTTGGTTCTGTTTGTAAAAGATATCCAACAGATTTGTAGTTGTTGCAACAAGCTCTACACTTGTTGCAACAAGTAAACAATCTGTTGCAACAACTACAAATCTGCTGGACATAGCTTCAGTTATTTGGTTCTATTTGTAGAAAATATCCAACAAATTTTTAGTTGTTGCAACTAGGGTTGTTCACGGTTTTAGTTAAAACCAAAACCAAACCGAAAATTTAACTAAACCAAATAAAAAAAAAACGGACATTTGGTTTGGTTTGGTTTGGTTTTAAATTTTAAAAACCGATAATATTTTAGTTTGGTTATGGTTCTATTAAAAAATAACGGAATAAATAACCGAACCAAACCAATAAATTATATACATAAATTTTATAATTATTTATATGTATAATAGTAGTTTTTCATAAATAATTATAAATATTTTGTCCTTTATGTTATTTGCGAATGATGTTTATGAACTTATTTATTTTGATTAGTTGTGGTATTTGGAGCCAAGGTGGCTGTTGAACAATTACTGTTTATGAACTTATTTATTTTGCTTACTAATTGTTGCAATAGATGCATATAGTAGAATTGCTTGGTTGCTTAGTTGCTTAGTTGTTACAACAAATTACTCACCTTGTTGGAAAAAAATCAAAAAATTGCTTAAATTATTGTAAAAACTAAAAAATATGTCGCAACAGATGAGTTAATTGTTGCAACAGATCATACACTTGTTGAAGAAGTTGCAACAAGTTACTAATCATTTCAACAGATGGATCAGTTGTTTAAGCAAATTGACTAATTGTTGCAACAGATTAATCACCTTGTTTGAATTATTGCAACAACTTACTCATATGTTGCAGCAGGTATCTCATATGTTGCAGTAGGTATCTCATATGTTGCAACAACTTACTCATATGTTGCAGTAGGTATCTTATATGTTGCAACAACTCCTCCATTATTGCAACATATTCACGATATTGCTAATCTGTTTAAATAAGTTACTAATCTCTTTAGACAAATTGCTTAAATGATTGCAACAGATCATACAATTGTTGAAGAAGTTGCAACAAATTACTAATCTGTTCCAACAAGTTACTAATCCGTTTCAACAAGTTACTAATCCGTTCCAACAAGTAACTAATCTGTTTAAACAAGTTATTAATCTGTTGCAACAGATAGTACGATTGTGGAAGAAGTTGCAACAAATTACTAACTGTTTCAACAAGTTACTAATCCGTTCCAACAAGTAACTAATACTGTTTAAACAAGTTACTAATGCACGCATGACAGATCATACGATTGTGGAAGAAGTTGCAACAAATTACTAATGATTTTAGTAGATATATATATTGATCACTAAATATAGTTGATTTCCATTGTTTATCACTAAATATGGGTGAATCAAGTAGTTCACACCAATTCACTCCAATGATCACTCCATTTAGTGCGTATTGGACTTAGTTGATCATCTATCCTGACCCAAAACACCATCAAATTACTTAAGTATATACATTGATCAATAAATATGGTTGATTTCTATTGTTTATCACTAAATATGGGTGAATCAAGTAGTTCATATCAATTCACTCCCATGATTACTCCGTTTAATGCGTATTGGACTTAGTTGATTATCTATCCTGACCCAAAACACCATCAAATTGCTTAAGTATATATATTGATCAATAAATATGGTTGATTTCCATTATTATCACTAAATATGGGTGAATCAAGTAGTTCCCATCAATTCACTCCCATGATCACTCCATTTAGTGCGTATTGGACTTAGTTGATCATCTATCCTGACCCAAAACACCATCAAATTGCTTAAGTATATATATTGATCAATAAATATGGTTGATTTCCATTGTTTATCACTAAATATGGGTGAATCAAGTAGTCCCTATCAATTCACTCCCATGATCACTCCGTTTAGTGCGTCTTGGACTTAGTTGATCATCTATCGACCCAAAACACCATCAAATTGCTTAAGTATATATATTGATCAATAAATATGGTTGATCTCCATTGTTTATCACTAAATATTGTTGATTTCCATTATTTATCACTAAATATGGTGATTCCCTTTATTGATCACTAAATATGGGTGAACCAAGTAGTATCATGCAACAAGTGTAGTATCTTGTTGGAACAATTTGTAGTATCTGTTGGAACAACTATAGTATCCTTTGTAACAAGCGTGGTATACATTGCGGCAAAGAATCGTAATATACGTTCTAAGAATACACTTAGAATTGCTCATCTAATCCATGATATATATATATATATATATATATATATATATATATATATATATATTCATCACTAAATATCGTTGATTTCATTTGTTTAACACTAGATATGGGTGAATCAAGTAGTTCACATCAATTCACTCTAATAATCACTCGTTTTAGTGCATCCGACTTAGTAGATCATCTTTCCTAACTCAAAATACTATCAAATTGATTAAGTATTATATATTGATTACTAAATATCGTTAATTTCATTTGTTTATCACTAAATATGAGTGAATCAAGTAGTTCTCATCAATTCACTATAATAATCACTCGATTTAGTGCATACTGACTTAGTAGATCATCTTTCCTGACTCAAAATACTATCAAATTGATTAAGTATTATATATTGATTACTAAATATCGTTGATTTCATTTGCTTATCACTAAATATCGTTGATTTCATTTGCTTATCACTAAATATGGATGAATCAAGTAGTTCACATCAATTCACTCTAATGATCATTGGATTTAGTGCATATTCCTGACTCAAATTACCATCAAATTGATTAAGTATTATATATTGATCACTACTTATCATTGATTTTCTTTGTTTATCACTAAATGTCATTGATTCCCTTTGTTGATCACTAAATATGGGTGAATCAAGTAGTATCCGTTCGCAACAATTGTAATATCGTTGCAACAAGTGTAGTATCGTTGCAATAATCCGTAGTATTTGTTGCGGCAAAAGACATAGTTGTTGAACAAGTCCTTACTCTTGTTGGATAAAACACAACAAGTTACCAACTTTACGTAACAAGTCACTCCACTTGTTGGAAAACCCCAACATGTAACTTAGTTCTTTGCAAGGCAGCTGTCAGTTGTTGCAACAGATTGCTTATTCTTCGGAAATCTTTTAGCGAGTTGGATAAAACACAAGTTACTAGTTGTTGCAACAAGTTACGGAGTTACC
This sequence comes from Lycium ferocissimum, assembly GCF_029784015.1. Lineage (NCBI taxonomy): Eukaryota > Viridiplantae > Streptophyta > Magnoliopsida > Solanales > Solanaceae > Lycium > Lycium ferocissimum. Next base: position 21,652,189 of record NC_081352.1, read on the forward strand.
ATGCAATGATTCATTACTTTTAAAACTTCAACAATTTATTAACAACACACACATTTGTGATTTGAACACGATGAACATATCATATAAACCAAGTTCACAAGCACCAAGAACAAATTAACATTCTAAAAAAGAATAACATTAAAATGTCATAAAGTTCCAACAAATAAGCGTTATTACAACACGGTGCAATTAACAACTATGGAGCATTTCGGCTTGGACAACAACTACAAATCTTTGGATGTTTTATACAAACGAACCAAATAACGAAGCTATATCAACAAGATTTGTAGTTGTTGTAACAGATTATCTACTTGTTGCCACAAGTGTAAAACTTGTTGCAACAACTATAAATCTGTTGGATATCTTCTATAAACATAACCAGATAAATACCAGGACAAGAACAGAAAAAATATCTATTGGATATCTTTTCCTAAACCCTGAACCATACCAAGATAACAACAGAAAAACCATCTATTTCACTACTAACACACTACAACAACAACCTGAATTTTATCCAAACTTTTCCTAAACCCAAAAAAAAAATCAAAACTTATTTTCAATATTCTTTTTGAGTAGGGGAGGGGGGTGGTGCAAAAAAAAAAACTTTTCAAAACTTTTTTTAAAAAAGCAATTTTGGGGAGGGGGGGGGGGGTAGTGAGGGGTGGTAGGAGGAGGGATTTTGGTGAAAAAATAAAAAAAAAATCAATTTTTTTTAATAGTTTTGGGGGGGTGGGGGGGGGGGGGATTGGGAAGAGGAGTGGAGACTGGTAAGAAAAAATTAAAACTTTTTTTCGGGGGTAGTGGGGGTGGGGGGAGAGTTGCAAGGAGGAGGAGGAGGGGGTGAAAAAATAAATAAAGAAAATAAAAAAAAATTAATTTTTTTTGGAGGGTGGGGGTGGGGGTGGGGGATGAGGGTGGGGGTGGGGGAGGGTTGTGAGGAGGAGGAGGAGGGGGTGAAAAAATAAATAAAGAAAATTAAAAAAATTAATTATTTTTTTAGGGGGGTGGGGGCGGGGCGGGGGTTAGGCGGTTCGGAGGAGGGAGGGGGTGAAACAAAAATAAAGAAAATAAAAAAAAAAAAATTGGCTGGGGTGGGGTGGGGGCGGGGAGGGGGTGGGGGTGGGGGTGGGGGGAGGGTTGCGAGGAGGAGGAGGAGGGGGTGAAAACAATTAAAGAAAATTAAAAGGGGGGGGGGGGGTGGGGGGTTAAGGGGTTGGGAGGAGGAGGGGGGTGAAAAAAAATAAAGAAAATAAAAAAAAAAAATTGGCTGGGGTGGGGTGGGGGCGGGGGCAGGGGAGGGTGGTGGGGGCATGGGGTCGGGGGCGGGGTCTGGGCGAGGGTGGGTCAAAGTGTTAAAAATAAAACTTGAGTGTAAAGTGTTAAAAATAAAGTTGAGGGTTAAAGTGTCAAAATAGAAACTTTTGGGCAACTTCAAAACCCCTTAATCACTAATAGAAAATTATCACCTATACCTAATAATTAAAACTTAAGTCACCTATACTAAAATAAAAAACTAAAGAGTGACTAATAATTAAATGCCCCTAGAAACTCAGACAAAAAAATTAAGGTAGTTTATTGTAGTCTTACACTGTACTCCCTCCATTTTATAATAAGTGGCTTTTTAAGCTTATTCATACCCCCTTAAGAAAGTACGCACTCCTAAAAAATTAAGAGTGTTTTTACTAACTTATAAAGTGTTTTTACTAACTTACCCCTAATTATATACCGAGAAAAGGAATAGCTTAATGATTTTTAATTATATAAATAAGAGTCATTTGGAAGAAGAAGATTAATTTCTTCTTGAAATCCTAGAGCATCACTTATTTTGAAATAAAATAAAAAGCCTAAAAAGCCTAAAAAGCCACTCATTATGGAATGGAGGGAGTACCTTTTTTTTTTTTTTTTTTTGTGTGTGTGTGTGTGTTGGAGCAATTTTGCAAGCTCGTAGACTAAAATATTTGATATTTGCTATTCTTTGTTTCCAAATTACATGGCATTCTTTTTTTATGGTTAATTTAAAAAAAATGACACATTTTATATTTAATTTTTATTATATTCTTAATGAAAAAATTTATAGTTAGATAAATAATAACGATTTATTTTAAACGATAAATTTCAAAAGTTTTTCTTTTATTCTTAAATTCTATGGTTAATCAAATAGCATTCACATAAATTGAGATGAAGAAAATACTGCACTTATCATGGTCAAAGTTTTGAATAACTTTATCCAAAAAAAAACTTACATCAATATGAGACAATCACCAAAGTTGCTTGATTCAACGAACTAGTAACTGAAGCACTAACTCCGTCTCTAATTTGAATATGAAAATATAGTTGAAATTTTATAAGTGAAAACTTGAAGAAAAATTAATAACTCAGAAAATATATTTTTTAAATTTCATTTCAGGTTTGAAGTTGAACTAATAAACCAAATTGATAAATCCACATATTATTCGATTTTTTTTTAAAACAAAAAGCGGGATTACCTATATAGGTGGAAGGGAGCGTATATTCTCTTGTCATGTGATTATTTTTGTTTATTGCCAATAAATAAAAGGGATTAAACTTTTAAAGGACATTTTGAATCGGGAGATCTCATTGAATCTACTAATTTGTCTGATTCAGATGGAGACTGGAGAGGAGGCCCCAACTTCTGTTGTAACTTTGGAACAATCTTTTTGTTCCTGAAAAATAAGAGAGGTGCTAAATGGCCACACGAATTTGATCTAAATTTAGTCACATTTATGTAAAAATTACTATAATCTTTATTGTATAATTTTAAATTAAGATAAATTTTGAAAAGAAAAGATAAAAATGACATTAAGTAAACATAAATTATTAAATTTGACCTAAATAATCATATGAATTTAATCCATTTGGGCCATTGTGGCCAAAAGACCTTTTTGGAAAAATAAAAACAAAAAAGGTGTATACAGAAGTAGGAGTTAATACTTTAATTTACCGTTTCTTTCCGGGGCCAAAAAGTATTTCATGTCTCAATTTATGTGATATTATATTTTATTAATTTATTTTAGAAAATAACATATTTCTGAAATCAAACTTTTAATTTTATTCTGTACGAGAAACTTTTACGATCACACAAATGTTATGCATATTTAAGATTACAAGTCTCTAAAGTCTTGTAACTATACAAATGTTATGATATATTTGACAATTTAAATCATATATTTCAAGAAAATTCCTTGTTTTTAAACTTTATGAATAGATGAATTGTGTCACACAAATTGAAACGGAGGAAGTATAAAGAAAAGAAGAAACATGATATTTTAATATTCTTTTGTTTCTGCTTTTCTGCATTAAATAGTTGTTAATAATTTAAAACATCATCATTAACAACAAAAATAAATAGAAATGGGAAGCCTCTGGAATCCTAATATTCCGTTCAATTCATTGTCAAATTATACGAAAGCAGTCAATCATGTCCCTTTCATTTAGGACTAACACTTTCATTAGTGGTACTAATTAATTAATGGAGCTTCTATCATTTTCAAAACAGTAGTTCTTTATAAAAGGATATTCAAATGATGCCTTCATTTTCCTTTTAATTTAGACAATTTTTTGAAATTTTACAAGTGAGAGTCAATCAATATCGTCTGTTCGTGTGTTGTCTGTTTCATACTTTCCAGTAGTTGTTGCATTGTACATAAGACATTCCCATTTTGGGTCTGTATCCTGCTTTCATATTTTCTCTTACTTTTAGTTTGCAGGATTAATTACGAGTACGTTACAGTGTTACGCCATAAATCACTCTAATAATAAGTTGCTCATTCATAGTGTTATTTTTAGTACCACTAAAAAAAATATAGTTATTCACTTTAATTCAATAATGTGAGTTGGTTTAGATTACTTATAGCCTATTTAGTCGAAGTTTTTAGGAAAGCAAAAAGTATTAATTTACTTTTGAAAAATACTTATTTTTGTAGTGTTAGAGGTGTTTGGCAAGCTTTAAAAAACAAAAACAAAAAAAGTAAGGATTTTGAGTAGTAATAGTAGAAGCTGTTTTTAGAAGTTGAAAAATGCTAGACTTTTAGAATTATTGGTCAAGCACAAAGCCTGCTCTACTATGGACAAAAATAGTTTTCAATGATTAGTCAAACACAAATTATTACGCTCAAGTACTTTTTCTAAAAACACTTTTAATTAAAAAAAAAAATCAACATAAATAGAGTTTAAAAGTTTGGCCTAACAAACTATTAAAATGTTCTACGCCAGATAGAGGAAGGTAGCTCGCTTAGGAATGTACAGAAACAATCATCTAGGTCATTTGCACTTTTGTTCCCTATTTTGTGCTGGTCATTAATTTTTGACCTTCAAATGGGCTGGTCTTCAATATTTGCCCTTCAAAATCGAACTTATGCGTAGAGAGACATAAGTTACGCATCATATTATCCACAAGTTATGCCAATGCCCCCAAAGAATTTATGCCCCGTTAAACATAAGCTCGATTCTGAAAGGAAAAAATTAAAGATCAGCTTATTTGAATGGCAGAAACTAAAGACCAGTCAATTTGAAGGGAATACCGTGCGATTACTTGCAATCATTTCCCTAACATAATTTTTTTTTTCCTCACTCGATGTCTAGTACCTACATTGAAACTCGACTAAATCTGGATAGCGTGTTGCAGGCCCGTTTTGGGGGCAAAGCTCCCAAAAATAGAAGGATCCACATTTGATTTTAGAACGGCCTCAACTTCCTAGGAAGTACTGTCCTCTCTTGTCCAAAATTTGACCCAAATAGCAAAATATACCCTAACTAATCTCTGTCTTGTCCGATTGTTTTCTACAAATTGAAGCCCTATATAATTACTGCAAATTAGTGCTAGTATTCAATTTTCTTTTATGCAAATTTTTAAGAAAACTAATGAAATATCTATTGATGGGGAGTGATATAAGTCCACTGTGCCCCATGTAGATAATGTGAACAATACAAGAATCATCACCTAATGCCACCTCCCTGCTCTCCACTTACTAGAGCCTTTCTTTTTTCTCTATAAATACTCCATCCTTAACATAGAATTGTAGAAAAAGTAAATGCGAATAACCAAATTAAATAATTTCAAAATATAAACATAGGATAATTTTTAAAATAATATATGCATATATACAACATGTTGATAGCACTCAAAAAATAATGCAAAATAAACATTAATCTGTAATTGGAAGTTAAGTCTTTTTTGCAAGTGTACGGTTGTCGAAAATTCATTGGTCCAGTTAATTTGAATTCATGCGTAGAGAGTTGCTATAAAGGGTTTTAGCTTGTGACCTCTAGTTAAGAATAAGGATTCAATACTTTATATATAATTTTAAAAAATATATTATTTTGTCATATTTACATAGTACTATAATTTTCTAACGAAGGAGATTTAATTACATCTCTTTCAAATACTTAGCTCAACCCCTAATCATACCCTTCTCTATCTGGTAGTAATTAAATCTTTATCTCCAAAAGCTCTAATTAAAACCTAAATTGATGGAAGTGTAATTATAATTGTGACTGTAAACCATCATTGACATTAATTAATGATAGAAGTGGAATCCCTGGCCCTAGCTAAAGTTGGAGGAAATGAGATCTCTTGACCTCTTCGAAAAATGATTTTTTTCAGATCTCTTATGTGTTTTTTTCAAATCTTGTAAGTGTAAAAAATGAAGTTCTCTTGTAAAAGGGTCATAAAATTTAAAAAAAAATTAAAAATTGTAATGGACTAAAAAACCATTTCTCCCGCTGAAGGTGTGTCCATGCAGACAATGTGAGCCATGTAGAAATCCTGCTTTTCCACTCACTATACTTTTCCTATTTGTTCTTTAATAATTAATAGCAACGGTAATAATTATGGCAAGTTGGATATTAGCAGATTAAGTTTGTCAAATAAAGCTGAATGTGTGACATGGAGAAGCACGGGACACAGTTGTTGTCAATCCTTCTCCTAAATAAAGAATTACTTTATTAAATTACCCTTTGGTTGCATGCTAAAACTACAGTAGAAAAGTTATTTGACCAAACAAGGATAGTTCTAGCATGTTTAGGCAAACTGTCAAATTTACTTACTCCCTCCGTTCATTTTTACTTGTCCATTATATTAAAAATAAATATCTACTTTTACTTGTCGAATTTAAAAAGCAAAAAATATACCATTGTATATCTATTTTATCCTTATTATTAGTGCTTTAAATATTTCCAATGCATTTCCCGACATTATATTAGATGGCTTATAATAATCAGGAATGACATAATAAAATTGTCATTTTATTTATTACTGCTTCTAAAGGGGTGTGCCAAGTTAAACATATACAAGTAAAAATAGATAGAGAGAGTATTCTTAAAGTGTTCACGGTTTTAAGTGCTTCTCAAAAAAATTTGAAAATAATTTGCATTTGGCTAATTAATGTACAAAATTTCTTTTACAATATTAGGCTTGGTCAAAATTCAAAAAATACTTTTAAAAAGAAAGCTATTTTTTATTTTTGGAAAAATATCTTGTACCAATTAAAAAACATGTACCTTATTCCTTAAAACCTTATCAAACACTTCAATTATCTAAGGCCCGTTTGAACATTGTTTGAAACCATGTTTGGACATGCAATTTGGATATTTTAAGGAGTATTTTCTTTTATACACATAAAAACTCCACAAGTTGTGAAAACTATCAAAACATTCTCAATTCTTATACAATCTTACCAAATGAGCAAGTCATAGTTCATCACAAAATTAATACGCTAATTCATAACAACCGGCTCAAAATTAATACTAGAAGACCTTTCTAAAAATACAACATCAATTGATCAAATTTTAGTTCAATAAATAAAATTGGTAGACATATATAAATTAAAAGGTTGGTAGACATAAATAAAATTTGATGGAAGTTAATGAGATTGGTAAATGATTGATGGGGGTAATTGTTAAAAATATCTACCAACTTATGAGTTTTTTTAACAAAATATAAACTTATGGATTAAATTTTATATTAACAAAGTTGAAACCATGGTTTCAAACCCTAAATCATGCTTTTTTGGATAATTTAAAATTTTAATCCATGATTGAAAATGCATGTCCAAACACTGGTTTGAAACTATAGTTTGAAAATTGATGGCCAAACGCCTACTAAGATAAATATTTTTTACTTTCTAAAACTTTTAGTCAAACAAGTAATTTGACTGCTTTGGAAGAGAGAGTGAAAGACCCCATGCATCTTATAATTTCATCTGGTCAATTTTGTCCATTTAAGATTTCTTGAAAATGACAGATGATTAATGATTATTCTAATCGTATTGAAACTTCTAAGCATTAATTAAATCAATAGTGCCCCTTTCGGTCCAACGCACACTATCAAGGGTCACCTCCAAGGTTATATTTGTCATTTCATATTTTAATACCAGCTGTCAGTAGCTGCCAGTTATTTTCCTAAATTCGACAAACTTTCACTTCAGTACACCAATTTACCTAAATACAACTATGCTACCCCGCGTTTACTTTTCCTTGTTCACTATAATAAAATAAATTTCATTTTTACTTATTTACTTTAGCGTATCAAGAGAATAATTTATTTTTTATTTTACCCCTAACATTAATTATCCAATTTCAAATAATTTTTCAAGTCTATTGAGATTATAAACTAATTAATATGAGTATTATGATAAAATATACACTTTATTTATTAATTCTTAAGGGTCGTATAAAATCAAAAGTGAACGGAGGGAGTGATTGTCATGACCAAAGGGAAACAAAACTATTCTAGTTGTATTTTATTATTATGTCATTACTCATTTCCCAAAATAACAAAAACGTACCTAGGGTAATTACATTAATAGGGTGAGAGTAACTTAATAATATAAATTGGAGGAATATAGAGGCATGAACTTCTTCTTTTTTAATCAAGACGATAATATTTTTATTCATGCAATACCGAAGCAAAAGACATAGGAGATTCATATACAAGCATGTAGGAAATTGGTCGAAAAATTCATCTACTAAAGTTTTAGAAAAATTTCCTAGAAGGTGACTACACATATTCTTGTTCCTCCTAATAAAAGAGAAACGAACTACATTATAGGGTGTTCTTTAGCTGACTGACATCTTCATATGCGTTTTGCATGACTAAAATGTCTACTTCAATCCCTGTATTATTATTATCAATTTCTTTGCATCGATTGAATATGAATTTTCCTCCATCCTTTACGGACAATAATCTGCAATATCTCTCTAATTGCAATTGCTTCAGCACGTCATAAGATAGGAGGCTTTGCTGCTAATATCGTCCACCTCGTTTGTTATATGATGATAGCAATCTCTTTCGTAATTTCTAGGTAATTTAAGACAATTATTTTTGTGCAAATATGAGGCATTACGTGAACCATTTATAGGGCAATGATTGACTTTTCAACTGATTGAATTGAAGAGTCTTAAGATATAAAGCATTAGATCACGAGCATCATCTGTCACTATACTACTGGAATTTTCCGTTGCACTCCTGCATTATAAAAACACACAATCTCATCCTCGCAAAAGTCAGTTGCTCATCAATCAAATATATATCATTTTTAGCTAAAATTCTAATAGGGCCAAGTTACTTAAAACTCATGATAATCAAATAATACTTGTGATCACGATATTACAAGCACCCCACATTTCATTACGAAAGAATCAACTATTCCTAACTTTTCAAGTAAACCATACTAGATGCACAAATAAGTTCAAAAGGTTCATTAAAGCTGAAAATTGCTTAACATTCGAAAAAAAAAAAAAATCATACCATCAATCAGCAAAAGTATTAATTAACTCTATGAATAAGGCCAAAACACATGATTCATTTTTTAGAGATTTAGGGCAGTGAAAAATATATATTCAACTGTTTCTTCTTCCATCCCACAAATTTTATATATTGCATCTTATAGCATTAGCCTCTTCGCTAACACACTTTTTATCAGCAAGGGATTCATCAAATGCTTTCTCAAAAATACTTTAATCTTAATATTCATTTTACAGGCATAATATTCATTTTACAGGCACCCAAAAGGCTTTTGGAAAGGATTGTATATGAAGGCAAGAATTTAACACATACGATTAATATTTAAAATAATGATAAAGGGCTTCACCATATATACAATCCACTTTTTTTCTTTTAAATCGTAATGACGACATACTGCATACCTAAAAACTGTGATTGTGAGATTGAATCCTAAATTGCAAATTAAAGAAAAATATTATTGATCCATCTAATCACTCAACAAACTTATTTGAATTGCATGGACTCAACAAGTCCTAAAATAGATATATAAATAATGTGATATATAAATTATTGAATTTTAAGCTCATTCATTTATATTAAAACTTAACCTCAATCAATCGTTAGGCAGTGTTAGTTAAACTCTTTAAATGACTAAGCATTGTTTTATAATACGACGATTTCTCATCTAATTAATTATTGAGCGAATAATTTTGTAAAACAGAAAAAGTTAGAAACACCAATATATAATACTCCCTCCGTTCACTTTTACTTGTCCACTATTCCAAAAATAGATTTTCACTTTTAGTTGTCCACTTGCATATCAAGAGAAAAATAATTTCTTTTTTCTTTTTTGCCTTTAGCATTAATTACTCAATCCAAATCACTTTCCAATTCCAATACAATTATACACCAATTAATATGGGTATCATGGTAAAATATGCACTTTATTTATTATTTTTTAAATGGCGTGAAAGTCAAAATTGGACAAGTAAAAGTGAACAGAGGAGTATATTAGAGTTAATGTAGGTTCTCTTCACTGATATACCTCTCCCAAATCTTCAAACCCACGCAATGATCAAATCCTTCGGTAACTGTGTGCAGATAATAAGTTATTAAGTTTTATGCTAGTATTAAATTACTTATAAAATATTGACGTATTTACGAGCAACTATCTATGGCCGATTGAAAAAAAAAAAAAGGATTAAATAACATATTACGATCGGTTAAGCTATTCCATGATTTAAAAATAATTTAAGTTATATATACTGACAGTCTAGAGATGAAAATATTTTACCCACATGATGTGGTGTTAAGTTTATTTACTAGATTCATGTCTTGTAGTCATTTGTTTAGTGTAAATATTTAGAGACGGATTTTAGACTTGAAGTTTATGAGTTTCAACGTACAAAGATCTCAAGTTAATATATGATATTAATTGAATTCACACATTTAAATATTTATATACATTTAGTGAACTTCTTAATACATATACATGGTCCGACAAAAATCATTAGGTTCACATGTACCTTATAAACACGAGTAGATTTTTCCAGCATAGAGACTATCTAGATTATCAATTTAAACTCATGCAAATATTTTTTTTTGAACTGCATGTACGTTATAACTTTCATCCAAATTGAATAAATTTGTTTTAGAATAAAGAGGAGAGCCACTGACTGTAGTAATGGCATTGGGTTTTGCTAAACGTCCACTAACCCCAAGGCTCTTTACAACCCACATAATACGTTATTTCATTATCATGGTTTGTTTATTACTAATACACTTTTTTATTTTGTAAGCTGTTGACTCTCAAGTTCTTTAATCTTGTCCAATAGTCCCAATATGATTATCCGACGATTACTAAATTATTAAAAACGAGCAACTATTTTAGGTACAACAATATTAATTAGGATGCAGTTTTGATCTTAGTGTCAGTGTATTTAAATTTTGACGAGTGATTTCTGTTTCTTTTTCTTTTTCTTTCTTTGTTTTTAACCACCTTTCCACCATTGTGTCCTCCAGTATATTTTAAAGTCCATAATACGTGCAACTTGTCACTTCGATTATATCTCGTGTGTCTCATTTTCAACCCCAAATAGCAAAAATAAGAACATAGTTCTTTAACGAGAAAAAGTAAGACCAACAATCGATCGTAGATGAAGCTAGCCATCATCACATGATTTCGGTGGGATGGTTGATGAATTTCCATTAACTTTAATTAGAAATTTCGAGTTTGAATTCTCAAAATGAGAATCTTTTTATGGATTTTTGTTTTTCTAATCTCTTGTGAAAACTACATTATAACTAAAATAATATTTATAACCAATTACTCCAATAGGATCTCCACTTGAGGAAATGATTTCCAGTGTTATTTTTTTCCTTTTGCTTCTTTCAACACAAATTTCGTCTTTATTGAGACGAAAGAAACCTTGCCCCTGGCTAGATTTTTGTTTCTCCTTCGAATAATTATTATGTAATGCCAATCAAAATTAATCGAACCAATAAATTTTGAACACCAAACAATTACAAAAGAATCATAAATGAAGGCATAGACTAGACAAGAATCTAGTTTATGAAATTGGAGAGCTGCACGCGGATATCTAGAAGGAGAATACTCTAAGACAGATGGGTTATTACACATTATTACAGTCTCCTTTTCCTTTTTTACTTTTGGACCCACGAATATTATTGTGATAAATTTCCTAGTTTATGGTATGCTATATCTGCTCTTTTCTGTTTTCCATCCAAATATGTAAACTCAATTCAATTTTTTTTCTTAACTATGATTACTTTTTCCAGAATGCACAAGTAACATTCCTTAATTAGTTTTGATCCTCTCAAGTCTCAACTTCTTCTGCCTAAGTTTGGGCAAAAAACTAATTTCGTGAGCTAAGAGTCTTAAGCTTTCGATATGATTTATTGTCGTCCTACATAGAAGAGGTATTTTGATAGGGTGACCATGCATGTCTATCTCAGCTTTGGCCAGCTTTCAATTTCAGGCAACACTTGGCTGTGTGGGCAAGCCTCGGTGGATTTATACAGAAATATCATTAAAATCTCAAAAGTGTTGTAAATAATATTATAAGTGAATATCCGTGTATTATAAAAAATGTATTAATTTATACTTGGAGAGCAAGTATTGGTTGGAGACTAATGTAACTAGAAAACAACCTATGGTTATTGTGGGAGCAATCTAGTTAGGATCTAACTAGTTACTTGGTGACTAGGTATTTCACTTCCTATAAATAGGAAGATTTTATCTCCTTGGGATAACATGCCATAAAATCTCTCCTTAAGCTTCCTCTCTAATTCTTTTGTTTCACTCTCAATTTGTAATATTTTATAACAAAAAGATATTAAATATTGAACCCATAACTTAAAAAGCACTATAATGGATTCAACAGTTTAAATCTACAGGTCAAACCCATAAACTTTAATTTGCGCGTTGGCATAGGGCGAGGCAACTAAACGATGAGTCCTAAAAGAAAGTGCAACATATCCTACTACAGGAAAATGATACTTCAGCATTACCATTTGCAGTTACTGCACAAATACAAATTAAGACTGGACCAATAAATTCTAAATACCACATGGCAAAATTAAAGAGAAGTAACATAAGCACTACTGCTAGAACCTTGAATAGTATAAATTAGCTAGCTATGAGCCTCCCAGTTTTAGGGGACCAGATTCAGCTTGGGGCCAAAAAAAATTTGCTGCGTCCTTTCATAAACTAATTGGACAATAAGCCCCCAATAAAATAAACCCATAGATACAACATCAATTCAAAAATTAAGCGGAGACTGTACAATTCCACCTCAACCCATCATTATCCTCCCCTATAACCAGATAAAAAATAAAAAAGCTACAACACCTTTCTAAAGGGTGCTCATCAACAAAGTAAAAAAAACAATTTATCTTAGTCATTGATGGCTCAACTTGCGCTTCTTTGCCTGTTTTCTCAGTCGCTCCCGCCTTTCTTCTTCTTCTATCTTCCGAAGCTCTTCTTCATCCTCTTGCCTTGCTATTTTCGCACTGAGGAAACCAAAAGGAAAAAAAGCAGGTCAGGATTGTTTAATCCCTCATCTACCTGTTCACTTCTGCACTAACCACTTAAAGAGTACATTTCTTGCCAAACTTAAAGTACTATGCACAAATATGAGCATATATAAAACTATTACATATCAATTGTAAAAATACTATGAACATCGTCAGTTGAATAGATATATATATATAGCCAAAAAAGGAGTGAAAATAAGACTGCTCTACAAGACATGTTACCAACCTCCGCCTTTCTTCCTTCAATATATCATCGAAATTAGCCTCCATGTCACTATCATCATCGTCATCATGGTACCTGTTAGGATTATACCTGGAAAACAGATAAGACACTTCCATCAGCCGAAAGAAAGAAAGAGGCGACATTAACATAAGCAATAACCGAAATTAAAAACGTCCTGTTTTACGAAACTTTTGAATTATTTCTAATGAAGAACCATCAAACAGGTTTCAAAGAAAGCATATATATCTCTAATCCTTAATTACAGTCCAATTGGAGAAACAAAAAATCATTCAGTTTTATGACAGAAACACCCATCAGTTGGAAGTTATTTCTCCGCAAAGGGGATGTAAACTTTTCAAACCGCAATAAACCTCAACTTATATTAGCAATCTTAAATGTTCTAGAGCTAGATGTTATACTTATGCAATGCCAACTGAACTCCCAACGGAAAAAAAGGAAGAGACAAAAATTTGTAAGGGAAGGAAGAAAGGAGAAATATATTACCCAAACATCTTCCTGATCATACTAATGGCTTCTACTCCATCATCTTCTTCATCATACATTGGTTTTCTTGCTGGGCGCCTATCATCTTTCCGATGAACTGGCGGGCGCCTGTCATCTCTTTGCTGAAGTGTGGGGCGCCTCTCCTCTTTTCGCTGAAGTGCTGCGCGCCTATCATCTCTTTGCTGGAGTGCTGGGCGCCTATCATCTCTTTGCTGAGGTGCTGGGCGCCTGTCATCCCTTTGCTGAAGAGCTGGTCGCCTGTCGTCGCTTTGCTGAGTTGCTGGGCGCCTGCCGTCTCTTAGCTGAAGTGTTGGGCGCCTATCGTCCAAGGGACGAGCTCCATTTCTAGGAGGTGGTGGTTTTATCTGTTGGGATCACAAATTTCAATCAGTGAATTCTCAAAGGTCAAAAAGTTGGAGGGATTAAACCAAATCTCAACCCACCGAACAAAGATAAAACAGCCAAAATACATTTACTTCAAAAAACAAACAAGACCTTAGAAAAGAAAAAAACATTAAATACAAGATCAAGGCACAGCTTACCTGAGGTCTAGACGAGGAGGCTGGCTGTTTCTGAATCGCCACCTGAGTTTTGGAGACAGGCACACCTTGTTTTGACATCACTTTTGACTTTCCAGATTCCAATGGTATCCTATTCTGTACCGAAGATTGCCTTGGTGCAGCCGGTTGCACCCTTGAAGGGGTTGGCCTATGGGAAGCAGGCACAGTACTCTTGGCGCCTGGTGTCAAAAATTTCTTATCATTTGGATTCCCTGAAACCTTGGGGGGCACCCCTTTTGGACCCAAAGGCCGCCCAGGTCCACTTCCATTACTGCTACCGAACTGTTTTCTAGAGTCTAATGGCGGTTGAGTCGGTTTATTAACAGACATCGATCTCTGAATCACCGCTTTAGGTTGCATTTGGCTGCTTCTTTTCACTTCACCATCATCTAGAAGCTTTCTCCCAGAATTACTTGAAGTCTGCTTGCCGCTTGGACGTTGAACTAATCGTGCATCTTCAATATCATCAAAAACCCTGAATAAGTTTCTCAATAAATATAGAACGTGTGATAGGATAAGCAGAAACATGAAAAACAGTGACCAAGAGCGCACCGCAATTAGGGGCAGACACTTTCTGAGTTAAAGAACCTCTTGATGGACCAGGAAGTTCAGCATCATCAGATAATAGAAATGAATAGTCCCTCGTATTTTTTACCATATCGATCTTTCTTTTTAACTACAGAAAATCAAATGACACAAAAAGCCTCAGTAAAATACAGAGTACATGAGTAGAAACATCAAGAAAACTGTTCGAGATATTGCAATAATTGAAGTATTACCCCATTTGTGACTTTTGGTGCATGGCTGCTGGTGGAAGGTTTTGATCCTGCAGGTTTTGAAGCAGCCCTCTTATTGCTCTGCTGCTGAAAAGGCAAGGATCAGCATCAGATGTAGTGTACGCCGATACCAGAAAGAAAAAGGATACATGTACTAAAAGGATATATGCTTGCCCCAATTAACATGACTTCAATCAACCAAGCAGAGCATGTCTCACCGAGAATATCTAGTGTAAAATGCTATGATGGGTTACATCATTCTGACAGTGTGAAAGTGGAAGCTAAAGCAGATGACATTAATATGCCCTATAGAGGCTTTATGAGGCAATGATGCATTAACAACTATGACTCAATCCCAAACAAGGTGGAGGCCTCTATAGTAATCCTCAATGACCATGTTTCTCCATTTAAACTTATGTGATAACTATACCAGATTAAAAGCAAGAAGTAAATTAAATATATATATATATATATATATATATATATATATATATATATATATATATATAATAATAGTAATAATAATAGTAGAAGTTTTCGATATTTTTAATGGCATAGAAATCTATACTAAGACTAAGATACTCCTAGAAAAGCATCAAACCTCAATACACATAGTACTAACATGACTAACACACATCCCTAACTAGTTGATATCACCTATATAGATCTTTACTTCCATTGTGCCCTATCTTTAGCTAAGTTTGCATGGTTCCAAGAAATTGTAGGTCTCTTTCAAAAAAAACTTCCCTCCATATGATTTTAGGTCTACCTCGTCCCCCTAAGCACAAACCATCCATAGGTATAAAGTTGCAATAATAAAATAGTACAAGCAACTTGATATGCATTTGAAATTCGATACATACCGAATGACTAGATTTCATGACTTTAGCTGCCAGATTTGGATTCTCCAATAGCGACTTGCTTTCTTGGATTACTCTTTGAGAGATAACAGGCTGTGAAGGTCCAAAGAAGGAACCAAAACTGCAGGGGCACATAGAAATGGTAAGACTAAAACCAAAAGCCACAAAAACAAAATGTAATATAAACTTCAAAACCGAGTTAACAACAAATAAATATCGTGAAATTGATAACTTCAAAATCAGAGCAACACATGTAGTATCATATCCACATACTAGCGGCACTCACTTATCCCTGGATGACACATTCTTTTTAATTTCGCGAGAACCACCGCCTAGTTCTTTCTTCCTCTGCTTCCTGATATCCTCTTTTAACCGTTGCCTCAGCTCCAGGTACTCTAACAACTCTTCTGAAGGCGGTTGAGGCTCTTCATCCTCATGTTCCTCTTCACCAGCCTCTTCATCTTCTTGATCTACACCTTCATCCTCATACTCATCCAAATACTCGTCATATTCCTGCACGAATATAAAAGCGGTCAAACAGGAGTATATCAATCAACTATGCTTCAATGCAATTCCCGAATTAATCAAACAATCTGCTACACGAATCCTTTTGATCCATTCTTACTCAATATTAAACAATAAATCTTTTAAGGCAAATTAAGGTGTTCCTAAAACTACAGATTTTCCATTTTCCAAGTCCACACTTAATCCCTATCAAGGTGATATAAAAGCAGCACAATTAGGAAAAAGGGAAGTCGTAAAAGACGCATAAGCTTACATCTCCTTCATATCCCCGCATAGCTGCTAAGATCAGCTGACCTGATTCTTGATGCCTCAGAGAAGAACAAAAAGAAGAAATCCTGAAATAAAAGAGAGAATGAAAAGCTATGACCACAAAATATGAAAAGTTTCCCCAAATATAAAGCTTGACCCATAAGGAACAATAACCAATAGACATCACCTCAAATCGATTAGGAGACAACACAACAAATAAATGCAAAATGTTTTTCCGAAATTCTTTTTGTCGCAGTTTTTCAGGAGTTTTCACCAAAAAAAAAAAAAAAAAAAACTAAAATTATTATCGACGAAGAGATTTGAGGGTGTTTTTCGAGCAAACGTGTTTCTTCCGTCACAAAACACAGGCATATCTTCAAAAGAACTACAACTATCCAAACATTCTTATTTTGCACCAGCTTTTTTCCAAGATCATTTTTTTCTACAAAATTTTCAAAAAATTGCTCAATCGGCTCACAAAAATCAGAAGAACATGAACCAATCAAACTTGAGAATTCTCTTTCCACTCTCCTTCAATGAATCTAGCCAATTCACAAAAGATATCAAAACTTATAAGGTTTCTTAATCCTTATTCATCAATAATAAAAAAATTTAACAGAATAATCGAATCGGTGAAAAATAAACCCTAACCACATCAATCTCAATCCTACAAATCCAAAGATTATACAAGGCAACATCAAATCAGGGAAAAAAAAACTTTGAACCAAAAAAAAAAGGAAAAATTTACCTGTATCGATCTAAAGAATAAAACAAACGCCGAAAACTTTGAACAAGAAAAAATTAGTAAAAATTAACTCTATTGATCTACCGAATTAAAAAACCGAAAAGTTTGAACAACAGAGATTGTCAAATAAAAAAAAAGAAGGAAAAAAATTGATAAAATTTACCTGTACCGATATACCGAATAAAAACAAAAACTTTGAACAAAAAGGAAAAATTACCTGTATCGATCTACCGAATTAAAAAAAAAAACCCGAAAATTTTGAACAAAATGTTGTATAAGATCTAACGAATTTTTTTTAAAAAAAAAAAACGGAAAAATTAGTAAAAATTACCTCTATCGATCTACCAAATCAAAACAAACCCAAAAAAATTACATGTATCGATCTACCGAATAAGAAAACAACCGAAAACTTTGAAGAAAAAGTAAAAATTACCTGTATGTATCTACTTTTCAAGTGAAATTCGAATACAAATCAGAAAAGAAACACTGATTCTTATACTAGACAAAACAAAACCCAAAAAAAATTGAAAAAAGGCAAAAAAATTAGTAAAATTTACCTGTATCGTTCAAGCGAATCGAATGCAAATCTGAAAAGCAGCGGCGATTCTTAGAGAAGGAAACGAATAGTTTCCGGATCTGAAGAAATCGAGTTTTGAGGGTAAATTGGGAATTTGTAATGTTTGTTTGGGAGAAAAAGGAAGATAGGGCAACGAAGAGGAATGTAGGAATGAGGAGCGAGGCTATCGTACGCTGGTGGGTGTAAATACCCCAAAACGGGCTCAATTTCTCTCCAGCCCATACTTGGACTTGAGGGGGAATTGTTACACAAATATAATATGCTTGGATTTATAATTATACCACCTCCTCACAACTATTTTTTGCCCACCAATATTGCCTTATTGCCTAATTCAACTACTACATTCGTCCAAAAACGATTGTCTTAGTTTAATTGAATATGAAGTTTGAGAAATAAAGGGAGATTTTTAAAATGTGTAGTTTAAAATAAGTTTGAGATATTTGTGTGGTTGTAAATAATTGTATAGAGTTAAATTATTTTTAAATATAAAAATGTGTCAATCTTTTTGGGACAAACTAATATGGAAATCAAGATAATTTTCTGAGACGGAGAGAGTAGTGTTTTATACTCTAATTGGTTGGGTGAGTGGTTTCTCACATGTGACACTTGGGATTTCTCCTCATCAATGTTCTCGGTCAAAGCTAGTCCCAACGAACTGCACACAAACGATTCTACAATTCTTTATTGTGGTTTGTGAGCTACTTCTAAAAAGAGTGTCAACTAAGTCTTTATTTTTTTGTTAGAAAAGAATATTACCAAATTAAGAAAGAATTAACCTTATTTTTTCAAATTTATTCTTATTAAGTGTTAATTGACCAAAATCTCGATACCTACTTAATTAGGGATTATTTAGTTAAATTACCTATTTTTACTTAAGAATTAGTATTTTTTAAGGAATATGTAAATGGCTGAGTGTACACTCTTTCTGAACAGGAGAAGTATTGCACAGTGAGCAGGTTACCCGTACACACCCAAAGAGTAGCCGCTATAGGTTTTTTGGGAGTTAAAAAAAAAAAAGAATTAGCACCACAAGGGTTGTGATGCGAGGGAATCTATCCTCCCTTAATTAGATGTGTCGGATTAAACGGTTAGGGCTCCTTTGGTATGCTGGATAAGAGATAACAATTTGGGATAAAATGTAAAATTATTTTATCTGGTATTTGGTTTGTGAGACAAGGGATAACAATCCTATGAGATGCACTAAATGGTGAGATTAGCTATTCTCATGGGTCTATCTCATCTCGAATACCAAACAAGCCCTAAGTATTGAAAAGATAGTGATAAGAAGCACTTTTCCTAATGAATTCCAATTAATCAGGACTCATTGTGAATACTAGACAGCAAATGAGAACCAAAAAAAAAAAAAAAAAAATCTTTAAGCCATAAGTACCAATAGAATTAATTATACTCACCAACTCGCCAAAACATACTAATAAGTACTCCCTTCCGTCCCATAAGAAGTGTCACCTTAGTCAAATTTTTTATCCTACAATAAGTGTTATCTCAGGAAATCAAGACATTAATTGACTAGCTTTTCCAATTTTACCTGTAGATAATAAAGTAACATCTAAATAATGATTGAAAAGCCACATAGTAACTTGGTATTGTTGAATTTTTAATGTCAAAAGATTTACTTCTTGTGCATGCTCTAATCAAAAGGTAAAAGTAATTTATTTTTATTATATAGAGGTAATTTGGTAATCTTTATATTGCATTATTGGTTTCTTAATATATATATATTTTTGCTAAGGTGACACTTATTATGAGACGGAGGGAGTATTGTTTTAAATATAAAGTTATTATTGGCGATTGTTGGGAGAAAAAGGAAGATAAAGCTTGTAGGGCAACGAGGGCTGAGCCAGTAACAATAGGGATGAGGAGCCAGGCTATCGTGCGCTGGTGGGTGTAAACACCACCCCAATGCGGGCTCAATTGAGATCCAGCCCATAGCTTGTTGTAATGCTTAGATCGCATAAACTTTTTACAAATTATATGCTCTCTACGACCATTTTTAGCCACGAATAATGCCTTTCTGCTTAATTCATCTTTTATATATATATATATATATATGTATTCTAATCGGAAAAGGTTTGGTTCGGGTTAAACGGCTGGGTTTCTAAAGTAATCAAGTATTTAAAATTGGGATGAATCATTTGATTATGAGCTTGACACATATGATTCCGTTAAAATTAAGGATAAATTTGTGTTAAACTATATTGAGAGGGGTATATTTGAACTGAAAGTATAACGAGGAGTATATTTAAACTATTTTTAATGGTACATGGGTATATTTGGCATTATTAAGGATTGTGGCGAAATGGATTAATTTATACACCTTTAATCAGAAACCCTAGATATATATATATAAAAAAATAAAAAAATAAAAAACATGATAGGAAGCATTTTCCTTTTAATGAGCCTTACGAGGCACGAATTCGAATTAATCGGAACCATTTGTGAAAACCCTTTGTGAATATCGGACAGCGAGTGAGAAACCAAAAGAATTCCTAATTTGGTCATAAGTACCAAAAGCGTTGTCTCTACTCGGTGTTATACCAACTCAACAATATGTAACAGACTTTTTAAATATACACCGTTATTGTTAAACTATAATTGATCGACATGTATTCTGATCTCGATTTATCACTTAATTATGATAAACTAATATGATTTGATGTAAATATTGAGTACTGACATATTCTTTTCCTTGAATATTAAAATTATTGATGGCATGAATGTGTATAAGTTTTACAAAGAAAAGTTCAAGTGAAATTCATGCTTAAGTACAATTGGCTTTTAATTACACTCTTGTTACTCAAATGGAAACCTACTTTTCTACATCTAGTATTATATTTTGAATACTTTAATCGTGTTTGAGTTAGAATTCGAGCATTGTATACTTAATACGTGTGTTTTAATATGTAGAATTTGATTTCGAGCCAAAAAATAAAATAAAAATTAGAGCTAAGACAGATAAAATGGAGCTTCAGAAGAAGTCCAACAAAATTACTTAGATTCGATTTCGAAGGTCAAGAATTATGCACAAGAAAAATTGATAAGAAATGAAAAATATGACACTATTGTTTATATTATTTTCACGAGTAAAATTTACTAAAAATAATATAAACATTAAATTTTCGAACATGTCCTCTATAATACCATGTCAATATAATATATATACCAGGTTGATATCATAGAGGACTGAGCTCGTTTTCAAAGGAATCAACCGATCCACTATATGATATATACCATGTGGGTATCATAGAGTACTAAGGAGTATTTTCCTTTGAAGAAATTAACCAGTCATCTATGATACCCTGTCAGTATATAAAATATACCATGTGAGTATCACAGAAGACTGAAAATTGTGTCACTATGGCATATTAGAATGAAAATAGGTTTGATGGTTGCAACCCATTTGGTGAACCATGTCCATATTGTGGAGGACTTCACTTTTGGCAAGATTGTGAAAATGCTCCCGGGAGAGAGATGTGTGCACCGTTTCAATCCTACGATGGGAATATTTGTAATATATGTGGTGGTCAAGGTGGACATTGGGGTGATTGTCCCAATTATTTTGCTCCCCCTCCCCGAAGTTGCTCTAACGAAAATGCTAGTTGTGCTTTTGAGTTTGATAGGGACAATGACATGGCAAGTGAAGGACAAAGTGCCGGATTTGAAGGCATCATGGCAATGCTCCAACCATACTTAGATCGAGAAGCTAAGATGGAGAAAGAGCGAAAACTCGTCAAACAATTCATTTTAGAAAATGGAGAAGCTATAAAAAGAATGAATGATTCATTTGAGGATGCCAATTCCCCAATTGCATCCTCAAAATGCTATAACAATAGTATTTCTTCGTTTAAATAGAAAATCAATTTCTACTTTGTTTCGTTTTAAACATATAAAATTAATTTAATAATTTGAATTAGAATTATCCAAATCAAAATTTGATAAAAAATAATAAGTACTTTACACCTTTAAATTAATCGAATTAAAATTGAAAGTATCAACTGATGCTTAAATATTGCTATTGTTTTATCTCAAAGAGAGGAAAATAGTTTCTTTTAAACAAGTCTTCTCTTTTAAAAAAATATTAATAAATTTACCGATTTTGTGTTCGTAGCAAACATTAATATAATAAAGTTTTAGATATTTTAACACAAACTACAATGTTATATATATATATATATATATATATATATAATCACTATCCAAACACAACTACATACACATAGATACATTATAATCTAAAGTGTTTAAGCACAAAGCGCAAGTAGCGGGCCGCAAATCTAGTATTTTGAGAAAAGTTACATTGATATTTGGCAGTTGAAAACCTTTAAAAACTAAAAGTTATTTTAACCTTTGTTCATAGAAAACTAACCGTTGCAATATTAACTACAGTGACCATTTACTTCAATAGTTTTTAACAATTAGATATAGAAATGGAATTTTTGAGGGAATTGATGGTTCATTTTTTGTCCCTATTTTTAAAAATTCAAAGTTAGGCTTCTTTTGTTTTATAGGCAGGGAAAATATCCTTTTTGCCTTCCACTATTCCGTTGCTTCTCCATCTCTTTTCCTTCGAGTAAATATCTCAAAAGAATACCATAGTTCTTCAATTTTAGAATCTTGAAATTCTTATTGGGGTGATAATTCAAACTTGATGGTTGATTATTGTTAAAATCGTTGAACTGTTATTAATTGTTTGTGCTTATATTTTCACTGCAAACACTAATTTAGTGATTCAGTTTAAGAATTTCAAAACTCCATTATTGGTCTTATAAAGTCTTCGTGAAGACAAAGTGGTTATTTGACTAAATTTGTGGTTGAGAGTCACTTGTGTTGATGTGATGATCTTTTATTTCAAATAATAAATATTCCCTATTAACAACAACAACACAATAGTCTCAATGTCTGCAAAGTTTTCAAATATCCAATAAAAGAAGATGATAATATCGTCTAATTTTAGTACCCGTTGATTTGTACTCAAAACTCTTTCTTTTTAATTTTCTGCCACAAATATAAGCGTAGAGGCGGACAGATATGCAAGATAGGACACTTTACTTTTTTATACGCTTGGTGAGCCTTACCCTATATTTAATAGGGACTATACAACTGTTCATTTTACTCGCTAAGTTATGTTGTTCATAGAAGTTTCATGGCCAAAGGATCAAATTTACCCTCCAAGTATGGTTTATAGTTCAAATTTATCCTCCGTCAAAGTTTGAGATTAAATTTGCCCTCTCCATTAGGATACTTGATAAATTTACCCTGACTATGGATGAAAGTATGATTAGGACTCCTTATCAGTCCATGTAGGCGTCATGTGTATAAATAAATTTATTTTTCCTTTAAATCTTAGTGTAAAAACTATACTAGTTAATTTTTGTCATGTATTTTATTTTTTAATTATAAAAAAAGAATACAATATCTAATTTTCTTCTCCATTAAACCATTGCTTCCCCTTCTGCTTCTCCGCCACTGTCATCACCATCCACCGCCCTCCACCATCGGTTAATTTACTAAGATTAACAGTTGTTTTGTTTTTGGCACCGTCAAAAGACAATAATTTTAACACTCTTGCATCTCCAAAAAGGCGCACATAGCAGCCGTTTTGACTCTTCACTTTGCATTTCAGAGAGTTAAAAACAATTTACATGCAACCAAGAACAATTGATTAGTTTAAAGTTCTCAATTACCAAATTTCAAAAGCTCTAATTGATCCATATTCCACAAGCTCGCAGTCTACTATTTTCATTTGGAAAACAACATTAACATAAAAGCTTGCAAGTTTCCGTAGAAGGTGTTGCAACACATCTGACAATACCACCGGTTTTGTCTGGCATTGACACATTCTGACTCCTGCAACAATTTACTAAATTAACCAATGGTGGAGGCGGTGGACGGTGATGACAGTGGCGGAGAAGAAGAAGGGGAAGCGGTGGTTTAATGGAGAAGAGGATTAGATATTGTATTCTTTTTTTATAATTAAAAAAAAATACATGACAAAATTTAATTAGTATGGTTTTTACACTAAGATTTAAAGGAAAAATAAATTTATTTATACACATGGCGCCTATGTGGACTGATAAGGAGTCCTAGTCATACTTCCATCCATAATCAGGGCAAATTTATCAAGTATCCTAACGGAGAGGCAAATTTGATCTCAAACTTTGACGGAGGATAAATTTGAACTATAAACCATACTTAGAGGATAAATTTGATCCTTTTCCTAAGTTTCATAGACATAATGAGTCATTTTTAGTTGGCATGATACGAGACACGTAGATTTTGAATTAATTTATGGTAAGGCCTAGAAAGGGGAAAACATTTGAAATCTTTGAATGATCATCAATAGACACATACATTGGGTAGTATTTGATATATTGTCACGACCCAAATTCATGTGATCGGCACCCACCACACTACCCAAGCCGAGTGAACTGAAATTTTCAGACGCCACAGTTGGTGCCTAGGCGGGGGTTCTCTACCTCATATGTTTGGCATTCTCTATCCCACACGCCAATCTTGGCGCGGCACGCCACTCCAAACGACGATGTATGTGAGTGGTCATTGTTCCATATTCTTGTATCCTCTTCACTTCCTTTCACTTGACTACTCCAACATTTTTCCAATTGCATTATTGATATATTCACGAATTTCTATTCTGATACAACTATTGTGTGGGTCTAGGTATACCTCGGGTTCACTTTAAGTATGCCATTAAAATTTTAATTAACCCGTATTATCATCCTAAATTTATGGAGCTTTACATATATGTTTTAAGATGGTTCACCCAATGCAAGTTAACGATATCGGGTGCCTGTCAAATTGGAGAGTGAGATAGGAATTCTTGACATTCGAAGACACAAAGAAAGAGACATCAAAGATTAGATAAAATAATTTTCTTCCTGCAAGTTTTATAAGAGGTCCTAGTGTAATCCCGCCCTTCTTTTTGAGTACTCGAATCTCGTTCCTTGATTTGAGACTTCCATAGTTTCACTTAGTGTTTTGGGACTTACTGAAATAGTTCGGATTGGGACACACGAGGCTTGGGTGAGTTTCGGATAAGAAATCACATTTAGCACAGAGGTAACAATTCTGCATCGATTTTTAGAGATTATACGTGACTCCGTGCTAGATTTAATCCCTGATAATTGATTTTGAAGGTAGAAATTAGGGAATTTTGCCATACGTTTAAGAGACGGTAAATTGAGGATTTGAACATCGAATTGAACTTGAGATTGAAATCTAACTATAAATTTGAACACGCAATCAATTTTGAGGTTTGAACACTAGGCTCGGGTTTAACTTTTTGGGTTGACTTTAACTCTACCCAGTCTATAGTTACAAACTTGGTATAACCTCGTGAAATATTCTTTTCTAAAGATCGAGCTCGTGTGATTGATTCGAGGCGCGGAAAGGCAGTTCAAGAAGGCTAGAGTTGCTTCAGACCAAGGTAAGTTAAGGCTTTGACCTTAATGAGGAAATTTTCCTAATTGAACATGGTTTACATATACAATGTATATGAGGGTTCCGTATATGTAAGGTGACGAGCGTATATACAGATATTGGGTTACAAATGCTATACGCGGTACATACCCTGTGAAATTTTAACCAAAAAAATAGCCTCTTCACAACAAAGAAGTTGTTTGAATGAGATAAATATAGGCTATATGCAGGACAGACCAAAGTAACACGGATTTTTCTCCTTTTTTTGGACGATAGCATGAGGTTGTCTGTAAGTAGTAGCATCACTAGCATCTTTGCAGAAGCTTTTTGTCCATTTAGGTAGAAGAATTATTCAGTACTTCCCCAAATAATATCGTCTTTCTCCTCCACATCAGAAAAACTACCTTAGGTGTTCCGCAGCTCACCTATAAGTTTACTTACTCCAGTTTGAGTGCAGCCTGTGAACTTCACTTGTCTTCCTTTGGTTGTTATGCATGCCCTTCGAGATTTTTGCTTAAATCAGTGTTGAGAAGAAGATTTCTATAATATTCCTCATGCACTATTTTGTGTTTGAATCTGGTTTTCATTTAACCTGAAGTTGTACACTGACTATCCTTTACAAGGATTATGAATATAAATGTAATTAGCCCACCCATAATGTGATGAAAAACAAATGCATTACTCTAAGATCTTGATTTGAGCTTTAGCGAGCATTCTGTAGTGTTGCGACTCAAAACGGTTTTCTCAACTATACTATACAGAATTTCCAAAGTTGTGTTCCCGACCAAAACCCCATTGATCTAAGATCCTGATTGAGCTTTAGCAAGCATTGTCTGTAGTGTTGCAACTGAATCAACTGCGGATTTCAGTAGCCAACTGAATCCTACTTTCACGCGGTGCTGATCAGTTGGTAATCTGATCAAATAGGCCACTTTTCTTGCTGCAATAAGTAACAATTGAAATATGAGAAAATGCAGAATAAGGCAGGGAATGTAATAGAATGATGAATGCTCGAAATGTGAAGGATACCAGTATGACCAACAAAACCCTCCAAGGTCAGCCCATCAGTGAAACTTGGTGAAACAGCAGCGTCGTACCTCCCAAGTGTCATCATCTCACCTAAATTTTGGTACCTGCAACATAATGGCATAGTATATTAGTCAAAAAAATCATTTGTTTCTTCATAATCACCTGGTACAGCTCTATGACTCCGACTGCAAACTCGAATAGCAGCAAATAGATAATTCTCCTTGGTAGTTAAAGTTCCACGATTAAAAAAAGAAATTTAAAGAAAAAGCTATATCATATGGTAATTGTTCCTAAACGAAACTAAGCCATGTAACGGACAATCACTCAACAAATAATAGACAAAACTAGATAGCGAATCAACTTAGCAGATACGGAACAAACCTAAAAGGCAACAGTGGACGATCATTAATCGCGGCCCACAAATTCCAACCAGCAAAATCTGCCTGCTGGAAAGCAACCTGCGACGCAAACCACCGAAAATCAGTACAGAAAGAGCATGCCTCTCAATCATAGGTTCTCATATATATCTTTCACGAGCTTACTCAAATACAAATTCAATCAACTACCTGTGCAGTAGCCGGAAGCAACTTCCCATTTTTGTCCCTTAATGTAGAAGAATCACCAACAGCAAATATACGAGGATGACCCTTGACACGGAGAGTTTCATCAGTTTCTGCTTGTCCTCTAGCATTCAGAGGAATGTCGTAAGGTTTATCACTAGGTTCCAACTCAGGAAGTAGTGGTTTAGATCCAACAGTCCATAAAACTATATCTGCCCTTATAATCTGACTCTGCAAGCCCCTTTCCGCAGGCTGCAATTCAAGTATTAGACTTTCAGAATGATCAGCTGCTGAGTCCATATTTTTAGATTCAGCATCAGAGATCTGAGACTCGACTCCTTTTGTTATGCATCGGACAAAGTAACCAAGTATGAGTTGAACTTTCCTGGACGCAAGTACCTGAAAGAAGACGCTTATGTTCAAATATAAGGGACATAACAGACAGTGGGTCATGATGAAACAAGAAGTTTATCACGTTGTAAAATGAGGGGAATACAAAAAGGCTTAACTTACAAAAACAATGTCCACAATGGCATTGAATGAAGCTTGAGTTGATTACCTTTGTAACAAGCTGGGCATGATCAACATCTATACTCTAGCTTAAGAGGGAGCCTTACAAGAATGAACCTAGAGCTACTTTTTAACAGTGTACATAGGCCATATATAGATAGCATATCTCTAGGATTCTTCATTTGATTCTTTCCTTATTCAGATTCAATGTACGTGTATTTAAATTTTGCACTTCTCGCAATAATATACAAGGAAATAGCTCAATTGTCTTTAAAACTTACAAAATATAACAAGGAAGAAAGAAATGAAGAATGTATTTACTTGATTATTTCCCCAAGTTATTGGGTGTTTAAATAGGAAATACACCTATTCTAAACAAGGAAAGAAACCAAGGCTATATCATCCTAATTGATTCCAACTAATATACACAATATACTTAACATATTAAATGTTGTGAACGTTGATCCAAATTTTTGTTGAAAGATAGAGGAAGAATAAAGAGCGGAAATACTATGGCACTAAAGCACCTTTGATGAAATGATGGCAACTCAATGATATAAATTGCTTACTTTTAGTGCTGCTTCCCTATTTCCTGCTGGAGCATTTGACAAGATCGTCTTATCAACATTAATTGCTTGTACAATTCCCTTTTCTTGCAACCTTTCCGATATCGTGGCAGCTAACTCAACTCCACCATAACCACATCCAACCACTGCTACTCGTATTGCAGAGTCCTTACCAAAGTTCTTACGCTCTAGTTCCTGTAGCTTTTTATCAACCCTCTGAACAAAAAATACAGAGCTAGAAACACTTTAAATTTGCAAAAGAGCCAAATAGCACAATTTGAGTTAACTTTAAAATGGTAAAACGTAACCTTATTCAATCAAGTACTGACATGAGCATCCTCTAGGGTATAAAATGGTAAGGCATAATCTGCAGCACCTGGAACAATATCAAGTTTGGCCTCGGCTCCTATAGCAAGGACCAACCTGGCAGCCAGAAGATTTAAGAAAGAAGTTTTTCATATTAGCATACCATGTTTAAGGACTAGTTAATCATCCAATCCACAGATGAATGATACTCCTTCCATTCCACTTTATGTGAAGAAATTTGGAGTATGAGGGTCAAACTAATTTTCGGACATAGATCTTCAATTTAAAATACAACTAATGTAATTAATAACTAGATAAAATACTATAAATCACAATTCAAATTATTAAAAAAAAAAAAAAAAATCATGGTCAAAGAAAGCATCATTTGACTTTCCAAATAATAACTATACATAAGAACTTAGGGAGTAGTAAAATGCAGACTTCATTAAGAAGAAAAATATTACTCCCTTAATTACAAATTTAGCTTTTTTTGGATAGCCGTGGTGTCCAAGCCAGCTTGCACGCACTTTATTATAGAACTTATTAAAATCTGTTTGATGTGGAAACTCACTAAAATTGAAGTTGAGGATGTTGAATTAGCCCATCCAACTTTAAAGTTGTCTGATATTGGCAACAAATTGAGGAAGAGTGGCACATCACAGAAAGAACCAATCATTTGAGAAAGCCAGCACAGAAAAGAAATCTGTGTAATAGCATGTTTCAGTATCTTATTATCTATTATGCATGATTTGGTATCATAAGCAAGCCTTATAACTTCCAAGTCAAAAGGGTGCAGGGGGGCATCTTCAAGAAAAACAACTCTAGCACTTAGCTTCTCCAATCTCCACCAGTTAAATTTGCACTCACGAGGAAATTAGAACCCTCTAGTCGTGTCTTGTTCATAAGGAAATAAGGGGACATTTGGTTTAACTAAAACTTATACAGGAATTAGTAGAGGGTGAATTATAATGCCGGAATTATTTTTTCGTGAGATGTTTGGTTTGATGCATTAAAAAATAGTATACGTAATGCATAATATTAAATAATATTATATGTCTACAATTTTTAAACAAAATTGATGTATGCTTATTATTAACTTTTAGTTGCTTTAATCCCTGTACTGCCTATATTCTTATTTCTTACTCTATCCTGCATAAAATAATACATAGATTCCAGCATAATTGGTACAGGTATTATTTTTTAGGAAAAGAGAAGTAGAAAGCTTTAGCGATGTGGATTTAATGTGGATTTTAATCTCCTTATCCGACCAACCAAAACCTGTAAGAATTTGAGAGAGACAAAAAAATTAATGCAAAATCACAGACCTGACAGCTTTTTCGGGTGGAGTGAGAAGAGATTATGTATAACATGTTGTGAAATCCAACAGGTTAAAATAATTATTAGATAGTGATAATATCCACTATGACTTCATTTCACCTCATGACAGAGTTAGTTAATTAAAGACACTACGAATTTCTAGCATTTGGACTTTGGGAATGCAATGCCGAGGTAAGTTTGCCTAAGACACATGAAAAGGCATCCAATTCATATCGTTCTAAGACACAGTACGTCAAGAAAAAGAGCTTCAATCCTAAATACAATTTAAGGTTTCTTCAATACCCAGTCAAGTGAGTAGCATACCAGTCATATTCAATGAGGAGACCGCTTTCCAGTTGAACAGTCCCTGCTGTAGGTGCATTAGTTCCTAAGTGGTCACATGGATATAAGCATTTTACCCTGTCCTTGAAGAACCGCACATCAGTATTGGCAAGCAAGTCTGAGAACTGTGGAGCAATTTCCCATGCTTCAACTTCTGCATTTGAAATTCTTTATTTAGCGGCTATAACATTGGCAAGAACCAAACATAAGCAATAAAGGTCATGAACGGTTACATCGAACAGGAAGTAGAGAATACCTCCAGAGAGAAGTTCATACAACATTGGCTTAAAAACGAAACGTTCAGATTGATCGATGAGGACTACCTGAATTATTTTAATGAGACACATGCTCAGTGAACTAACAAGTGAAGGTAACATATCTTCATATTCTATTCCTTCTAATATCTACCAATAATAAGAGACGCATAATTCATAGAAAATAAAAATAAAAATGACCAACACAAGCAAATACAACCTCAGTCGTGAATAAAGTAGGCAAGGGAAAAAGAAAGAAGAGAAATGGAAGGATACATCATTCATCCCTTCATCGGCAGAATTTCTAAAATTTAGAGCTTCTACCACCTAATGGAACCTAAATCTCTGTCCGCATTAAAGTTCAATCATTTTTCCAGAAACGCTCCTTTTGTAACAGATAAGCTGGGCCCCAAAACTCCAAAAGTACTACCTCCATCCCATATAGATGACCTAATCCGACTAGTGCGTAGATTACGCGAAGAAAGTTTGAATGAATTATTACGGAGTTAGTCAACAAGCCCTCATGATAATAGTTTGAAATGTGAAATAGTTGAACAGTGAAAAAAATGATCCATCGATCTTAAGTATATAAGATAATAAATACTAGCATCAGTTCACATCATTTTTGAATCTTTTACGGGGAAAAAAGGCTTTCCATCTAATGGACAAATTCAAAGTATTTCAATACAGGAAAAGAGAAAGAAACACATGTGACTGGAATGCATGGGATATTTTATCGCAGTGTATTCATTAAAATTTTCATTTCCCCATGACTTGTCTATTAGCAGAAATGAGTGTCTCCAACATCTACTTATCTTTCCTGAAGCAGCAAGATCTAATTTTAGAAAGTCTTGATTCGTAGCTAAACAATGCACATTAACATCAAATTCAAAGAGATCATCACAAATGGAAGAGACCAAGGAAGCACCACAACATGTGGAGACTAGACAACAAAGAAAGGACTGACAACCACGAGCTAATTCTACAAATATCAAACTCCAGAACCATGAGAAGAATCCAAGATAATAAGAGAGCGTAAAGCAAATTCACAAGTATAAATTACATTTAGATCACAATGAAAATGAGTTCTCCAGGGAAGCAGACTTTTCGGGAAGATAAGAGTTCAAAAATAGGACTATATTGAGGCAGAGATGAAGGAAATAAACATAAACCAATTTAAAACAATTTGTGAAAAGTGTGATATGGGGTTAAAGAAAACAAAGGTAAGAACATGGTGGAGTTGATCCCAAGCTAGACTGACAGTAACCTTACACGATGTCATGTTTGGGGATGAGCCATGACAAGTTTTGAAACAAAAGAATTACCATAGTCAAGAGGAAGCTATGCAATGGCAATCTCATGAGATACCACATCAATTTCGGAAATAAAAATTTAATATGTGCTTTCTTTTCTTTTATAAGTTTTAAACTTTCCCTAGAACTTGCTTGCATGACAATTATGTGACGTGACTTATCAAAAGAAATCATGTGACACTGTTGTATCTACTTCTGTTGATTAGCTAATGGAAAAGGACCAAATTGGAAAATAATTTGACGATGCAGCACATTACAAGCTATTATATCTTTGAAATACTAATACTTACTAAAGCGTCAGGCATCAGGGAGGTCAAGTCCCATCTGAAGCTCTAACAGAATTCAAGCTTTAAAGACAAAATTTACCTGTGGTTTCTTGTCATCAGGCCAAACAAGTGATTCTAACCTCAGTGCTGTATAAAGACCTCCAAATCCACCACCTACTATGCAGACCCTTGGTCTCTGCACCCATAAAAATTCTGTATTACCAAATGAGGCTAGAATCCGTAAATCCCTAAGCTGAAAATTTGTCTAATAAACTAAGCAACATCGTGGTTAACCCCAAGCAGAAAAGAACAGAACAAAGCAAACAAGTTATCCGATTTCCTTCCGATGGCGCTGGAGTAGGAGAATAGATAGGCTTTGAGCATAATTCAACAAATTGTGTAATAGTATTCGACTCCAAGTATGTTATGGCCCTCGGTTTCAACTTGGACAAGCCCATTGGAATTACTGAGGTTAAAATCACTGCTCATGAAAGATATGGTAGAAAACATATCACTGTAACTGAGGATATACAGTCGAATAAATTGACAGACTATCGAATTACTGTTTCTATTGCTTTCAGATTATCATAGCAAACACTTAACATGAGAAGCCAAACATCTACATACAAACACACCAAATGGTCCGGGAGAGTGTACATCATAGATAAAAATTGAGCAATATCCACATTTCAAACAAGACTATTTATCCCTGATAAAGATATATGCATACAGACAAAAATAACGAAGTATGTTTCCAGACAAGACTTACCCTGCATTTTGTACAAGCATAATGTAAAATCTTTAGAGGATTAACTTTTACAACAAAATCATGAAAGTCATATCACTCTAAAAAAATCTAATACTCACTCTCTTCCTCTTTATGTGACCTAGTTACTATTTGTAGAGTCAAAGGATGCTTTCTCTGACCACGATATTTTCAAATACTATTTAAATATTTTGAATTGTTAACTACTGTTACGTATAGTACTTTGTATGTAGTTTCTAAAGATGTGATTTGTCTTTTTCAAAAAGATTGAAAATCCTATGTCCGAATTCACGCCGAAAATTAGTTAATTGGGCCCTTGTACTTCGAATCAGGTCACATAAAGTGGAAAGGGGTATACATGTTTTTCCCACCATATAAAAGTTATATAACATCTTCTATAGTCTCTACTCCAGAAGAGTGTCCTTCATTTTCTTAATGAGATGAAGCAATGGCTGATTAATTTACCATGACATTTTTTGGTTAATAAGTTACCATGAAATGTTACAATCTTAGAGGCATTTTGGCCACCAAAATGCCTTAAAATGTTATCCATGAACATCCACTACCTTTCTCGTCCTCCTACCATTTCTTTCAATAAATTGATGGATAGACTTTGTTCATTCTTTGTTCTAGAGGAAATTTAGTTAAAAACTACTTCTTCTTTTTTTTTTTTTTAAGCGAAAAGTGCAAAAAGCAAACGCCAAGGCCCATTGGGCGCTTAACCAAAAGTGAAAAGCGACGAGCACGCTTCTTCAAAATTAAGCACACAATTTACAGGAAAATACGAATTTAGCACTTATTCTATCAATTTAAACTAAAATTATCGATTCTAGAGGTGTATCGCTGGTGTACACTAGGGCGATCAATGACATGTATGTGGAGTCAAGACCAAGGTAAGGACAGTGGGAGGAGACTCAGAGCACTTCCATGATGGGGTTGCACCAGGGATCAACTCTTAGCCCATTTTTATTTGCCCTGGTAATGAATGACTTGATGCAGAAAATGTTGGGGAGGTTACTTCAAGTTGAGCAGGACCAAAACAGAATACTTGAAGTGCAAGATCAGTGATATAATGCACGAGGCTAGCGTGGAAGTGAGGTATTATACCCAGGTCATCCAAAAGAGAGGAAGTTTCAAGTATCTTGGTTCTATTATCCAAGAAAATGGCGACATTGGCGAAGATGTCACACATTGTATTGGTGCAAAGTGGATGAAATAGGCTCGCATCTAGAGTCTTATGCGAGAAGAAGGTTCCACCAAAACTTAAAAGGCAAGTTCTACCGAGATGTGGTTAGACCAATATGTTGTATGGGGTGGAGTGTTGGTCAGTCAAGAACTCACGTTCAAAAGATAAAGGTTACAGAAATGTGAATGTTACGATGGATGTGTGGGCATATGAAGAGATATAAGATTAGAAATGAAGATTTACGAGACAAAGTGAGAGTTGTCTCGATAGAGGACAACATGACAGAAGTGAGGCTAAGATGGTTCGGGCATGTGAAGAGTAGATGCATGGATGCCCTGCTGCGGAGTGTGAGAGGTTGGCTATGGATGGTTTTGAGAGAGGTAAAGTTAGGCCGAAGAAGTATTGGAAGAGGTGATTAGACAAGACATGACACAATTTCAGCTTACCGAGGGCATGACCTTAGATAGGGGGTTAAGGAGGACATGAATTTGGGTAGAAGGCTAGTAAGTAGTTGAGTGTTGTCACGCTTATCCTTCCATACTTGTAGTCATAGTATCATCCTTGTAGTTTCTTGTCCTTCGATTTCTATCACTATCTGTTATTTCTCGTACTTCGATTAGCATATTATTTTGTGGTAGTTATTGTTCCTTCTCTCAGACTGCTTAGGCATGCTTTATATAGTATTTTGCCATGACTTCTTTACTTCTGTTATTTCTTTTTCCGAACTGCTTTGATTTGCTTTCTTTGAGCCGAGAGTCTATCGGGAACAACCTCTGTACCTCGTAGCGGTAAAGTCTGAGTACACTCGACCCTCCCCAGACCCCACTTGTCGGATTACACTGGATATTCTGTTGTTGATCATTCTACCATTCAACATACAATGATGACAATAATTTACCAGTTTTCAAAAAAAAAAAAATATACAATGATGACAATATTAATCCAACAGCTCAAATTAAACATTATTTGAATATAATCTCAATGAGGCAACTGCAGATAACTTCAAGGTGAACTTCTTTTCACTTTTTAATTATTCAACCATAAAAAGAAATCAGTTTGCAGCATTCAATTTTAAATTTAATCACTTTATGAACTGTACTAAAATAGTACAAAGAAGCACAGAATCAGAAATAGCAGAAGGACTTGTATGCTAAGATTGTGGAAGAGAAAACCAATCAGAGGTAGTAGAATAAGAGGACTTGCATACTATAACAAGAAGAAAGCGTAATTGTTCGACGAAAAAATAACAAACAAGAAAGAAGAAACAGAAGCACCAGAGGAGGTGTCACAACTCGATAACAAGAAGGTAGGAATAATAAACAAAAAGTCGAAGTGTATTGGAGAGGAGTCCTAGAACTCAAATAGAAAAAGAACTGTTACCCCTCCCTTTTCACTGATGTTAAAGTGTCTCTTTTGTAATTTGGTTTCTAGGATACACTAAGAAATTTGCTCTACACCCTTTAATTTGGAACAAATTATGGTTAATTTTATATTTCATTCCATCATCCAATACCAAGTAGTAATCCGTTTATAGGGCAAATTAAAATTCCAAATTGTCTATATTCACTGAGAGAGAAGACAAAGAGTCTTTAACGCTGATCAACCATTTAGTTGCAAAGTATCACAACTCAAGTCAACTCTGGTTTTGAAGAACTCAACCAGTTTTCAAGTCTTGGTATTGTCATAAACAATGCTAGTTTGTATCTGTATTCTCTTCGAAAAAATCCTCTCCCGAGTTTTTATTTTTCCATATGTTGTCATATGAACCTAGTTGCTGACTATCATATTATTCTTGTTCCAACTACTGCAACAAACTTTTTCTCTCCCCGATAAATCCTCCATTATCGAATTCTCCTAGCTAAATTAGACATAAATTATTTCAATTTTATTTTTCCACATATTCAAAAGCTATGTATACATAATATCCTAAGTTGTGATTCTACCCGAATTAAAAAATAAAAGAAGAATATAAAGTCATACTTCTCTAGAACAGCCATCCTCCATAATAACGTTTCACTATAACATCCAAGTTTTCTTTGGAACCGATTTCAATGTTCTCTATAATAGCATTTCGCTATAGCAGCCAAAAAGTATTCAAACAAACGACACCGTTATGAAGAGATTTGACTGTATTTAGCTATTTTGGACAAAGATTAGGTAATTTGACTACAGGAAACAACAAAATGGAACAATCATTTCGAGCCACATATAAGTACCAATTTTCAAAGTTGAACATTACCTACAGCTTAGCAAAAGATGCTAACCTTTTTATCAGGCCACATATAATTAACATTTTGAGCATTGGCTGCAGGAACTTCATCCATAGTGCTTCCCAATCCAGCACTGGTGCTTAAGGCAACAGTACGTAGCGATCTATTATTCCTCCTTGAGCTACCAAAACGTCGCAAACTGCTCCAAATGTTCGGTAATTTAGGCGAACGTGTATTCCCACATTGCATTTGGCGACCTAAGATATCACCAATATTGCTCAATTTCCAAAGCCAAACAAACTAATAAAACTAAGCATAAGGTATGTAGCTTTGGGATACCGGATTCATAAAGTACTTTCGGTGCCGAGTATAAATTTATGTGTAAAATTTCACTATAATTATAATAAATACTACCTCTGTCCCAATTTATGTGATACAATTTGAATTTCGAGAGTCAAACTTCTTTATTTTAACTGTGAATTCGGACATACAATCTTTTACGTTTTTTTTTTTTTTTTAATAATTTACATATTTAGAACTAAACTGGGCACGAAGTTTAAGAGAAAAAAATCTTTCAATATGAGGTCTAAAACAAGCCAAAAAAGTTTTAATGGCTAGAAATCATTTCACTAAAGGGTAAAATGAAAATATCCTAAGCATAGAAAGACGTCATTCTTTTTTAAACCAACTAGAAAGGAAATAGTCTCGAATAAATTGGGACAGGAGTGAGTAAAAGGTGGTATAAGTCATAATAATTGATAATTTTAAAAATTTAAAGGGCATCCGAATAAATGGGGGCCAAAGGTTTTCTTGTTTGACTTTCGAAATCCTAACGGTATCACATTAATTGAGACCGGGGAGTAATAAATATGAAAAATGGTAAGGTAATGAGAGATGAAATTAATAGACTTACAACTGAGTAGTGCAATTTTTGCTGAAGAAGAACAAGTTAGAGCGCACTCCATTGGATTACTTGGTGGTAAGGCAAGTGAGCCAAATGGTGAGAGGCAGATGATTCATACGGGGTTTGAGTGGTTCGCTCGGTTCCACGTTATTTGGTGCCCTGTTTTGGGGTGGGTTTGGTACAACTTTTCAAAAAATATTTTCTCGGATTTTCCTACTATTTTTTGTGTTTGGTAGGGAAGTTAGAAAATATTATTTTAAGAGTATTTGTATATATTTAAAGCAAAACACTATGAAATTTTTGAATTTGAAGTGTAACTTACTGTGAGGCTAGGTGAGGAGGTGGGAAGTGGGGATGGATGTTGGGGTAAGTGTGGGTGATATAGGCAGGTAGAGGGGTGGTGGGGGGATAATGCGGGGCAGTAGGAATATTTTTTTTCAAGATATTTAGTAGGCGTTAGGTCATACATACCAAAAACAAATTCACTTTTTTTTGGAATTTTTGAAGTTGGAGTTGTGTTTGGCCATAGTTTTTGAAATTGTAGTTTTTGGTGAAATTTAATTGTAAAAAAGTGAAAAAAAATTGAAAAACAAGTTTTTTGAGTTTTTGATATTCCGGAAAAAAGTGAATAATTTTTATAGCCAAACGGCACCTAATGCAACCAAACAAGAAAAAATAGGAAAACATTTTCCGTCATACCAAATACATCCTCGGTTTTATTTTTACTATGACATATCTTGCGTGTGTTTTAAGGTATATCAGGGTATATTACATTATACATTCATTTATCTCCTATATATCATGTATATTCGTGTAAATTCATAAGAAATTGTGTGATATCAATATGATATACACGATATACGATACGATATGCACATTTAAGCAGTGAAGTTCATGAATATTTGTGTGTGATATACAAGCAATACAACGTAATATACATACTTGAAGCAAGTCCAAAGAACTTCTAATCTTCCTCAAATTTTGTATTATAATACCGTCCAGATGTTTCCAACCAACCACTCACATCTTTTTAATCATACAGAGAAGAAAGAGGAGGAGGAAGAGGTTAAAATTTATGTAATTCTCGAACTTGGATTCAATCCTTTGAATTGAGCGGCAACTTTGTTGGAGATGTCTTCAATGAAAAAGGAAAGGCAGAATCCTCATCCACTGTTACTGAAAAGAAGAATATTGTGTATATCTTATGAATGTTATGAATGGATATATATTATGTAGCGTGAAATAAAGAAGAAAACATTTACCTTCCTAGTAAATCTTCGGTTTTAGATGTAATTTGCTATACAATGCAAATCTTTTTGGCTTCAATTGCTAAATATAATCCTTGACTAAAATATACCGATAAATGCTTAGTGTTGTATATTGGTGTCACTATCCCTAAAATGTTTAAATGTGTTAAACTGCCATTTCTGTAGGTCATAACTTTACAAAGCTGAACTATCAGGGAAAGACCTAAGGGCTAGGGAAAGTAAGCCCAATTTCTGTTTGTCGGGAAGGCCCAATCCAATGTACTATTCGAGATTGGATAATTTATAAAATTTTCAGATGATTATGTTGTTTTTATCAAGATCTCATTAATAAGTAGCAAAGAACCTGGTCGGGAAATTTTGAAGCTTAGGGTGTATTTGGTATGAAGAAAAATATTTTTTGCGGAAAATGTGTTCCTAAATATGTTTTTTCTGAAAAATAAGTGAGCATTTTATACTTATTTTCTGATGCTTGGTAAGTAAACAAAAAAATGTTGTCCCAAATATATTTATATATAATTTAGGCAAACACTATGGGGGATAAAGGTGGGGGTAGGGGTAAGGTTGTGGGGGTTAGGAGGGGTGTGTGTTGGAGAATTGGGAGAAGACAATCAATGTGGAATGTGAACTTATTTTTCCTACTTTCAAAAGTCACTTTTCTTGTTTATAAGAAACCTATTTTCGTAAAGAAAATATATTTTTCAAAAATCTTGATCAACCAAGCATGAAAAAATTGAAAGTAAAAAAAACACACTCCTACTTAAAATCAGCGGGAAATTATTATTGAAAGAGCAAGGTGTCATTCTTCTTTAATTACCATTTTTACTATTAAATCATCCCTGGTTAAGCTAGTCCAATTTCAATGGAGTCTATAACCAAATTGCTTGGATTGCGAGTTTAACTTCTGAACTCTGATAATACGTATTCACTCCGTTCTGATTTATATGAGGGTTTTCAGAGAAGTTCCTTTCGGAGCTATTTCCTAACTTATTAAACAACTCTTTCTTCGACCACAATTTCATACATAGCTTCTTCTAGTATTTTAAAATAAAATTTACATATTTAAAAAGTATATAAAAAGTATTATAAGTCTACATAATTAATAATTCACAATATATGAAAAAAGTCAGAGAGAAAATTGTAGTCAAAGAAAAAGTTATTTGACTCTCAAATAAATCAACCCTCATATCAATCGGGACGGAGGGAATAATTATTTATACTGTCATATTAAGGTAACTTGCAAAAATGAGCATTGACTCCTATAATCAAGTTAAGTAAACAATAACAAGTCTAATTTATAACCTAGAAAATAAAGTAATTAAATAACTTTTTATAACGGTTACCATATACACTATCTTGTATATAAGTAAAATCTAAGTTCTTCTGTTGTCAACGGGTTGATTAAAGCTTCATTACATCTTAATTAGCTTATTAGATTTATCTTTGAGTCAAAAATCGTACTTTGCCTCAATAGTTAAATTTGTATTAAAAGTTAAAAAAGGTTAACTACAATTGGTAGTAATTTGATAAAGATGGTTGGATTAACACAAACGATTTACTAAAGGTTGATAAAGAATAGATAAACTAAGGGAAAGAGTAAACTTATGCCAACTGTGATGAATAACAGTAATGAATTTCTCCTTTGCCAAGAATGAACAAGAGCTTGATGATAAGAGAATCAACACAATAATAATAAGCAGAAAGTAATCAATAATTATGTATTTTTCAGTAAGTATTCGATGCCTAGATATTCAAGTGAAAGTACTATTTATAGGTATCTGGTCCTATCTGGTGTCTTTCCCGTTGTGTGTATGTAACGGCAATTATTAATTCTTTGAATTAATGATTGTCATTTAATTCCTTAATTCTGATTGTCGGAAATCGTTTCGCCGTTACTGCATTAACTCTATTTAATGCGTAATCAAGAGGGTCTCGTCTATTGTTCCCGTTGATGTTCTCTTCGTTGACCATGTCGTCGGTATCAGCTACTTCTTCGTAAATGTTGTCTTTCGGCATTACCATCGGATCTTTCTACGTCATTGTATTTAAATGATACGTGTTGGTCCACGTGTTAGGCGCGATTTTTACCTATACAATTTGATCTGAAAGCATGCATTCACCTTGGCATATCTTTACTGAACACATGCACCGCACCCCCCCCCCCCCCCCCCCCCCCCCCCCCCCCACAAATCTCGAAAACCAATAGAGGTCAGAAGATAAAGAAAATTATAATTATTATAGAAGAGTGGGTTTGGTCGTCAATCCACTCTTCTATAATAGTGTTAAAAAAAATTAAGGTAGGGTCCACATGAAGAATTAGGCGACAATTGCAAAAAAAAAAAAAAAGGGACATTTAAATAATGATAATAAGTTCAGAAAATGGTAAAGGTACGCTTACTGAAAATTTAAAGAAGAGAATTCAGGAAAAAAGAAATATCGATTTAAATTGAACACAAAAACCGCTAAAGAAGTCATAAAACTAAAAGATTTAAAACTTATATCTTTGGGTAAGAATAAAAATGCATTAATTTTAGACACATACGTCTCACACAAATGGAAAAAAAATAGGACATTTAAATAATGATAATAAGTTTAGAAAATGGTAAAGGTACGCTTAGAGAAAATGTGAACACAAAAACCGCTAAAAAAGTTATAAAACCAAAAGATTTAAAACTTATACCTTTGGGTAAGGATAAAAATGCACTAATTTTAGACACATACGTCTCACACAAATAATGAGGAATAACATCAAAAAGACGAAATATAAACAGTCAAGAAACGTATACACATATTTTTTTTAAATGATGAAGTTGGTCTATATAATATAGTCTGCTAATAACATAGTAGTACCAATTCCCATGTAGAATAACTCGTGAGATTGCGACTTCTCAC
Organism: Lycium ferocissimum; assembly: GCF_029784015.1. Taxonomy (NCBI): domain Eukaryota; kingdom Viridiplantae; phylum Streptophyta; class Magnoliopsida; order Solanales; family Solanaceae; genus Lycium; species Lycium ferocissimum. The sequence continues at coordinate 21,693,148 of NC_081352.1, forward strand.
CATCTGACCAGTGAAAATATCTAGTTTTTTTTTTCTCTTCACTTTTTGCTTGTCCATAGACCATAAATTTGATTTCAAAAGTTTAAAATAATATTTGAAAATTATTTCAATATGGAATTTGAAACTTAGAAACAGATATTTGGAATTCTTAAAGTTTTCATTCACAAAAATTTAATTATGATTACATTTTCTAATATAATTTTACCTTAACTTCAAATACTATTTTTAAAAAGAATGCATATCACAAATTCATATTCAAACGCCTCATAAGTATTGGTGATAGATATTTGCTTCAACAATGCCACAGATATTTTATGTCACCCCTTTCACCTAGAAATGGCGCGTGCAATAAAGTACATTCATCTACTCACTTTTTTTTCTTTTTGCTTTTGTTTTATTGAACTTTCTTATTTCACTCAGTCTGGACAATGACTATCTTTTAGTTAAAGCAAAAAAAGAAAGACTATCTTTTAGTTGGCAACCACTTGAATCAATGGAAAATTAATCTTCTTCGTAGTCCTGACGTGACACATTTAGAAATATCTAGAGCTTAGTTTCTAGGATATTTCTTGGGCTGTTTAACGATTAGTGCTACAGCTCATATTATTACCTATCAAAGTTTGTATTGCCTAAAATGTCAAGACAGGGCTAAGTCGTAGTATCATTTCTTTTTGCCAAAAGTTTGGCTGTTAACTATGATGCCAAAGTTTGAAGTCAAACAAATGCATGGCTTCCAAGGAGCAAAAAGAAGAATATGCTCGAGGAGGAACCCACATCTAATTAGTTGTATTAGTTGGTGAGATAATTGTTAGGATCGAAAATAACATGGCGTAACGTGAAATATAATATTTGCAAATTTTGAATGATAATGTATAAAAAATAAAAGAAGAATGTACTAAAGAATGTACTTAAAGAAGCAAACTGCATATAATACCTTTATATGGTCAATTGACCTACATGTGTGAAAACTAATCTAAAAGAAAGTGTAAAAGTTATTGAGAGAATAATCTTCATCTAAACAAAACTCTTTTAATGGCTAAATTGTGGATGTTAGTGTGTTGCGTGAGAAGAAATGATCTTTTACTTATGAAAGTCCAAATCGTCTCCTTCAAGAAAATGATAGATATGAAAGTTTTACTAAGAAAACTCTTTTGAAGTAAAACACAAATATGACATAATCTAAATAAGATACGATATTCAGGCAAACTCTAACCAGGATAGCATATTAATTAAGATAATAATCAGTTATTGATTTGGAAGGATGATCAGTCACATTAAAGTACTGAGACTCGAACACTGGAGGCAAATGTGAATTTTTTTCCGTAATAAACGAAAGCCTAACAAAGAAATACGTTGTTGAGGTAGATAGTCCACGGGTATTTACATTTATACTACTTATTAATTTTTTTTGTTTAATGACTTAAAAGTATTAAATGATCAGAATTTAAGCATATTTTCTTATTTACGATATTTTCATATATTTTGGAAACATAATTAATTACAAAAGTAGTGATTTGATTTACTTTGTAGTCTCTCAATTTTCTAAATTTTATTCCAAAAGTTAAATAATTGCGATATTTGAATTGAGGTCGAAATTCCATAGTACTTCAAATTCCATGGTACTACTACTTGTTTTTTCTTAAGTACAACTTTTTTATACCTTTGCATTTCTGACTGGGCTTGAATTGAACTTATTTTTCATTTTTTTGTGCGGATTGTCCTTCAAGGCACAGGTCTTTAATTTTGCTCCTCAAATTGGTGAACTTTAATTTTTGTCCTTCGCCTAATATTATGAGATTTAGGGTTCGAATTAAATTTCGTAAAAAAAATAATGATTAACAAAGCAGAGTTTCATAGCAAAATTAGTCCTACTCAGGCAAAAATTAGGCCTTAAGGCAAAGTTTTGCAAAATTCCATATGAGTTAAAAAAAAAAAAAAAAAAAAAAATTTACCTTATGCCTGAAGGCAAAACTCTACCTGATCAAGTAGAGTTTGAGGCAAATTCTGCCATAAGGTAAAGTTTGTAACTTTGCCCGAAGGTAGCAAAACTCTACCTTGCGGTTTTTGTAATTTTTTTTGACTGAGCGGTGATTCAAACCCGAAACCAAGAAGTTTATAATGAAGGGAAAAAAATTAAAGACCACCAAATTTGTGGGGTAAAAACTAAAGACCTGCCCCTTCTTTTGTGCTTTTATATATGATTACCATTCAGAATCTTTAAAGAATGGGGAAATTTCATAAATATAAAATTTGCTCACTTACATTGTAAAAAAATATTTCAAAACTTACATTGCAAAGCTTTAACCAAAAACAGTTTTATATAGTACTGTACACTTATATACAAAAGACAGGTACATTATGTATATAGGTGTTTGAAGGTGTATACGTATTTATACGCCTATATGCATAAACACCTATATACCCATATACAATATTATAACCCATATACAATATTATAACCCATATACCATATACACCCATATACAATATTATACACTATTATCCAAAAACTAACTTCGTCTTCTAACTTGAAGCCAAGCACCAAATCCATCCAAAACGCCTCAAAAGCTACACCACATCACCCTAAATTTCAGATTTAGGTTCCTCAATACGTACCCGATCTTTTCCAACAATACCCACTTAAAATGGAGCTTATTTATGGAAACCCGATTTCAAACTTTGAAGCTTCGAGCTTCAACAATGGCTGCTTATGGAGTTTCTGCTTCTTGCTCATGTTAAATCAATGGATAATCACAGTTTTAGCTTCAAACAACAAATTCTATTAAAAAAATTGAAACTTCTCGAATCAAATTAAAGACATCGAACTCTATAAATGTCAAAATTGAGCTTTGTCATGTACTTGGCTTGTATTTAAAAAAATGAATTACTCCCAAGTATTGTTGCTAATATTTGTGTATTTCATTAGAAAGTAATTATTGAAATTAAATTGTATTTCTAATTATAAACTTTGATGTCGTGAATTATAATTATTGTACGATGCCCACATTATATTGAAACAATAGTGACCGAGTTAATAGTTGAATGCAGCAAGAGACAAATGTAGATTAGCTCTTGAATGCTCTGCACTGGCTCGTCCATTTTAATGTTGGAATTTGAATTTACGTTAATTCGTACTAATAGCTTAAAAAAATAGTAATTTGTGTGGTGGAAGAAGAGATAGGAAGAAGGAGGGAGTGCGTAGAGAGAGAGGGAGGAGGAGGGAGAGTGGGTCATTTTTTGTAAGATTTAAAAAAATGGATCAATTTTTATAGCATTATTGTCCTAATTAACATAGGGTGTAATTATCTCTTACAGAAGATTTGAATATCAAGCCGGCAACATTCGTCTCCAACTCTCTTTTATTTTATTTTTTTCTTCGTCTCTTTTATTTCTTTTATTTTTGTCTTCATCTCCTTCAATTTAGTATTCGCGAAACAATTTTCTATTCGAAGATAAGCATGAAAAGTGGTAATTATAATAATTTATAAAGGCACATCGCGATGGCAAACTAGTACTACTGCACTTCATATAATTTTTGTTGAGGGAGTAACACACAAGGTCACTCAAACAGTGGCGTCTTTAAAGATTTTTCATAAGCGGTGTCGATATTTAAAGAATTAGTGAATAAATAAATAAATTACTATAGCGATGTCATATTTTTTAAAAATAAACTCATGTTGAACTACAAATTAAAATATCGATTCAAATAAACCTTAAATAATTTCACCACAAAAGAAAACGATGGATAGTTTCAAGAAATTTCAGCTAGAAAGCAAAAAGAATGAAAAAAAATATTAAGTGAACTACAATAATTGAAGAGAACAGGACACATCATGTTTAATATCCAAAAATTGCAAAGCAACTTTAATCTCAAGATGTTGCAAATTGTAAAAGAAATTTAAGTAAGCTTTTCAAATTTGGCTCACTTGGATTAATATCTCTCTTTTAAACAACGTGTCGTGTTCAATCCTTGTTAGGATCTTTATTTATAGATAGCCTTAAAAACTAAAAAATGAAACAGCGTGTTGGCCGGGTTCAAACTCATAACCTCAAAGGAATGTTGACGTGCCATGCCATTGAGCTACCAAAGTTACTTCGCTAAGCAGTGGCATCTATTTATATTTAACCTATATTTTGTATTGCATAATATTACATATTTTTAAATTGAAAAAAATTCTGACCAAGCCGTGTCGGATGACACCCCTCGGGTACACGTGCGTCTTCCCCTACACCCAACTATGGATAATGATCTCTCAAGGTCATGTTTCTTTGTTTTGTAATAAGGTCACCCAACTTTTCCTATATCACATCAAAAGTCACCCAATAAATATTGAAAAATTTCACAAAATATACAATTTGCTCACTTACATTACAAAAAGTTAGCCCAAAATTTACATTGCAAAGCTTTAGCCCAAAAACACTTTTATACAGTATTATACACTTATATACAAAAGACAGGTACATTATATATTTAAGTGTTTGAAGGTTCATACTGTGTAGGTATATACACTAAAAAAATATAATTATACAATATTATACACGAAAATATGAACGTATACACAATTATACAAATATTGTATAATGTGTAGGTATATACACTAAAAAAAAATATAATTATACATTATTATACACGAAAATACGAACATATACACATTTATACACAATTATACAAATATTGTATAACGTGTAGGTATATACACTAAAAAAATATAATTATACAATATTATACACGAAAATACGCGTGTATACACATTTATACACAATTATTCAAAAATATGGTATACATTATTATGCACATGGTATACAACATTATACAAAACTCCAATTTTTTTTACAACAATGTTTAAAAACTCGATATACAATATTAAAAATTCAGTATACAAAATGATATGAGGTGTTTATATACTCATATACTCTATTATACAATATTCTACAACATTATACAAAATTATAAGAGGTGTTTATACACCCATATACGCTATTATACAATATTATACACTATTATACAAAAACTAGCATCGTCTTCTTCCTTGAAAATCCAAGCACCAAATACATCCGAAACACTTCAAAAGCTACACCACATCACCCTAAATTTCAAATTTAGGTTCCTGAATATGTACCCGGTCTTTTGCAACAATACCACTTAAAATGGAGCTTATTTATGGAAACCCGATTTCAAACTTTGAAGCTTCGAGCTTCAACAATGGCCGCTTATGAAGTTTCTGCTTCTTGTTCATGTTAAATCAATAGATAATCACATTTTTTAGCTTCAAACAATAGATTTTATTCAACAAATTCGAACTCCTCGAATCAACTTAAAGATAGCTTCGAAATCTATAAATATCAAAATTGAGCTTTTTCATGTACTTTGGCTTGTATTTAAAAAAATGAATTACTCCAAGTATTGTTGCTCATATTTGTTCATTTCATTATTTTCTCTGAATTGTTGAAATTTTACTAAAGGCACTGTCACACATAGGCTTGTCTGGTGGAAGAAGAGATAGGGAGTTCATGTGCGTATGTAGAAAGACAGAGAGGAGGAGGAGGGAGTGGGTGGAGAGAGAGAGAGAGAAGGAGGAGGAGGAGGAGGAAATAGGTCATTTTTTGTAAGATTTAAAAAAATGGGTCAATTTTGATAGCATTATTAAACATAGAGTGTAATTATCTCATAAATATTTAACAAATAAAATATGACATGACATTTAGTTTAGTCCACATGGACTTTTTCCTCTTTTTTTTTTCCTCAGTCCATGTGGCAAAATGACCCGACCCGACCTAAACCCAAATTAACCCTATTTTGTCTTAATTAAAATAGAGTTTCTCTCTCTCGAAAAAAAAATTAGGTCCATCATTTTATTAAAATCGTGTCATCTTCTTTTTCCTTCTTTAACAGTTCTTAGACTTCTTTGTGACTTCTTGAACATAGTCCTTCATGACTTTTTCTTAAAAAGTCTGCCTCTTTTTGAAACACCACATCACTTGGCACACATATAACACCAGAAAATGAAAGTTGTTCATCATTTACACGTTTCGTGACTTCAACTTATTCGTTATTGACACTCTCAAAACCTTATGTAACGTCAACTTGCTCGTTAGTCACGCCAAATGAGAGAAGGAAAAAGAAGACGACACAATTTTAATAAAATGATGGGCCAATATTTTCAGAAAGAGAGAAACTCTATTTTAATTAAGAGAGAATAAGGTTAATAAGGGTTAATTTGGGTTTGGGGAGGGTCGGGTCTTTTTGCCATGTGGACTGAGAAAAAAAAAAAAGGAAAAGTCCATGTGGACTAAATTAAATGTCATGTCAAATTTTATTTGCCAAGTATTTATTGGGTGACTTTTGATGTGATATAAGAAAAGTTGAGTGACTTTGTTGTTACAAAATAAAGAAACATGACCTTGAGATATCTTTACCAATCGTTGGGTAACCTTCTGTGTTACTGCCTCAATTTTTGTTTTGTTTCATGTACTTATCTACTCTGGATTAGTTTTGTCAGATAGAATCACTTAACTAATCATACTTGCCTAGACAAACTATACTAAATTTTATAACTAAAATGTTGTGCGACTATATGTGCAATTACCAAAATTTAATTGTGCTAACTAATTATACTTCCCTAGACAAACTATACTAAATTTTATAACTAAAATGTTGTGCGACTATATGTGCAATTACCAAAATTTAATTGTGGTAATATTACTTTTCTTTCATTTGTGGGGGGCGAGCCTTCAATTTCAGTACAACATTTTTATAAATGCGCTAAGTTTTAGGCTTTTAGCAACGAATTATTTAATACTTGTGTGATGGTCACGCATACAAAAGAGTTACTTCTATCCGTCAGATTTTTTAAATAAGAAAAGTACAATTTTAATTCTTCAAACTATTAACTATCTACAATTTTGATTCTTCAAACTATTAACTATCTACGAATTGCTTTTCAAAAATAAAATAAAAAACTATCTACAAATTTTAATTTTGGTAATAACTGAACACGTATAACCTTTTAATTAATCAAGTACTATGCTTTTGATCCTTTCTGTAATAAATTTCGTGCAGAATTAGCTAATTGACCCCCTCTTACCATAAAATAAATAAATTAAAAGTTCGTTAATCTATAGAAACAACTATTGTTAGATGGATGATTAAAGACGTACAATTTATCACCTGAGTTAATTACTGTTATGAACCAAATGTCACGGCTTTAGACTTCGACTCAGCGCACCGTACATTCTTGGCTATTCGCTCACGATCTTGCATGACTTTCTCATGCTTCTTGTTATGAGCCCGTTTGGGTTAGAACTTAAATTTTATAAAAGCCTTGAAAACGAACTTATAAGCCATTTATTTTTATAAACTGTTATCAACTTTTTGAGTGTTTGGCCATTTTGTGCTTAAAATAAGCTCAAAAAAATAAGTGGGCCCGTTTGGATGGGCTTAAAAAAAGCAGCTTATATGCTATTTCCAGCTTATCTGTTTTCAGTTTATAAACTACTTTTTTAAGCCTATCCAAACATGCTTTATGTCAAATCAGCCTTCTTACACTCAACATCGTTAGTAAGGGAATGCTAGATTAAAAGTCAAAGAGAGATTTATCAAAAAAAAAAAAAAAAAAAACTTTTATATTGCTGAAGATTTGAATGATTTGCTTGTTGAGTTATAAATGAATGACCTCTTGTATATACTAGCAGTTATCTGGAAACTAGCGTGTAAATAACAATTATTATACAAGTCTCTCAAAACTTACAAATAAGTTCCTGTCTAAAATTCTCTAACATGCTTAAAATCCAACGCAGTCCAAGAGATTGTACATACAAAATTCATAAATATCAAGAGCTTTCAACCGAGAAATTCTCCATAGCTTTAAAATATTCTCTCTGTGATATAAGCCTCCTACATAGCAAAAATGTATACCAAATGACGCTTAGATGGCCTAATAACGTGGTGGGTCATCACAAGATGATCAATTAATACGTTTTAGAAATTAGGTTTACTTATAAGGTAGATCTAAACTTTGATAGAGGAGGAAGCTTCTCAAATAGAACCAAGTGTGTTTTAAATGCAATTATGCAAGACAGCTAGTTTGAGAACTACAGCTACTTATCATATCGTTTAAAAGCAAGCTGTATTATATGGGTTTCAAAGTGGATAAGACACAAAGTAGGACTCCTCAGACTTATCCCTATATTGCCTTCTTTGAATTAATAAAAAAATGTCAGTCTTGTTTCTTTCAGCTGCGGCAACATGCATATGTAAGTGTAGGAATAGCCTTAAGATTTTTGAAGGTTATATCACTATCAACTATAGTCTTATTTTTTAAGGTTATATCATTAAATTCATTTTTTCCAATTTAAATTATAATTTATTTATATGTATATATATAATAAGATCGTACTTATTCTGAATTCATTGACTCTAAAATCTTGAATTTATTGGTTATAACAACTAGTCAAGGCAATTTGGGTAGATGAGTTGTGGATCAGCTCAACGGCTCATAAGCTAGAGTTGAATCCAGCAGACGTTCTAATGGTCCCTGCTTTGCTTGTCAATTCGTGTGTGTTGGGTCGGCCGACTTTTTTCTTTTTAAAAAAGAAGAATTCAGTGCTTTTTATAACAACGTCATTTGTCTAAATAATTTTTTATTGATATGATAAAAAAATTGTTATAGAAATATATATTAACAAAATGTGAGATTTCAAAAAAGACGTGACCACTATAATGATATGTTATTATAGATAATGATTGTTATGAAAAAGATATGATTGTATGGACAAAAAATTGAGAATCGAATTGAACTAGTACTTATTTGTATGCAATGAAAGACCTTTCTAGACTAATAAGTTTTGGTGTCGACAGTCTTACTTGACTTAAAGGGTATAGACTTTTGTCCTTTTCTTTTTTTGCTCATCAAATTAAAGAGAAGATATGAAGTGTGGACCAAAAGTTCAACATCACGAGGTTTGCTTTGGAAAATGAAAAGAACAAGAAATTATCTAGATCACGTTTCAAATTTGAATTCCTCAGTCGTAATATTTTACTTCTTTTTCCTTAGAAATTTGGTGGAAATTGACCTTTAATTTGCCTTTTATGGCGTACTATATTAGTTGGAACGATTGATACATGATAGTACACATGCTGAGAAGAGTAAATTCTTTCAATTGCTGCGTTTCGAGTCGGTTTGGAAGACAAATTGTCCACTTGCATGTGTTCTTCTGGTCGTTAGGTTTAAAGAAAAAGTGATGCTTATCAAATTAACTAGATGATGAAAGCCGGTCCCGGCACGGGCCCAATATAAAAAATAACACTCCTTCTATTTCAATTTATGTGATATACTTTTTTTATTTTAGTTTGTTTAAAAAAGAATGATACTTATTTTTATGTTTAGAAATCGTTTAATTTGAAACTTCCATTTTTACCTTTAATGAGATGATTTACATCCACACAAATATCTATAACTTGTTTTAGACCATAAGTTTCAAAGATCTTTCCTTTCTTTTTTAAACTTCGTGCCTAGTCAAACTATATCACATAAATTAGGACAGAGAGAGTACCTTTTAGTAATATGATTATGGAATTTTTATTATAGAAAGTATTATAATTCAATTAATTGAAAATATCAATAAATTATTTTACTTAGTCCGCTTCTCCCATATATGACTTTCCTGGTTTGGTTATCCAATTGAAAGATTTGAAATACACTTTCTTCTACTGAGTTCAAATAAATTACTACTTTATTTTGTTTTATATCATTTTGATGTTTCCTCTTTTAACTGTTAATTTGCTTTATGCAAGGGCTACACAGTGTTCCTTTTTCATTTGACAAAATTTAGTTCTACATTAATAATATCTGTTTTGTAAATCCTTTTTATTTATTTCAAATTCATACTTATAAATTACAGTTCAAATAAATTACTATTTTGTTTTGATTTATATCATTTTGGTGCTTCCTCTTTTAACTGTTAATTAGCTTTATGCAAGGGCTACACAATGTTCTTTTTTCGTTTGACAAAATTTAGTTCTACATTAATAATATTTGTTTAGTAAATCCTTTTTATTTATTTCAAATTCATACTTATAAATAATTGAATTTAGAAAGAGAATTCGTATATTTGCATTAGAAAATAGCCAAAATTGTCAGTTGTAATTGCAAAGTAGAGTGGAGCCCACATGGCCAAAAAGCATTTGTCAAATGGCTGCAAAAGCATGTGAAGTAAAAAAATCAAGCGAGCCCATACTTTTAAAAGGAATAGTACCCACAGAATACCATAAAATACAATGGTAAAAAGCTTGTAAATATGAAATTCCAAAATTGCCCCTAGGCGTGTCGACGATCCCTACCTTAAACCCACTCTTCTATATAGTTATATAAAATAAGAGATTGTAATAGAAACTAGTAATATAATATGTAAAGATTATCAATGCAAAAATTTATGATGCACAAATTATACTGTAGATTAATAATTTAATACATAGGGATTGTTCTAGTCATTCTAGTTATTTTAATTCATGCATTATTAAACCCCAGCCCATAGTCCGTATTCTTATTCCACCTTCTATAAGTTTTGCATGTATTAGTTATGCCGGCAACAAAAATGCCAACCAAACAATGATTATAAAATCCGGAATTTTATGCAAGTTTCACAATGTAACCAAATGTTATATTACTAACGCAGAGCTTTGTGTGGATATTATAACACCTTAGGGGTCGTTTGGTTTTTGGTTAGGCGAAGTGATTTATTCATGTATTACATCCTGCATTGTACCACGTTTGGTAGCATTTTATTTTTGCTATGTATAAAATTCAACACACCAAATACGATATTTGGTTAGCAATTTAATTAGAATATGGCATAACTAGTACATGTATAAGTTATGAGGAATCTATTTAATTTGTTATTTCATATAGGATAGAAGATGAAATAACTAATATATGAATAATCAAACTTTGCATAATTAAACCATGCATAACTAATTCATGTATTATTATCACCTGCATAACTCTAACCAGTAACCAAATGATCCCTATGATATGCAACCAACCGAGTATAGAAAGACTTAGTGCCAATCTAAACTCTCGCATACAATAATACATTGTTTGATTGAGGTAAATCAATAATAAATTGAAACATATAAAATTTCACGTAAGATAACAATATTTGGTTGACGGTACTAAATAATACATGCATTAAATTGTGTGTGATAGTACTTTATGCGGGATATAATGCGAATAAGAATACATGATTTAAACTATTTGAAGACAAAACTATCATTTTAGAGTAATCAATTCACGTATAACATTTTCTTAGTCATTAATGTCACATACCAATATACACCCTCCGTCCCAATTTATGTGGCACCATTTGACCGGACATGAAATTTAAGAAATAAGGAAAGACTTTGTTATGTTTACCAAATTATCCTTACTTTAGTGCCTACTTTTGTTGATTTTTCTTCACAATAAGTGCATCTTTAAAAGTAAGTGGGACCCAATAAGGGTAAAATACAGATGGTGTCATTAAAGAGTTGCCAAATAAGGAAATATGACATTTATTTTGGAACGGACTAAAAAGGAAATGGCGCCACATAAATTGAGGCGGAGGGAGTATTCATTATTAATCCTTTGCATAACATTTTTATCATATAACTAGCGGTCTATGCCCGTGCTGCGCAGACGGCCCAACACTTTAGATTATAGTGCATCTATGTGTATATAGTTGTCTTTGAATGGTTATTATATATATATATATATATATATATATATGTTCAAAGCACAATTAATATAACATTGTAGTTTGTCTTCGTATCTAAAATTTTATTATATTAATGGTTGCTACGAATACAAAATCGGCAAATTTATTAATATTTTTTAAAAGAGAAGACTTGTTTAAAAAGAAACTATTTTCGTCTCTTTGAGATAAAACAATAGCAATATTTAAGCATCGAGTTGATACTTTTAATTTTAATTCGATTAATTTAAAAGTGTAAAATACTTATTATTTTTTATCAAATTTTGATTTGGACAATTCTAATTTAAATTATTAAATTAATTTTACATGTTTAAAACAAAACAAAGTAGAAATTGATTTTCTATTTAAACGAAGAAATACTATTTTTTAATTTTTGGTAAATATTCTCGGTTTTAGCTCATTTTACTTGTCATGTTGTCTTTTGCATGATTTTTTAAGAAAACGTCGATTAGAATTATGATTTGACTAATTTACCTTATTCATTATTTGATTTCCATTTGATATATATTTTTGTACGACATTAATCTCTTTCACATTTATTGGAGTAAGAATAAAAATAAAAAGGTAATTAAATTCTATCTTATTTTAAAATATAAATATTTTAAGTATATTTATTTTAGTAAACATAACAAATAAATGACATGGCGGAATAGCAAATACAACAGTTTAATAGCTAGATTAGATCTCAGGCTAATATAAAAAAAGAAAGAAAATTGTATGGTTTGACTACCTAACCTTTTGAAGAAAAGCAATTTCATTTGCTCCCACTAATGAATTGATACGCACGTGGCAATGAATCCATCATTATTGACTCAATGAGATACTTTGGAAATTACATGAATATTGTTTGATTTTTTAATATGGGGTGCATTTTTTTTTTGGACATTATTAATTTGCACTATTTTTATGCATATATATATATATATATATATATACACACACTATGTTCAAAATACGATTAATATAACATTGTAGTTTGTACTCCGTATCTAAAACTTTATTATATTAGTGTTTACTGCGAATACAAAGTCTGCACTTTTTTTTTGACATTATTTTTTTTTAATATGGGGTTCACTTTTTTTTTTTATATTGCTTGATTTTGTTAATATGGGGTCCACTTTTTTTATCGTGAGTTTGGAGATGGTGGGTTCCACTTTTTTACTTTTTTTTTTTTTTTTTTTTATATATATATATATATTGCTTGATGTTGTTTAGTATGGGGTCCACCCTTTATGGGGTGCACTTTTTTTTTTTTTTTTTTTTGGACATTATTAGTTTGTCTTATTTTTATGCATATAATATATATACATATATTATGTTCAAAACACGATTAATATAACATTGTAGTTTGTCTTTCGTATCTAAAACTTTATTATATTAGTGTTTGCTACGAATAAAAAGTACGCACTTCTTTTTTTAATATTATATTTTTTTTTAATATGGGGTTCAATTTTTTTTTTTTAATATTGCTTGATTTCGTTAATATGGGGTCCACTTTATTTTTTTCCATGAGTTTGGAGATGGTGAGTTCCAATTTTTTTTCTTTGCTCGGTGTTATTTAGTATGGGGCCCACCCCTTTTTTTTTTTTTTTTTTTAAGGGACAACGGACGATGAGCATTGAGTCTAAACCCATGCTTTATATAGTTTCTTCTTTTTTTTATTTTTATTTTTTATATTGCTTGGTGTTATTTAGTATGGGGCCCACCCTTTTGGACATTATTAGTTTGCACTATTTTTATGCATATATATATATATAGACTATGTTCAAAATACGATTAATATAACATTGTAGTTTGTGCTTCGTATCTAAATCTTTATTATATTAGTGTTTGCTACGAATACGCATCGTGTTTAATATGGAGCCCACATTTTTTTTAACAGTGTTTGTTTTTTAAATATGGGATTCACTTTTTTTTTCAATATTGCTTGATTTTGTTAATATGGGGTCCACTTTTTTTTCCTCTGATTTTGGATGTGGTGAGTTCCACTTTTTTTTAATACTCGATGTTGTTTAATATGGGGCCCACAATTTTTTTTTTTAAGGGCTTGATTAATATGGGGCCCAAAATTTTTTTTTTTTTTTTTTTACATTTTTTTTTTTAGGGGTTGATTAATATGGGGCCCTAAATTTTTTTTTTTTTTTTTATGGGGGGTCCACAGACGGACGACGAAGGTGCCTTAAACTGGCTCTTCTAAAGGATAGATTTTATGGGGGGTCCACAGACGGACGACGAAGGTGCCTTAAACCGGCTCTTCTAAAGAATAGAAATATTGCATATATAATTTTTTATATAAATGATCTTTGCATTAACTAATTCCTACGCAACTTACCTTCAAATCACCCGACCCCCTTAAGGCTTTCATTTCGATGTTATTTTCTGATACTTTTTGAAAAAAATTTGCATGGTCCCTCCTAACAACTAGCTAACTTTATGTTGATTTTCTAGCTTTTGGTTTCCTAGAATTATGATGTCATATATATAGTCCTAAATCCTAAGCAAAATTTAAACAAAATATGAAGTCACCAAAGGACGCATATTCTGTGCCTCTATTCCTTTTTCTCGTAAAGTCATATGGTCAAAGAAGATGAGATTAGTGAGTCCAAATTCTATTTTGTTCTTTAAGAACCCCAAGGGTCATTATATTCTTGATGGACATGCGACAAATTAAATTAGTTGTCTCCTTCACATCCTCGCGAGAAACATGCTTCTTTCAACTTTTTTTTTTTTTAATCATCTTCTGTTATCAAAAGTTGAATCGATTATAGAAAAGAAAGACCAAATATTAGGATACACTAATTTCGAAAAGATCTACTTCCTCCGCCCACTTTTATTTGTCATTATGCTAAAAATAGATGTTCTTTACTTTTACTCGTTCAGTTTAAAAAATTAAAAGATAATTTATCATTTTATACATATTTTACCTTTATTATTAAATACTATTCATTTCTCAAGTCATTAAATTTATTATATTCAAAGGGTGATACAGTAAACTTATCATTTTATTAGAGACTTCTTAAGGGGTGTGACAAATCAAACATGAACAAATAAAAAATGAACGGAGGGAGTAAGTTTCATAAAAGAGTAACAAATGGAACGCTTTCATAAAAATTCTCGTAAAATTAAGAATTAATTAGATCATGAATTAGTTACATTATATTCCAATTTTTGAAAATGTTTCAGACTTGTCGAGCTTTTTCTGATAGTTACGGAATTCCACAAAACACTACAAAAGAATGAGTAATTTGTGGAGGTTAAAAGTTGCAATTCGCTGGGGTTTTAGCCTCCTTAAGCAATTAGCGGATGCTAAACCCGCGAATTGCAACTTTCAATCTCCGCAAACTACCCATTTTTTTGTAGTGAAAAGGATCAAACATTAATCCGTGTAACTTTAACCTAGCAAACGAATGCATGATATTTATATTTGCACTTAAGAGTTCTTTAACTTAACTATCATTAATTAATACATAGTCTTATCTTATTGAATCACTTAACTATGATGAATGGATATGATTTGGTGTAAATAACTGATATGAATAAGCTTATACCATCTATATGTATACCTCCTGGCGTTTTATCAAGGACGTAGCTTACCTTATTTTAAGTTTCTACTCATCAAGATAAAATAACTACTAGTACTAATAAGCTTAGAAATTTTAGGAGGTCGAAGATGAATTTACACCGTTTCATCATGACTTCGCAACTTGCATACTGTACACGTACTGTTTTGTACAACTGAAGTGTACAACTGTTTGACAGTTACGTTTAACTAAAATGCGTAGAAAATATGGATTTGACTTGCACAAAAAGATTGTAGATTTAACTTACATGCATCTACTCTATAAATTATCATTGATGTAACTACACATCATTTCATATTCTTAAAATTATCAATTCATAATTGCTACTTCCCCGTCTCAATTTGTGTGATAATTTTCCCTTTTCATGGACTACATTTTGAACCTAAAAGATTGTAGATTATCTTAATATTTTAAAATTAAAATTTATATATTTGAAAACTATATGAAAAGTATTATAAGTTGCACATTTTTCAAATCAATTTAGTGAAAAAATATATTTTAAAATGTTTGTCAAAGTTTATGCCGTTTGAATATCTAGAAGTTAAAAGTATCACATAAGTTGGGACAAAAGTATTAACAATGTAATTAATGTTTAAAAGTTAATTGTATAACTATTTTATGTTACATTTGTATAAAATAGTTAAAATCAAAACTTACACTACCTTTTCGTGTTGAGAAGGCAAAGGATGTCACCAAGGTACAACAACAACATACCCAATATAGTTTCACAAGTGGAGTCAGCAGAGAATAGAATGTATATATGTGGGAAATCACCAAGGTAACAAGGTAATCTGGAACAAACAAGAAAGCAAAACAAATTCTATTTACTGCATAATTGCATAGATGCAGAAGGGAAGAGCATGGAATTGACAGTACACTATTCTAGTTGATGTCTAAAGTGGATGTAGGATCCACAATTGCGAAGGCAATCAAGTGAAATCCAAGAAAAATAAAAATAAAAATATGTTTAATTTTAATGCAAAGATGATGAAAAAATAAAAGAAAAATGTTTCGTGATATAGAAGAAAAAAGTCTTTAGCAACTACTATAAGAATCCTTACGGACCATGTTGTTGCATTTAATCATAAAAAATGCAAATTATTATGTGATTTAAAAGGTAATTATAAGTAACTGTACATATTTGATAAGCATACCTTAATGACCTGGAATAAATGATAATTAATCTTTTATACTAAGAGTCCGTTTGAATTAGTTTATTGTACATAGCTGATAAGTTTGAAGTGCTGAAATGTATTTTTAAGTGTTAAAATTGATTTTATAAATAAGTAAGTATGTGTTTGGATAAATTAATGAAAATGATAACGAACATTTGATGTATTCGATCTAAAAATGTTGCTAAGTTGTTCTTTGTTAAAATGAGTAAAACATCCTTAATATTCTATAATAAATTATAAATTTAAAAGTATCTGAAGTTATGAATTATATTTTGAGAAAGGTATTAATTTGAGGATTGGAAAAAATATTGAGAATAACATAGTAAAGTGCTTATAAGCTGAAAATTCATAAGTTGGAGATGACCAACGAAACTTATATATGGCCTTTTGGTTGATTTTAGCTTTTAAACAATTAGCTTATAAACACTTTAGGTGTTTACAAAATATAGAGATAAGCCAAAAGGTGCTTATAGGCTAGTTTGACCAGTTTATAAGTTTAGCCAAACACTGTCTAATAAGTTATATTATATCAATACTATAAAAACGGTAAAAGCTGCAAATATGTACTTGTATTATGCGAAATTAAGTATATTTATGTCCCCTGTTAATACTTTGGTTCACCTATGTACGTACTGTAAAATACTTGGTCCAAATATGTCCTTAATTTAGATATTTCCCCTACTTAAACTAATTAAGAGATTACAAATTAGTCAATTAACATCATATTTTGACATGTGTCATAATCCTAAGGACTTAGACTTGCCCGCTGCATAAGGATGACATATTTGGTACCGCACACATAGTTTGAGGTTATATTTGGCCCATTAAAGTTCTTAAACTTATGTTAATTGATTGTCTTGTTGGCTGATCGCAATCTAATAAAAGTTTGCAATGATAAAGTTTCTCTCAAATTAATTACTACTGTCTTGGTGTAAATCTTAAGTACGATCAAAGAGAAGAAAAAGTGCAGAAAAACTCAAACAATTTGTTGGAAGAGAGATTCAAATCTTGGCCAGTCAAAAACACTAATTTTTTGATTTTTCATCTAAAAAATCGGCCTCCTAGAATGAGTAGCTGAATCCTCTAAATTTCCTTTCAACTTTTAGATCTAAATTATGATCTATACATTTCTCTTAAGTCGGCTCAGATTTTTCTATTTTTGCTCTCTATGCGTCTCTTCGTTTGTGATTTTGTTGGCCAAATATGCACTCAAAGTATGTGCGTGGGTTAACATGCCCTTCATATGTAACCGGATAATTCTAGGTCTCTTAAATTATTACGCATGTCAAGATCTAGTTCTAATTAATTATAGGTTAAGTAGGAGAACCGTTCAAAATAAGGGCCGGCATATTAGGATTAATTATTCCACAATAAAGATGTAGGGGAACTAAACTATTAAGTTTGGCAAATTTGCTCAATTTTACATGGTACGAGAGCATATTTAAATCTTTTTCGTTATAAAAGTCATTACAATATCCGTTTATTTAATTTAAGTTAAAAAAAAAAAGGTATAGTGTAGAGACCAGGACTGCTTGCATGGTTGCTGCCAGCTAAAATGCATTTTCCCATTATGCAGACTTCCACAGTTGCAAAACTTAAAGATTAGTTCAACGAAATTAGGAAATATTTTCTTTCTGCACACTCTTATCAGAGTTGCGTCTTTTTGTTGCTTGGAATTTTTCTAGTTCTGTTAATATGCTTCTTTGACGAGTAATTGACGGAATCTTTTAAACCTGATAACAAAATTGACGTGTTAGTCTACTATGAGATGTGCTGATTTTATTTTGATTTTCAGTGTCCTTTAAACCTGACAACAAAATTGACGTGGTAGTCTACTACGAGATGTACTGATTTTGTTTTGATTTTCAGTGTTAAAAAATTAAATTTTCTATGAACAAGTGTCTGCTTCACTGCCTCTCAAAGTGAATAGTACTTTATTTTTTTTCTTATTCTTAAATTCTTACTACTATAGAATGCATGTGAATTGATGATTCTTCAAATTACAATCATAATTAGCTCGGCAAAATACATCAAATCCACTCCAAACTATGTTCAAAATATCGAGTTCACATTTAAACTATACATGCGATCTATTATACACCTGAACATCTAAAAACTGAATTTATTACCACCTCAATACACATATAACCAGTTGCATAAAGGGAGGTGTGATACACTCGCTGCCACATCAGCGACACGTCAACGCCACGTTGGATATCTTTTAAATTTTAATTTTATGTTATTTTCCTTTTATTTATTCATTTGATTTCCTATTTTTAATTATATGTACCCTAATTAATTTCTAATTAACCATAAAATCCTCCCATAATTACATCTTCTCAATCATTAAACCATCTCACCACCCCATTTTACTAGAATCACCATATCCGCCACCACCCCCACCACCAATTTCACCACAACCATATCCGCCACCACCAAATTTGCCACCACCATTTTCACCACCACCATATCCGCCACTACCACCGCAATCAATTTCACCACCACCATATCCATCATCACCGTCAAACCTACCATCAAACCCACCACCACAAAATAAAAAAATTAACCACAAATTTCACCACCCACAACCAAATCAACCATTAAATCGCTTCACAACTACTGCCACTATAAAAAATTGCAAACAATCACCATAAATTCAAGATTACCGCCATTAAACCACCACCATTGCCTTGACCCGCCAACCAAATCCACCACCGAATTTACAAATCATTATTGATGATTTTTAACAATGTAATATTAAGAACAGGTTAAAGTGAGAGAAAAATAAAAGAAATTGAATATTGATCGGAAAAAAAGGAAGCTTCTTTAAAAAAAAATTTCGGCCAAGATCTGTTACACTATTTTCATATGATGACAATGAAGATTCTTGTCCTTCAAATCTTATAGGAAGAATAATCCAAATCAGAATTCAAGAATCTTTTTACGAACAAAAAAAAATAATGAAAAGACAAATTTTAAAAATAGAAGTGCAATTGAAAGAAAAAGGTCAATTTATTAGAAGAAAAGGAATTGGTGGTGAACGGTGAAGAAGAGGAATTGGTATTGATATTTTGATTTTGGTGGTGGTGGGTTTAATGGTAGCTATTGAAATTAGTGGAGGTGGTGGCTATTGAAATCTAGTGTTGGTGATATATATGGTGAAGAAGGTGGAGGGGAAAGGAGGCGGCGTGGTGGTGGTCAAATTTGGGGCTAGGGCTGGGGCTGGCGTGAGGGTGGAGGAGGCGGGGGGGAGGGGGCAGCATGTTAAATGAAAAAAAAAAGAAAAAGAAGAAGAACGGGAGCGGGTGAGCGTGTGCAGTGAAGAAGAAAGGGAGGGTTGGGTTGGGGATTATAAAAAAATATTTTTTTAATTAAAAAAAGAAAATAATATATAAATTTTAACTAAAACACGCTTCTTTTTTAATTATTTTTATAATTTATGCCACATCAGCTTATAGGGTGGTAATAAATTCAGTTTTTAGATGTTCAGGTGTGTAATAGGTCGCCTGTATAGTTTGAGTGTGAACTCGACATTTTAGGTATAGTTTGGGGTGGATTTGATGTATTTCGCCTAATTAGCTCCAATGTAACATGGAAGATATCGTTATCACAAGGCATATCTGATATCTAGACCATAATTAGATTCATCAAAATCAAGAATTTAAATCGTTTAATTGTTTGCTAAATGTGATTTTCTAACTAAAGTAGAACTAATTTTTATTAGTTTCTGCTTAGTAAGAGGGATGTCTGACCATAGTTACATAGCAGATCATAACAGAAATCAATATTTAAAATGTACATCGTTTTAATAATGAATTTATTGCTATCTAATTTAGTCTAAAATGATCAAATGATAGACCAAAAATAACCTAATATATAACTAGTCTTCTACACCATCATAAACTGACATGTTTTAAACTATACCCCCAAATCCCAAGTTCATGTACAACCAAACAAGGTAAATGAAAAAACATATTACTAATCGGAAGTTTCGAGTTTGAATCTTATGAAAGTGTTTCTAATATGTGTTTTTCTCTTTAATAAGTCATAGTAATGTGAATTTGAATTAATCGAATCTGGAGAAAATTCAATACTTGAATGATTATATAAAGAAACAGGGGACTTTTACAGGACTATTCAGGTGGAATAAAATAATTAAGGACCGGTATCCATTTACACAATTTGCCTATTCATATAACACAATTTGGTACGGCATATACTTTCAAGATGTATTGCTTTTAGTTCTGTAGGATCTCACATCGGAAAGCTCTTTCAATTCGTCATAAGTAGGTAAGATCTGCGTCACTGATCCTCCTCAAACCTTACCTAGTGAGATTGTACTGGATATGTTGTTGTTGTTAATTAATTGTACTAATTATGAAGCAGGAAGGTATATAATAGTAAGAATAACTGAATCACATCTTTATGTACTATTAATAGTCCATCCGTCCCAATTTATATGACACCATTTGTTGAAGGCACAAAGTTTAAGAAAGAAAGGAAGAATTTTGAAATTTGTGGTCCAAAATAAATCTTAAATATTTGTGTGACTCTAAATCATCTCATAAAGTTAAATTGTTTCCAAATATAAAATGATAACATCCTTTTTGGGATAGACCAGAAAGAAAAATATGCCACATAAATTGATCCAGCTGGCGTATATACAACATCCAAAATGTATAGGCAATGGTAAACAACCTAAATACCTATACAATGAACATTTTAAATAAGTTTTCGGATAATTATTCTTGACTGGATGCGCATTTTGGTTAAATTTCCAAGAAACAAGTAACTGAAAAGGCATGAAAGTTGCAGTTGCACACTTGCTCGCCACCAGCAAAAGGAAAGTAGTTGACAACTTGACCCTGGATGGGCCAAGTGAGACCCATAGTGCTCGACGCTAGGCGCCAAAACCAAGTGGGTCAATATATATATATATATATTTTTTTTTTTTTTTCTTTTTGACTATTTCACCCATTTAACATATTTCATCAATCTTTCCTCAATAAATATTTAGGAAAAATTATGCTCAACGTTTATATTTGAAAATATTTACGTTACATAGTTCATAGTTTGTCTATAAATACCTGATTTTTCTCATAGTTTTGTATAAACACCGTTTATACACATTATACAAGATTAATACATTATGTATAATGCTTTCCCCCCCACATATCATGTTGTATAATATTGTATATCGACGTACGTGGCGTAAATATTTTCAAAAGCTGTATATTTTTGAAAATTTCCTGAATATTTACTCTATGTATATGTCTAATCCATCTTAAATGCTGCTAATCACAGATGCAAAGGGCAATCTGAACATATAACATGCAAATGGACACCTAGGAAAACCATGTATTTGATTAATACAAAGGATATAATAAAACAAAGCTAATTAATTTTATTATATTATAAATATTTTTAATAAAAACGATAAATATTTTACAATAAGAACGATAAATATTTTGTGATCAACAACTGACCCCGTATGGACCAGTGAGGGAGGCACCGTGCTCCCGGCTACCAGTAGGCACCAAAACACAACTGGGTCCATATTTTTTCCTTCCGTACTCATTGACCCCACACAGCTAAAGCTATACCTTTACACGTAGTACTAACCTCATCTCCATATCCCCACCTTGTGTTTATAAATTCAAACCATTCCACACTCTGCCTCACACCTCATTTCACCTTCACTTCCTTCAAAAAAAAAAAAAAAAAAAAAAAAAAAGTTGAATTTTCTTTCTTGCTAGTTCTCCTTTACATTGGATGAGCTAAGTTGCAAGTTCAACAAGAAATTGAAAGAACCACCCTTTTTTTGATCCACCTCACATCAATAATCCGGCCCCTGCCATTTATAAGTAGATACCTAAATAGCAAGTATAGGTCGTAGCGTAACAATCTATCTTTCAGCACGTACGTACAGATTCTTTCGCGACTTGGAGTGTTAATTTGTCTACTAAAAAATTTCTTTACTTAAGATCTCAGCCTCACAATTCCATTTTTGTCTAAATTGCGGATTGTTGATATGGAGAATCAGTATTATGCACCGCCACATGTGGATGCATCTAGGCCATCACTAGGATTTCCACTTGGAACTGCTGTTCTGTTGATTGTCATATTTAGCTTGAGTGGCATATTTTCTTGCTGTTACCATTGGGATAAGCTTCGCTCTCTACGCCGCTCTTTTGCTGATCTTGAAGCTGGCATGGATCCTACTTCTTTGAAATCTAAGCAAAATCACATGGTAAGTTTTTCTTTAAATTTTCATCTACAATATCCATCTATCTAAGTAGCTGAGATGGTGAAGTTATTGGGACTAAAATTGCTTATTTTAGAAATTTTAAAAGCTGTTTGATTAAGCATTTAGGAAAAAAGATATTTTTGGACCGTAGCAAAAATTGTTTTTCATAAGTTAAAAGAAACACTAGCTTTTTTCAGAAGGACATTTGGAGTATTGATCAAGTGCAAAGTACTATTCTAATATTAATAGAAGTGTCTTTCAAATTGATTAGTCAGATACAAATTGTTACTTTTCAAAAGTACGTTCTCAGAAACTATTTCTAACAAAAAAAATATTTTTCAAAGTAAACAGATTTTAGAAGCAAAATCAAACAAGCTATAAGTACCTCTAAGCAGAGACAAATTCGACATTTGGAAGAAATTATAAAAAAAATATTTACTTATTCAGGTCATTATAAGATAATCACGGATAAATTTCTATGATAAACATAAATTAATAATTTTATAAAAATAATAATTAACTTGTTATCACGCGTAAAAGAAATTTATACTATTAATATATGGAGTATAATTTAAATTCAGTAATAATTGGAGTACAATTTCAGTGTTGTTCTTACTCTGTTTTTTTTTTCTTTTCTTTTTTTCAGAATTGGAAGCAAAGCCAAAGCACAATTTTGCCAGCAGTTTTAATGCCAGGTGATGATGTTCCAAAATTCATAGCAATGCCATGTCCATGTCAGTTTCCTAAACCGGAAAAGGTTGTTGGAGAGTCGCACAAATTACCGCCACCGCTACCTTCGCCTCCTAAGCCGCCACGCACGGTGGCAGCAGTACCTTTCTACTTGTAAAAAAGAAAAAGGAAAAAAAAGCTTTTGATTTAGGACTTGAAATCACCAAAGGATGTGGTGCAGTGGATGAGACTGCTCGTCTCTTAAAAAAAAGTCTCGGGTTTGAGTCCTGGTAAAGAAAATCTTTGGTAGGGAGGGCTTCTCCGAATGGGCCCTAAGGGACGCGAATTTGAATTTAGTTGGGCTCAAATGCAAATATCGGGCATCGAGAACAAAAAATTAAGGACTTGGCCAATTGGTGTATAGTGTTTCTTTTTAATCCAAAAGATAACATCTTATATTAATTTAATTAAGCTGTATGAATTGGTGTATAGAGTTGTAGTTCAATTGAATTATGTACCACTCTTTTTGCTTGTGAATACTAATGAAAGTTGAACAATTCCTTGAGCTACTGATCTACACTCAACAGAATAATTATGATTTCCGCTCTTATCCAGTTTGTAAGGGTTAATTTGACGTATGATACTGTATTTGTCTGGCGGAGTAAAATGTAAAGACTTTTAGGCAATTTCCAAAAAAATGTATTAATCGGAGAGTTTAATTTAAGAAAAAGACAAATCAGTTACATTGTATATTTTTTGTATTAATGATAAGCGAAATAAAATAATTGTTACAGATAAATTAAAATAAAGGACACGTGTGTAATATTTCAAATTAGAAGGGAGTTATTGTTAAGAAGTCAAATCTGAAAGGAGATATCTGAATTATTTTTTTAATTATGACAATAAAATTATTCTATTTTTGTCACATTCTCACTATGTAGAAAGTCACTTTAATGGATGGGTAATTTTTTCAGTGTTTTAACTGGGGTAAAAATTATTTATACTATTCAACTTTACTTTAAAATTAACTTTTTCTCGAACAATAGGTATTCTCCTCCTATATGTCAACTCATTATAGCGGTTAAAGTTGTTTTAATGTGGCAAAAAATATTTGTAACTTTATTGTAATAACAAATAAATTAGGTTCAGCTATTATATACCACAAACATGAAAGAGGAAAATCTGGAGGGAATATTACTGGATTCCAAATATATGAAGCCAGGAAACGCAAAGATCCTTGGGGTATATGCACTATATGACACTTTGTATTTATTGATTAAACAGTTCCCATAATGGAACAATTCATTAGCACAAAAACAAAAGAATTTATTCTCCTTCTCGGACAATTCGAATTTTTTTGGTTGTATAATTGCAAATCCGAACCAAGAATAAGAATGATAATGGTTCTATTATTGCAAATTAGAACCAAGAATATTAATGAATATGGTTGTATTATTGCAAATCAGAACAGAGAATAAGAATGATATAACAGTACTCCGTCCGGTCCTAAATAATTGAGGTTTTAGACTTGAGCACATCGATTAAGAAATTCACTTACTTCTAAAATTTAAGAAGTGTATTGACTAAAATACCCTTAATTAAGAGTGGCTTTGAAATTATAATAATTTGTTCATTGAATTAAGAATGTGTCAATGATAATTTGGAAAAAGAATAAAATACCTTCTTTATAAACTAAAATCTCAATTATTTTAGACTAACTTTTAGATGCTAAATCCTTAATTACTTTTTACCGGAGTGAGTAAGATTTATTGGGGTCTTGCCCTCATGCTATGCTTTATTGCCCAAAATGCAGCTTACTACTTCAGTTCGTCAAACTGTTGTTTTTGCAAACTGAAAGGAAAATTCAAGCTTTTTACAATATTCTCTATTCGTCTTATTTTATATAGCGATGATGTACTGGACACGAAATTCAAAAAGATAGAAAGACTTTATACAAAGACTTTTGACGCACAAAGTACCTTTAGAATTTATGACCTTAAACAAATCATGATATTTTTATGACTATAAACATATGTCAAAAGGGTAAATAAAATAATTCAAAGTTAATTTTTTTTATATGAAATATTTTATTATTTTAAAATAAATTAAAAAGAAAAGAATGATATGTAAAATAATACAGATGAAGGATACATATAGTTTTTCGGGTTTCGCCTTTCAATTTTAAGTGACCTCTAATCCATACTTGAAGTGAAATATTGCACTTTCTAGTTAAGCTATGGAGGATTTAGTTTTTATAAAGCTCTTCACTTTCTTTTCATTATGTGTAGAATTCGTCTAAGGTGTCATGTGCACCTCCAGGAGCATATCCAATCAACAAATTATGGGTTCATTGAACTTATAGGTTTTGGTTTATGCTATGTAAATGTGTGTGAAGAAATTCACTAAACATGTACAAATAATAGATTCTGAAACCCATTTAATTGAAGTGGTACAATTACGAATTTGAACTTATAAAGTTCAAATCATAAATCCGCTTCTATGCATCTCATCTTCCGAAACTTACCAGACTAGAAATCTGCTAATCCTGCTTGACCAGTCACAATCTTATATCTCCAACTTTACCAAAAAGAAAAAGTAAGACATGCGTCATACATTTCATAACGCTAAGGATGGGAGACAAGTGCCCAAAGGATTGCTTAAGCACTTGATCAAAATCTTTTTATTGGAAGAAGAGCAGTTAAAAGCCATATTTAAATCTACTTAGAGCAGATTAATTAAGCCACTAGAAAAGTGAAAGACCCCCACTTTGTATACGTCAAATGGCGGATCATTACGTGATCCATTCACAAGTCGCAATCCCAGCTTTCATTCGACCAGTCCACTCACACACTAGATATACTTTAATAAGCATAACTAATGAAAAACATTACTCCATAAAATCAATGCAATTGTTTGGGAATGAACGATTACATTTTTCAAACTAAAGCCTTCGAAAGAACAATTCAGTGATATTGCTTATTTATTAGATGTTGTTTGATAATTGAGCAATATTAAAAATGAATACTTTCTTAATGCTAAGGGTATAGTTAGATTGAATTACCAGTTTTTATCTTGAATTTCTAAAGTGACACTTAAATTGAAACAATTTTTCAAGCTAAAATGATACTCTTAATATGGTGTGATATTGTCTGCTTTGGGCCAAAATCGCACGGTTTTCCTTTAAAAAGCCTCACACCGTTGAAAGATCCTACACCTTATATATATGTAGCTTCCACTTTTTTTAGCTACTAATGTTTGTTCGCACACCCAAAATCTCCTCATTGAACTAAGTTCCATGTGGCCCATCACCACGATCAATGGGGCTTCCTCTTGAACTAAATTCTGTGTGGCTTATTACCACAATCCACGAGTCAATTTTCGAGATTCACTGTGTGCCACCCATATCGTCTGAGTATTTATGGCAACTGTAAGTCCGCAACTAGCTTCCTTTTGTATGTGTGTGTCTCTAAGCTCGTAAGGGGAAGTAAGCCGAGCCCCACAATCATCTATCTTCGTCATACTCGTCCCACTGAACCTGGCCTTTGATACAAGTTGTTAGGCTCAATTAACCTGCAAATACTCGTAACATGGTCTAATATTTTCTGCTTTTGACAAAACCTGCACAGCTTTTCTCAAAAGGCCTCACACCATTAAGAGATCCTACACCTTATATATAGCTTCTTAATCTTTTTAGCTATCAATGTGGGACTTTGTTCGCTTACCCAACATAAACTATACTTTTTATTAATTGATTTCTTAATAAATGTGAAAAGAGCTAAAACGACAGTTAAAATGAGACGAAGGAAATATTTTATTAGCAGCGGGATCACACTGGGTATGCTATTGGTGTTGTACTATTAGTAGTGTAAATTTAATTTATGATAGAAGGATGATATAATTTTTTATCAAGTTATCAATTCATAGAAAATTGCACGACACGATTGAGTAAGTATATTTGACATCGTTTGGGACTAGAATTTAAACTTTCGAAAAGAAAACCAATGATGCAACTTATTTGTTCAATTTGAGCAGAACAACACCTCCTGATCAAGAGCTCGACTTGATTATTTGATTAAAAATAATTGATAAGTAACAAATGCTAAAATTGTACATAAATAGCTATGTATCGATAGAAGTATTGAAATCGACAATAAGCGAATAGGACTTTTCAGGACTAAAATGAGAACTTGTGAAGTGCTTCCTTTCAACTAAGAGAAGAAAGAGCTACGTGATAAAGTAATATATATGAGTTTTAGTAGAAGTAAAAATATTAGCAATTCTTTTCATATATTCAAATCTTGGAGAATATACTTGTACTGATGAACGAGACAACAAATATTTTATAAAATCAGTAAAGGTGCACGTAAATTGGTCCAAACATCTCGATTATGAAAATATAGCTAGAAAGAAGGACAAGAAAAAAAAAAAAAACAAAGTGAAAAAGGACACGGAAAAGGGTCACATTTGACTATATACTATTTGAAAATAAGTTATATTTGCCGACGCTATACTTTTTCAACAATACCCCTACAATCATACTTTAGAGCAATATTTACCCTTCACACGTTAAAACTAGCTATATTTACCCCTCTCTCATTAAAACTTCATTTTCACCTTTAAACACGTGTCATGCTCTTATTGAACCAAAAAACCATAACTTGTGACTCTTTAAAGCTAGAGATGAAGTTTTAACGGGTGAGGGAAAATAGATCTCTAAAGTGTGACGGTAGCGCTATATTTGTTCAAAAAGTATAACGGAGGACAAATATAACTTATAACTTATTTTTGATAGTAAAGGAGCAAATATAACCCTTTTCTGAAAGAAAAAAGATGAAATAGTTCACAAAAATGGTTTTTGATTTTTTGGAGTCCAATTATACCCTTGACCTAATTTCGCTGTAGAATGAAAGTGGCCTATTTGCTCCTCTTTTTCGATAGAGCCACCCTTCCCCCACCACTTAGCCATGTTGATGTTTTTAGTGCTTCTTTCATCCTTATATAATCATCATTTCTCCTCTTTTTGTTCTTGTTTTTTTTTTCTTTCGAGTACATTTTCACTTTTCCATTCACCTTTTTTCGTCAGCAAACGACCCCTTTCATTCTATATAGATATTCTTTTTTTATAAAGATTGTTAACAATTATAATATCAAAAAATGCAGATAGCTGTTATATGCAGGATGATTTTTCAAAGAGCGTACGGTTATAAAGTTAGTTATTACCGTTATAGGTAAAATGCGGTTACAAAGAAGTAAAATATAACATAAAAAATCGATTTCAAAAAATCTTAGCTGTTATAGAAAGGTGCTGCTATACGCGGATGCCGTTAATGAGAGGTCTGGCTGAATCTCAACTTTACCAAAAAGAAAAAGTAAGACATGCGTTATACATTTCATAACGCTAACGATGGTAGACAAGTGCCCCCAAAGATTGCTTGAGCACTTGATCAAAATCATTTTATTGGAAGAAGAGCAGTTAAAAGTCATATTTAAATCTACTTAGAACAGATTAATTAAGCCACTAGAAAAGTGAAAAAAAAAAAAATCCTCTTTGTGTACGTCAAATGTCCTAAATTGACGGATCACGGAAGTGATCCATTCCCAAGTCGCAATCCCAGCCTTCATTCGACCAGTCCACTCACACTAGATATACTTTAATAGGCATAACTAGGGCAAAATATTACTCCTCCATAAAATCCATGCAATTGTTTGTGAATGAATGATAACATTTTTCAAACTAATGCCTTCAAAAGAACAATTAAGTGATACTCCTTATTTATTAGATGTTGTTTGATAATTGAGTAATATTAAAAATGAATACTTTCTTAATGCTAAGGGTATAGTTAGATCTAATTATCTGTTTTTGTCTTAAATTCCTAAAGTGACACTTCAATTCGAACAATTTTTCAAGCTAAAATGATACTCTTAACATGATGTGATATTATCTGCTTTGGGCCAAACCCTCGCAGTTTTCCTTTTAAGGCCTCACACCATTGAAAGATCCTACACCTTATATAGATGTAGCTTCTCACTCTTTTTAGCTGCTAATGTGGGATTTTGTTCGCACATTCAACAATCTCTCCATTGAACTAAGTTCCACGTGGCCCATCACCACGATCAATAGGGCTTTCTCTCGAACTAAATTCTGTGTCGCTCATTACTACAATCCACGAGTCAATTTTCGAGATTCACTGTGTGCCACCCACCTCGTCTGAGTATTTATGGCAACTGAAGTCCGTAACTAGCTTCCTTTTGTGTGTGTGTCTCTCTAAGCTCGTAAGGGGAAGTAAACCGAGCCCCAGGCCTTCATCTAACTTCATCATACTCGTCCCACTGAACCTTGGCTCCGATACCAGTAGTTAGGCTCTCAACCCGCAAATACTCTTAACATGGTCTAATATTGTCCCGTTTTGACCAAACCTGCACAGTTTTTCTCAAAAGACCTCACACCATTAAAAGATCCTACACCTGATATATAGCTTCCCATTCTTTTTAGCTATCAATGTGAGACTTTGTTCGCGTACCCAACATAAACTATACTTTGTATTAATTGATTTTTTTAATGAATGTGAAAATAGCTAAAACGGCAGTTAAAATAAGAAGAAGGAAATATATTATTAGCAGTGGGATCACACTGGTATGTTGCTGTTGTTGTACTATTAGTAGTGAAAATTTAATTTATGATAGAAGGTTGATATAATTTTTTATCAAGTTATCAATTCATAGAAAATTGCATGACACGATCGAGTAAGTATATTTTATATCGTTTGGGACTAGAATTTAAACTTTCGAAAGGAGAACCAAGGATGCAACTTATTTGTTCAATTCGAGCAGAACAACACCTCCTGATTAAGAGCTCGACTTGATTAAAAATATTTGATAAGTAACAAATGTTAAAATTGTACATAAATAGCTATGTATCAACATGAGTATTGAAATCGACAATAAACGAATTGGACTTTTCAGGACTAAAATGAGAAATTGTGAAAGTGCTTCCTTTCAACTAAGAGAAGTAGGAGCTACGTGATAAAGTAATATATATGAGTTTTAGCAGAAGTAAAAATATAAGCAATTCTTTTCATATATTCAAATCTTGGAGAATATACTTGTACTGATGAAAGATATAACAAATATTTATAAAATCACTAAAGGTGCACGTAAATTGGTCCGAACATTTCGATTATGAAAGATAGCTAGAAAGAAGGACAAGAAAAAAAACAAAGTAAAAAAGAAAACGGAAAAGGGTCATAATTGACTCTATACTATTGAAAATAAGTTATATTTGCCGACGCTATACTTTCTTAACAATACCTCTACAGTCATACTTTAAAGCTATATTTACCCTTCACACATTAAAACTAGCTATATTTACCCATTAAAACTAGCTATATTTACCCCTCTCATTAAAGTTTCATTTTCACCTTTAAAAAGACACGTGTCATGCTCTTATTGAACCAAAAAACCATAACATGTGACTCTTTAAAGCTAGAAATGAAGTTTTAACTGGAAAGGGGTAAATATAGCTAGTTTTAACAGATGAGGGTAAATAAAGCTCTAAAGTGTGACTGTAGCGGTAAGGGTGTCAAGTGGGCCGGGTCGGGCAGGGCCGGGCCATTTAAACGTGGGCCACAAGGGGCGGGTCAGAAGGCGGGGGGGGCCGGGGCGGGCTTGGAGAGGGAAAGGGTGT
This sequence comes from Lycium ferocissimum, assembly GCF_029784015.1. NCBI lineage: Eukaryota > Viridiplantae > Streptophyta > Magnoliopsida > Solanales > Solanaceae > Lycium > Lycium ferocissimum. The sequence continues at coordinate 21,724,252 of NC_081352.1, forward strand.
CCGGCCCAGCCCACCTCGGATAGGGGCTACACCTCGGGCTAACCGGGCCCGTTAGTGGGCCGGGCCGGGTTTTCGTTAGTGGGCCGGGTTGGGTTTTAATTATTTTAAAAAAAAATTCTAATACTAAAATTTATTAAGTTTGATACTTTAAAATCTAGTTGTTGTCAACTTTATTTTAACCATCAAGTTCCTTAAATTATACTTTCGCCCTATTTTCAATCTATAAATACCATTCATTCTTCTCCATATTATCTCACAATTCCCTACTCTCTCTTTCTCTAAATTTCCTACTCATCTAAATGGGAACTAAATGGTTACAATGCACATGAGTTTTGATACTAAACCAAAGTTCTTAATTAATTATCTCATCTCGATCCTAAGTCCTAATGTCATGTGCAGATTGTCACCTCTCCATCATCGGCGGAGACATTTCAATAAGCTAAAAAATATTTAATTATTATTATATATAAAATATTTGAAACTAATAATATTTTATTAATATATTATTATATATATAACTAATAGTTTATATTATTATATCGTATAACCTATTGAAATATTTTTGAACTTGTGTAAGCCAACAGCAAGATAGTAACTTAAAAGGGATATTTGATTTATTTCACGCATCAGCAATTTCAGAGGCTTGTCATTCACTGATTTTGTCAGCCTATTCTAATGTCTTGTTGCTTTTGGGCACTGATCAATGTTTGTCCCTTCTTGCGTAAATTTATCTTGGAGTTGTCGCTTGTGTAGGATTAGTTTTACACAATTACATTTATAGTTCTATTTTGATGCGTACAAATTATTATTCTTGTAAATAAAATCATAAATAAAATTATAACACAAATTTGAAAAGAAATTCAAAGGCTCAGTGAGCCTTTAGTTTTATTAATCAATAATTGCAAAGTCGAATTTAAACTTTAAAGCTTACAAACTTTCCCCAAGTTCTTACTTGAATAAGAGACACATTACATGTTTTAATGGTTAAGTTTTAATTAACTAAAGTAAGATTCTAACTATGGTTTAAATAATTAATAAATATTTCATATATTTGCTTCCAAAATTTTAAGAATCCCACAATTATAGCTACGCCTATTTTATGGGATACAATGTTTTAAAATACTTATTATTAGTAATAAATGTAGACTTATCTTTTTTTTTTTTTTTTTTTTTTTGAAGTGGGGGGGGCCGGCCGGTATTGGGGCGTCATCACCAATTGGTTTGCTTAAGTAGGGTGTCCAATTGTCCGGCCCAATTAATAAAACTCCACCTAGCCCGGTACTTACACCTCTTAGTGGGCTTGGGGGCCGGTGGTGGGCGGGTTCTAGGTTCGAAGTTTGGCCGGCCCGACCACTTGACACCCTAATGTAGCGGTATATTTGTTGAAAAAGTATAACGGAGGATAAATATACATTATTTTCGATAGTAAAGGAGCAAATATGACCCTTTTCCAAAAGAAAAAAGATGAAGTAGTTCAGAAAAACGGTTTTTTTAACTTTTTGGAGTTCAATTATACCCCTGACCTAATTTCGCTGTAGAATGAAAGTGGCCTATTTGCTCCTCTTTTTCCATAGAGCCACGCTTCCCCACCACTTAGCCATGTTGATGTTTTTAGTGCTTCGTTCATCCTTATATAATCATCATTTCTCCTCTTTTTGTTCTTGTTTTTTTTCTTTTGAGTACATTTTCACTTTTCCATTCACCTTTTTTCGTCAGCAAACGACCCCTTTCGCTCCTTCACTCACTGAAAAACGAAAAGCCAATTAACTTTCTCTTCCTTTTTCAATATTTTAAGGAAAATGTCCAAACTTATCTTTTTACCGGATGAATTTTTTAATTTTATCACATTTTGAAACCGTCCAAAATCTTAAAAGTAGTAAATCGTCTCATCGTTTTTTACGGAGGTTCAATAAGTAAATTTCACGTGTCAAACTATTTCAAGAAAAATGTCTAAATGGACGTCTGGATATAATTTTATTGACATTTGAAATAGTTGAAAAAATATATTTGGAAGTTAAAGTTGTGTAAACTTGTGTTTGGATTTGGACATGAGAATAAAATTAAAGCTTTGTGAGTGAAAACTTGAAAAACTTCTAAAACTTACTTTCATACTTTCTATATTTCAAGTTTAATTTGTAGTTGAAATAATTGGCTAAATATATAACCAAATTGTAATTTAAAATAATTTTTAAAAAGTATTTCAAAAGGTTGAACCAAACCCTATGGCCAAACGGGGCGTCATATAAATATTCTCTCTACTAATACTTTTAGCTATGCTTTAAAATTGCCTCTGTTATAATCCAAGTTAGAATTGTGTTTGGATCAAGGGCAAATAAATGTGATTTGCTAACATTAAGAGTATGAATGAATAACTTCGATATAGAACCGATAATAAAATTAAGATATTTCATCTAGTATAGAGCAATAACTAAACATTTTTACTTTGATTTTATTCTCGATACTTCAAGAGAAACACCAGAAGAGTTGGAAAAGGGAGAATAAAAATTTTCAGTAAGTTAAACAAATGGACATATTTTTGTAAACTAGTCAAATTGCCTATTGCTTTCTACTCCCTCCGTCCCAAAAAAATTTGTCTTAGTTTAATTTGACACGGAATTTGAGAAATAAAGGAAGACTTTTGAAATGTGTAGTCCAAAACAAGTCTTAGATATTTGTGTGACTGTAGATCATCTTATAAATTTAATATTGTTTCTAAATATAGAAATGTGTCAATCTTTTTGGCACAAACTAATAAGGAAAAGTAAGATAATCTTTTTAGAACGGAGGGAGTATCTTTTTTAAGCTTAAAGAAACTGATCCATTTCAATTTTCTATAAATAATACATGGATTAAGTTGGACGTTTTATGATAAGGTGAAGATAATATTGGATATAGATGCTTTTAGACCTTCTAGGATAAAAAAACAAATCTTTTTATCTATGTCCCTTCACAAGTAGAGAATCATCCATCACATGTAGAGAATTAAAGACCGACATATACCTAAAAAAAATTGACATTTCACTTCCGTCAAGCAAATATAAAATTCCATTACGTAAACTGAAACAACCGCTATATAAATTGGACCAAGTATTTTTTTTATCCAATGGCAAAGCTTTTTAGATCCTCTCATTTTCAATCAATGTGACAAAGGTCGTTAGAGAATATATTCGGCGGTGGCGAATTCAGAATTTAAGCAAATGAGAGTTTTGAATATAAAAATTGAATTCAAATTTTATCTACATTATTAGTAAGAAAAATAATACTAATGAAATGTGTTTTGGGAAGATTGCTTGAAGATTCAAAGGAAGAGGAGTGTCAAAATAAAGAAATTGAAAAACAATTTTCAAGGGCTAAGAAAAGAACCATACCTCGATGACGAATACCTTTACTATTAGAACATCACTATTTTTTAATAACATTTAATTTAAAGAGACTTTATGGATAATTTATTTTTTATATTACATACATATCATTTTGAAAAAAATAAAATAAAATAACTAGGCAGTATTTTAAAAATAATTGCACAATAGTAGCAACATTAGTTAGTTATCATTTCATGTCAATTACATATTTACACATCTAGCAGCTTCTAAATAACGATCCCTAAATTTCAGCTGGACAAGAATCAACCACACGAAATATTCCTGTTCTTTTGGTAAACTTTTTATCTTTCATTGCTGATACAACCACTCCATTATTTTTTTTCCTTTCCTTTTCTCATGCCTTTACCTATATGACGTATATATACAATTTATATACATACATATAAACAATAATATATACAGTATATATAATCATATATATAGTATAATAAGGATATACCTAGTATAATAAAGACATACATGATATAATAATTATAATCAAATATATTAATGGTATATTTTGAAGAGAATTAAAATCGTCCAACATTTTATGTGTGTATGAGCCCGTTTGGATTGGCTTATAAGTTTATAAATCGCTTTCAAATTTTTTTTTGGAAATATTGTTACTGGCCAATTAAAGTCATTTTTGTGCTTAAAATAAGCTCAAAAAAATAATTGGACCCATTTAACTTAGTTTATCTAAAAAAGCCTTATAAAGTTCAAAACAAATTTATAAAAAAAAAATAAGTTGACTACCCCAACTTATTTTTTTTCACTTTATGTTCGCAAAGCCTTTTTAAGCCTATGCCCAATCCAAACGGGCTCTATATCTAATCATATATACAGTATAATAAAGATATTCATGGTATACTAAAAGACAAACATGGTATAATAAAAGACATACATGGTATAATTCCTTAATTAGTGGAAACATAGGGAGAATATCTTATCTTGTTTCGTATGGAAGGAGTAAATTAAGCTGGAGAAGTGCGTTTGAGACGGCTAAGTTATTAGAGATAAAAACAAGGTTTGAGGGGGAGGAAAAAGGGGAACTAATCCCTAAATTATTGGGACCTTAATTCTTAAAAACATGCTGTAATTGTTATTAGAACTGCTACTTTTAAAATATTCTAAAAGTTATTTTATTTTTGTTTATAACTCTTTAACCGTGATATACCGCGTAAAAATCTCTATCATATTCGACCCTGAGTTCTGTTGAACCCGTAAATTCCTTGTCGGATCCGCCATTGGACTGGACCCCTACCCGGCCCACTCAACATCCATAGATGTGATCCATCAATCAAACATTTGAAGAAAGAGGTAAGCCATCAGTTCTCAACGTCCCAACAATATGCTTTTAAATGCTGAAGGGATATTATGTTGTTTCTTTTGATACACTGAATAAAAGCTAGGGCCGGGGCCTTGCAAGACATGCTGTCCAATTGATATAACTCTTGTAAAAATTTCAGGGCAGCCTGATTAAACACCGACATTTAGTAGGCGTTGGGCCATGAAAATGAAATATTTTTCACTTTATTTGAAATTATGAAGTTGGAGTTGTGTTTGGTTATAGGTTTTACAAAGAATATTTGGTTGTTTGAATGTACTAAAAGTGAAAACAAAGTTTAAGGTGTTTTCCAAATTTCAAATACAACTTCAAGTTGTATTTTAATTTTCATGACCGGACGCTGATTTTCAAATAAAGTGACAAAAAATTCTAAAAAAGTGAAAAATTCTCACTACTAAATGCCGTATATATATATATATATATATATATATATATATTTTTTTTTTTTTTGGTTTTTTTTTTTTTTTTGGTTTAAACAACATATTTCATTAATAACCAAAATTAACAGTACAACAAAGAAGCAATATTTGACTAACTGCTTCGTTAAATAAAAACACCTATCTCTAATCTGTTTCCTCAATAAAGGAACTCAGTTAACAGACTAGGACTATATAAAAAAACAATTACAGATACATAAATCTCCTGCACTTGGGGAAAAACATTAAGACTCTGCAGGGCACTTCTCCATTTTGCATTGGCTCGGCCTCGACCTCTGATATGGATGTGCAGCACCACTTCCTTCAGTACCTGATCAGCTGCTGGTGTCCCATTCTGAAACCTAATCTTATTCCTCTCTCTCTCCATATCACATCAGCAACCATAGCAAAAACACAACTGGATATCTCAGCCAGTCCTGCTTTTTTTTTTTTAGCCAGATTGCAGGCCCATTGCACCTCTGTGTTCTAGTCCTGGATGCTTCTTTGATAGCCTAACCGTACGTAAAGCCTATGCCATAGAGACTTTGTTACCTGGCAATCAAAGAACAAATATGTGAAAGTCTCCAAAGCTTGTCCACAAAATGCACAGTCTGGTGGAACTTGAATTCCAAATTTAAGCAGCCTATCCACAATTGCAAGCCTCTAATGCATAGCTAGCCATAAGATGAATTTGAATCTTGGATGGATCCTTGACTGCAGAGCAAGGCTCTTCCATGTGAATCTTGGATAATGGGGTAACAGGAATATGTAAATTTGCTAAATGGAGAACTTATCCCCTTTGTGAACTGTAGCAAATGCATTTGTCAATGCTCCTTGACCTGTTTGACCCCTCAGTACCATTTCCCTAGAAGAAAGTATCTTCCTCACCACCTAAGAGGTAGTCTTTACAGTAGTGGCATGGTTCTAAGTCCATGAAATTTATACAATAACTATGTATCCATTGGATCCATAGGCAATCCTTTTTTCCTGCCACATCCTATAATTGCTTCAGAATAGCAGCTCGATCACATTCAAACCCCCAGTAGCAAGAGGCATACATATTGTTTCCCAGGACACTAAAGCTTTCTTTGAAATTGTGACAAAACCATTCCACAAGAATGTTCTGCATATCTGCTCAATGGACTTCATGACTTTCTTTGGTATCAGAAATATTTGTGCCCAGTAAGCCTGGACACCAAAAAGGATTGACTTAATAAGTTGTAACCTGCCTGCATAGGAAAGAAATTTGGCTGACCAGCAAGTAACTCTAGTAGTGATTTTCTCAATCAGCGGCGGATACATATGAACATTCAGTTTCTTTGATGCTAGGGGAACACCCAAGTATCTGAAGGGAGCACACCAATATTGAAGCTAAGAGCATATACAAATATCCTACTTTGTATGATCAGATACCCCAACAATATATATAGAGCTTTTCTAAGCATTAGCATGTAAACCAGAAGCTCTAGAGAACCTCTGAAAAGCATCATTCAACAAATTTATAGAAATGAGATCTGCCCTGCAATACATCAGGAGATCATTTGCAAAACAGATGTGTATGCTGCCCAATTTCCTGCATCTGGGATGAAAATTGAACTCCCTATTTGTTGCTAACTGACTCAATTCGCTTCCTAGATACTCCACGGCTAGAACAAACAGGTAAGGAGACATAGGATCTTCTTGCCTGAGCCCCCTCTTTGCAGGGAAAGGAGCAGTAAAGCCACCATTCAGGATCAAAGAATAAGAAATAATGGATACACGTGCCATAATCCACTGTATAAATTTGGGTGTAAACCTATATCAATTAACAATCTATGTAAGAACCCCCACTCTAGAGTGTCATAAGCTTTCCTTAAATCCACTTTAAGTACACATCCAGGGGATATCCATTTCCTAGTGTAGCATTTAAAGACTTCATGACTGGAAATGATATTATCAATAATACTTCTCCCTTCCACAAATGGAGATTATAAGTAACCCACCGGCCTAGAAATAAAAGTCTTTATCCTTCTTGTTAAGACCTTAGATATGATTTTATACAATGTGGTACACCATGCTATAGGTCGGTAGTCTTTGAACTTAGTAGGAGAAGGAACCTTGGAATTAAAGTGATAGCAGTTGAGTTAAGTTTAGAAGGGAGGATACCAGTTTGGAAAAATTGCTTCACTGCTATAAGTATGTCATCCTTCACAATGCCCCAATTTTGGCAAAGAACTCTATAGGAAAGCCAATACCTGTGAGCTTTATCCTTTGGCATGGCCTTGATATCATCAGTGATCTCATCATCTGTTACTTCCTGGATTAAATCTCTTTGTTGTTGCATTGTAAGACATGCCCCTGACTTCATTACTTTAGTATTTAAGCAAGGCAGGTCAGTAGAGCAGTCCCCTAGCAAGCTTGAAAAAACAACAATAAACTCTTGTTCAATCTGAGTGGGGTCAGTGAGTTTGGTTCCAACTTCATTATAGATAGAGTGGATAGCATTGTGACTTGATCTGATCTTCCACTGGGCATGGAAGTACTTGGAATTTGAGTCACCACACCCAATCCAGTTGGCCCTTGCCTTCTGTCTAACCACTTGCTTCTCAATATTACTCGAATTCTCAATTTCCAGTAGCTCTTGCTTCTCTCGGTCAAGTAAGTCTTGGCAGAACAAGTTACCCTGCATTTTCCCGTGAATTATTTCAAGATTTTCTCTAGCCAGAGTCAACTTCTATTTGTATGATGCCATGTAATCATTAATATCTTTTAATTGTATCTTAACTCTTTTAACTTCCTCCATATATTCTCCATGGTACGATGTCTATGCCCCTGTTGCCATACTTTATGAAGAATTTCCTGAAATCCAGGATGATCCATGACATTAGTATAGAATCTAAATGGTCTAGTGATATGATATGGAATGGATTGAGTGTGATTATGAGGGCTAGCATTAATTGTGGAGCTTGTCTTCAAACCAATGATGTTCCATGGAGCAAATCCACCATATTTGAGGTGCTTCAAGAGGTCTCAGGTGTGTATCTTCATATTACACACTCGTTGATGATAGAGATAGAGCTTTTGGAGGCCATTGAAGACCCATACGTGAAGATGATCAAGATATGAGAGATAGCTTGGAAGATGGTGGTTAGTTATGCAAATAGTGGCTAATTATACAAAGAGGCTTGGCTTTTATCATCCATTGTGAAGACCACCAAACAAGGCCCTTATTCCATTAAGGGTATTATTGTAATAGCTTTAGTAGACTTCTTAGCTTAGCTAGTATGAATACTATACTTGTCCTTTCATTAGGGGACTTTTGATGAATTGAATTTTGAAGAAACTCTTTTGAGAGTAGATCGCCTTGTATGGAGTTAGGTTAGCTAGGATAGCTAGTGTTAGAATTAGAGTGGATTCCCTTAACTCTTTACCTTGAACCCTCTTGGATAATCTTGGATTAGGTGTCCATGTATGGGTTTGAGTTTCTTTTCTTCCTTAGGTTAATTCAATGTTGATTTAGTTGGATTAATCATTTTTCTATTCTATTCTTATCCCCTATTTCTTGTATTCTCATCTCTTGATTTCTTAATATATTTAATTTCTGCGTTTGTTGTTTGATTTCGGGTTTCTTCCAAATCGAATCGTATCATCTAGGATGGAAATTGACTTGTTGACAACATTTGATTAGTATTGGAGAGTGATCAGATATTGAGGGATTGAGAAACTCCACATGTCCAAACTACTATAGCCACTGAAAATCACCCAAAGCCCACTCAATTTTTCACACAGAACTCTGTTAGTAGCACCCTGTTTATTACACCAAGTGAAATGACACCCTTTGGGTCTAATGGGGATAAGTTGTGGAGTATTTATCATCCTTTGAAAGCCATGTATTTCAGTATGAGCTACATGAGATCCAACTCTGTCCTCAGAACTAAGGACATTGTTAAAGTCTCCACTAAGAATCCAAGGAATCTGCCTCTATAGTGTAAGCTCACTCCACAAGACTTCCCTTTGTTGACATTTATTTTTTGCATAAACTACTCTAAGATAAAGATTTACTTGTGTTCCAGGATCTTCTACTAGGCAATGAATGCTTGTGTTCTAGGCAACAAATGAATTGTTCCTTGACCACAAGTATAGTGATATTTATAGAGTTCTTCCATAGGAGCCAGATCCTTCCATTTAATGCTCCAGTATAATTGAAACCAGACTTCCAACCTTGAGCTACTGCTTTCAGAATATTATGTGATCTATCTTTCTTGACCCTTGTTTCAAGACAATTAAACACCTCTATCTTATTCTTAGCAAGAAAGAGTCTCAGCTCCTTTTGCTTGTGGGCCTGATTCAGGCCCCTAATATAATGTTCCAGGTGGAGATGATCGTGGAGGGTTGAAAGATAGTCTTATAGAGCTACCAGCACCCTTAGAACCACACTGTTGCCTCACGATGTCTATCCTACTATCAACATGGCCAACAACTGCAGTAGGTTGATGCTGCTTCCCATCTCTCTGACCTGGTTGCTCTATAATGTTGCCTAGAATAGTTGTGCTTCCACTCTCATCACCATCATTTCCTAAGGAACATCTAGGCTGAGTCACAGTACTCCCCTTTAAGGTCTGATTTTCAATCTGAGCAGTAGGGTCTGCAGAATCACCCCAGGAGGAGGGTCTTGAAGAACCACCTCAGGTTGAGGATCCATCTCTGGGTTGTTAGCCCCAGTTTTGGATTGCCATTCTTGCCTGTAAGTCCTCATCTTCCTATTTTTCCTTTTCTTCTTCTTTGGAAATTGCCCAGTATCCTCATGAGCCTCTATTGATTCAGCATAGTCTCTATAGTTCCAGAATTCAAAAGCATCATGCCCAAATCTGATGTACTCATTACAAAACTTGGGCTTTTAATCATTAGCAATTTCCTGCTTCCATGGTCCTGAAGGAGTATCAACTTGAACAACATCAGGCAATGGTTGAGACACATCAACTTTAGCAAGAATCCTAGCATAGGAAATCTTCTCAGAGTTTGCTGTAAATCCATCAGTGTATAACAGTTTCTCCACTGCACTAGAAACCTTACTTAGTGCTTCTGTTGACCAATACCCCACAGGCAACCCTGTAAATTTAACCCATATAGGAATAACACTCAACACTTCTTGAACAAAATTGAAGTCCAGTTCCTAGTGTTTGAGAATTAGAGGTCTGTTGTTAAAATAATACAGTTCCGATTTTAACACTTGGTCTTTGTTCTGTATATATTTGAATTTGAAGATTGTAACCTTCATCATGCATAAGAATCTTTGAACCACCTCCTCGAGACTGCTTGCATCATTTTCCTCTGGGGTCGATTGAAATTCTGGCGGTAGAAAAATCCTAAAAGTTATCGGAGGGAGTTTCTGTTGAATTCCATTAGCCGGTGTGATTAGAGTGTGGTTTAGTGGAGTTGGCGGCATTGCACGTCGTCGGCCCATGGTCTCGCCTCACAATTGCCACCTTGCTATTGCACGCCGAGAGAATATGTTGAAGTAAGACTTGACAAAACCAAACTTCCGATAAAAATGTCTGAAGTTAATTCACATATTTCTGCCTGAAGTTCAGGCAAAAGTAGTTGGATCTCAGTGTTCAGTCAATTTTGCTTGAACTTAAGTCATATGTGCATGAACTTCGGATAGAAATGGCTGAAGGACTGAAATTTAGCCATATATGTAAGGCTAAACTCCAAACATTGTATCTGAAGTTAAACTTACTCATGACTAACTTTAGACATCGTATAAGTCTGAGGTTGTCCGAAATAAATACACGTATAAAGAAATTCAAAAATTGGGCACAAATTAAATGGTGGCAATTCCCCCATAGTTCTTCCTTTTCATTTACTCCTATCAAATTCTTTAATTTCATGTTTCAATTGTACGGATGGTAACACAAGTTAATAGGGCCATTTGGGTCCTAGAATTCACATGGAAATAAAAAAGAAAGATACTGTGAGAGGCAGCTACTGGTGGGTGATCAATGCTTTTATCTTTAAAAGAATTAGGTCATGATGTAACCCTTGTTAACTTTTTCTTTTCTTTTATATTTTAATTTCCTTGTGGCGACAAGTTAAAGGGTTAGTGTCTAAATCACATGTTAAATCACATTTACATTTTATAAATATATTCTAATCCACTTATGTTAAATAGTTAAAGAACTCTTCTGGGGCGTCCATGAAAGTTGAAACTCCCAATTAACAAAAATAGCAACAAAGAGAAGAAAACAAAATAAAAAAGTAGCAACAGGATAATGTGAAGAAAAAAAAAACTCTGTATTTTCAACTTTATTACGCATGAGGATTAGGAAATTAAGAAATTAAAGTTATCCAACTTTATTCCTCCACAAACGAAAACAAAACTTTTAAGTTTTATTACTTGCTAAGATCATAAATAGAGTACTGTATTTGGATCTTTGATAGTAGTAGTCAACTAGTCATCGATAAAGCATAAAAAGTCAAAATAATATTTTAACCATCTCTAGAAGCAGTCGCGTTTCAATACCCAAAAAGCAAACTGCCAAACAATGAAGAGATAACAAAAAGATTTCACTTATACACGGATAGGATAAAAAGAATTACTCTCTCAATGTGTTTTAATGTTTTAGCAAGTAATTTTATTTAATTTTAAGTTAATAATCTCATTTTTATGAACAGTTAACTATAGTTATCTTTTAGTTGACTTGATAGCGTAGATAAAAATAATGATATAATATAGGAATGCTAGTATATAGTGGAAATCCTTGCAAAAAGCTAATCAATCTATAGAAAGCACTCGAATCTATTTAAGCCCTGCAATTAACTTTTCTCAATATTTATATTCAGAAATATGCACGAATATGTATCAATACCTAAGTTGCTTATGTAATTTAAGAATTATTAATTAGTGGACTAAGATTCCTATTGTAGAATACAGCTAGCGAATCATATTATAAGTAGGCAGATAAGTGTTACGCCACTCCACTAAGTTTAAAGTTTTAGTTACATATACGGATAATACAAATAAATTTTATACGACGTAATTTAGCTTGTTATACGAGATTATTGCATACTTATTTATATGCAACTAGCTTCATTTATTATAGGCAATTACCTGCTATTTTTTAAGAGATTTGCTAGTGTACATGAAGAGTAGGAAATTAAGAAAGTTATCTTACTTTATTCCTCCACAAATGCAACTTGAACTAGTTTACTTCATATATGCATGAAGACGGACAAAAACTTTTCCTTTTTAAGAATCTTTTAAGATTTGGTTATTTCCTACTATTATATATTTGGATCGTTAATTATATAGTAATCATCAATATTAAAGCATAAAAGTCAAAACTCGTGTTTCACAGAATATTATATGCGTTTTGCCAAAAAAGGTGGAATTTAAGTCATTAATAAGAAAAGAAGTCATTATTAAAATTTAAATATTTATGGAGATTGCAGCCAGCTGCCAAATAATAAAGAGATAAGAAAAAAAGGATTTCACTTATACACGGATAATACAGAAAAAGTTACTCTATCAATGTGCTTTAACTTTTTAGCAAGTAATTTGCTTTATTTTGAGGTTACTAATCTCATTTTATAGACGTAGCCCTTAGTTTTTTTTTTTTTTTTTTTTTAAAAAAAATAATTTGATAGTATAATTAGTGATACAATAAAATATAGGAAATGCAAAATATAGTGGAAATCCTTGCAAAAAGTTAGTCTATCACTCTATCTCTAAAAAGCCCTCGAATCTATTTATGTCCTGTGATTAACTTTTCTTAATATATTATATTCAGAATTATGCACTGATGTCTATCAATACCTAAGTTGCTTATGTAATCTAAGAATTATTAATAGCAAACAAAGATTCCTGTTATAGTAGAACACAGCTAAGGAATCATATTATAAGTAGGAAAATAAGTGTGACGCCCCTCCCTTAACTTTAAAGTTTAAGTTACATGCATTAATACAATAATTTTTATACAAATTAGCAGTATAATTTAGCATGTTGTATGAGGTTGCATGTCTTATTTTTAGGTAACTGATTTGACTTATTATGGATAATTAACTATTTTTTAAAGCGATTTATAGTATAAAAATTCTTTCAAAGTATCGACGTATTAACAGGGACGGAGCTAGCATAGTACTCGGGGGTTCGGCCGAACCCATTAACTTTGGTCTAAAACCCTGTATTTGTCTTGAAAATTTCATTGAATATGTATAAATTGATAATTTAGAACCCAGTAACTTAAACGAATTAGAATCCCGAACCCACAAGCCTCGAATCCTGGCTCCGCCTCTGCGTATTAAGTTAAAGTCGTTTAGGATATTATAAATTGTTTCAATGGGAGTCCACGAGACGGAAAAGTGATCAGGAACAAGAGGGATTCCGACATTCTCACACATTTTCCTGTTAAAGATTTTTTTTGGTTTCCCTTCGGTGTGTGTCCGTATTGGAGTCTCGACTAATTTGGATTTGCACCGTATAAGGTCCAATTAAGGGGGAAATACTCTCTAACAATTTTTTTTATCATACCTAAGGCTCGAACCCGAGACCTCTGATTAAGGGTGAAAGGATCCTATTCATTCTACCACAACCCCCTAGTCGGTTGTTTTGTTTCTTACTTAATGTTCGATACATGCATCAGGGTCAGACTAATTATACGGTATGTTTCACGTCGAAAAGTTCCACTCTCGAGTAAATTACTCACTACCAAATGTGATTTCATTCTCAGAACTTAAACTTGAGACGTCTAGTTAAAGATGTAGGATTATTTCCGCACTACCACAACCTTTGATAGCTAGTTTAATACTACAACATACTAAATGCAAAAGGTAGTTCGGTTTATTCCCTTTTTAATCAGATTCTGAAAGCTGGATTGGCCTAATCCAGTTTAATTTTCTAATCTCAAAATTCAGAGTGCTTTCTTGAGGAGAAAGCAAGCTTTTATAAAGCAAAGCATTTTAAAAAAAAAATTTAGTAGCGACGTCATACAGCTTTTCATGGTAATTAATCGTTATACTTAAATCATATATATTTAATTCGTGGATCAAGTTGGTCTTAAGATCTTTTACTTGCACGTATATACCTGTCAATGCGGTTGAAAAAGATTATTAGTTCATGCTTAAAAAGATGATTACCTCCAATTGTCTTTCAAATGACATGATACTGTGATAGATCTTGATGTGTTGGGATCGAAATAACATGACGTCATACGGAAACTAATAATTGCAAATCTCAAACGACGATAAATTAGACAACAAATAAAATATACTAAAAGGACATAATATTTTAATATGATTTGGCCAACTGATCTACATATTGAAAACCTAATACTCCCTCCGTTTCAATTTATGTGAACCGTTTCGGAGTACGAGAGTCAAACTTTATAACTTTGACATAGATTTTTCAAGTTTGTAAAAATAAAATTTATATATTTACAAACTACATTAAAAGTACTATAAGTCATGATAATTTATAATTAAAATAATTTAGAAAAACTGTAAAAAAAAAGCATGGTCACACTACTAAAAAACTGCCAAAAATCGACGGACAAAAAACCAATGGACTCACTGCGTCGGTTTTTTGCATTTCTAATTTTTTTCAATTTTTTTAATTAGAAAACCGACGGACGAGGTCGGTTTTTTTGGCAGAATTTTGAAAATATATTTTCGCCAATTTTGTTTTACCCGACGTCCCACGTTGGTTTTATTTAAAAACTAATAATAATAATAATTAATAGAAAACCGACGGACAACGTCGGTTTTAGTTTTAAAAATATTTTAAATAATTACAATTCATTTTGTTTTTAAAAAAATTAACAAACAATTTTTTTAGGAAACCGACTGATCGGGTCAGTTTTTAATATATATATATATTTTTTTGGTCAAATGCTGGTCAACTTTTTTAAAAAACTGACGGACAGGGTCGGTTTTGTCTGTCGGTTTTTTTTAAACAAAATGGCCAAACGAGTTCCACTCTTCATTTCTCCTTCTTCCCAAACAAAAAACCCCATTCCTCCAAAACCCTACCAGCCGCCCACCCTCGTCCGCCCAGCCTCGCCGCCCAGCTCGCCGCCGCCCAGTCCCACCGCCTGCGCAGCGCACCTCCACGTACCCCAGGCCCGTTTTTAACTTAGTAAATTGAGGTTAGTTTCTTTTAAATTAGGGCTTTTAAAATTCTTTCAATTTTAGTTTATTTTTAGTTTTTAGGCCTAATGTTAGTCTATTTAGCTTTGTTAAACATCATTTGTAATGTTATTAATGTTGAATTTGTGAAAAAATATAAACTCTATTTGACTAGTTTACTTTTTTTTTTTGCTTGAGATTGTGCTATATTTTATGTTCATTGTCAATGTATTTGTGATAGCTTAGTTATCATTGTTTGTAATATTATTGATGTTGAATATGTGCAAAAATGTATACTTTAATAATTTGACTAGTTTTTTTTTTTTTTTTTGGATTGTGCTTTTTGTTAGAATCCGTAAGTTATTAGAATTGTTATTGAGCATTCAAACTTAGAATTGGTTGAGATTGTGCTTTTCAAAGTTAGAATTTTTAAGTTATAGTATTTCTATAACTTCAAAACTAAAATGTAGACTTTATTTGACTAGATTTACTTTTCAATTTTTAGAATTGGTTGGGATTGTGCTTTTCAAAGTTATATTAAAGTTAGAATCCATAAGTTATTAAAGTTAGAATTGTTATTGAGCATTCAAAATTAGAATTGGTTGGCTTTTCAATGTTAGAATTATTAAGTTATGTTATACAGACGCAATTTATGCAAGATGTGGACCAGTACAGCCAAACTCAGCCTGACCACCCGAGCTGTCCTCCACCGGAATTAGAGATAGATTTTTGGTGTAGAGTAGTTGGGGGAGTACAAAAGGGTAGAGTGTATGGTCTACGCCCACGGAACAACTTAAGTCGCCTTCGGTCAGGATTGTGAGGTGAAGGGTCTTCTCAACAAGCCGAGGGAGTTGATGGTGTTCAGGTCGCAGTTATGGCGATGCAAATCGCTGAACTTAATAGGAAATTACCTGAGAGTGAAGCAAAAAGAGTTGAGGAAAGTAACTTCATGAAAGCGAACCTTGAATCGCTCAAGGCACAAGTTAAAAGCCACATTGCATGTGGACCATTTGGTGTGCCCCCTTCCCCCCTCCGACCCAGAAGATGATGATGCAGATGATGATGACGGTGATTACGTAGCTCGGATACCGGATGATCAGTTGTAGTAGTTTGGATTTATTAATGGACTTATGTTTTATGAACTTATGTTAAAACTAGTTAATGGTACTTTTGGTTGGACATTTAAATATTTTTGAACTTTGAAGGTCTATTTAGATCGTATTTGATGTGTTTAGATAGTGTTAGATGTGTTTTATTGTTACTTAGGGTGATTTTATGTGTTGTAGCTCTTTTAGAATTGATTTGGAGCATTTTAATGCTAGTTTTGAGCATTTTTGGTTTGGGTTTTTGTGCGAGTGTGGTTTAGAAAATGCAAAGAATTGCATGCGGGGAAATTTTCCGAGTAAAATCGTCGCGTCCGTCGATTTTCGGAAATTAATTCGGAAATTTTCCAGAAAACCGACTCAGTCCGTTGGTTTTTTATTTAAAATAAACAAAATTAAATAAAAAACCGACGCAGTGCATCGATTTTTCATAAAATTTATATTGTTTTTATTTAAAATAAAAAAATCAGAAATTAAAAAAACCGTCGTAGTCCGTTGGTTTTTTAATTTTTTATTATTGGATAAAAAACCGACGGACCACGTAAGCGACGCAGTTCGTCGCAAAAAATCGACGCGGTCCGTCGTTTTTCAAAAAGCAACGCTATGTAAACGGACGGACCATAATGGGTCGGTTACCCGTCGGTTTCATTGAAAAAACCGACAGGGGCCGTCGGTTTTTGTTTGTTTTTTAGTAGTTTCAAAGAACCATCTCGTAGACTATCCAAATAGTAAAGAGTTCACATAAATTGAAACAGAGGGAGTATAAAAAGGCATAAAATCTATTGAGAGAATTATCCCCACCTAAATAAGACTTTCGAAGGGACTACATTGTGGATGATATCGTGTGTTATATTGTATGAGATGTATTATTCAATTTATAGAGGTTTAAAACCTTTTTCTCCAAAAAAGAGGTTACCCAAATATGGAATATTAAAAATTTTCTTTTGGAAAAGTAAAATCAAATATGGTAAACTCTTTTCCCTTCCTTCAAGAAAAGGTAAAATCCAAATATGGTAAGAAAACCAGGGCAAAATCCTAACAAATCTCCCCTTTTAGCCTAGATTTTCTTGACAAAACTTGATCCGTCTTCTTCACATAATCTTCATCACTGTAGTTTGCCAAGGTTAAAAATATGTTAAAAGGTTAAAAAAGATTTAAAAATATTTTATTTTTATTTTTAAAGATGCAGCAGCAGGAATGTTGAATTATGGTTGAAATTTCGCCTCCACATGTAGCACTTCCAACTTTAAAAAAAAAAAAAAACTCTTCATTATCGCCAAATCGGTTGATTTGAACCCGCCTTGAACATGTCTTCAACCTCGTTAAACCATCGGCTGAACCATTGGCTCTATCATCACTCATTGAATCATTGGCTGAACCTGGCTATATACCACTTGTTGGGATCGAAATAACATGACGTTATGTGAAAGCTAATAATTGCAAACCTCAAACGACGATAAATCAGACAATAAAGAAAATATACTAAAAAGACATAATATTTTAATATGATTTGGCCAACTGACCTACATATTGAAAACCTAATATAAAAAGCATAAAATCTATTGAGAGAATTATCTCTCCCTAAACAAGACTTTCTAAGGACTACATTGTGGATGATATTGGGTGTTATGTTGTATGAGATAGATTCTTCAATTTATAGAGGTTTATAACCTTTTCCTCCAAGAAAGAGGTTACTCAAATATGAAAAAATTTTCTTTTGGAAAAGTAAAGCAAAATATGATAAACTCTTTTCCCTTCCTTCTCGAAAAGGTAAAATTCAAATATGGTAAGAAAATCAGGGCAAACCCTAGCATGATGGTCCACTAGTGAGTGAGGACAAGTAGTATTCCTCCTATCGCAGTACGTGTCATGTTTTGATTTTCGAGATTCAAATTATATAAATTTTAATATAAGATGTTCTGTGAGTTTTTGTCACGATCTCAATATATTATTAGTAGTAAATAATTGCTGAAAATGATGCTTGTAGCGGTTCTATTTTTTCCGATTTGGATTTGCACTTGCCTCATTTAAAAAGGAAAGTGTCCCAGGAAAGCACGATTGTCAATCGTACCAGGAAAAAGGAAAAAATATACTTCTACATGGATGGTGCTCTAAATGGATATGGTTTTAGAGTTGACACCTAACTTATAGGTAAGTTAGGAAAATCAGTTCGAAAAGGTTCTTTTAAAACAATTAAATTTTAAAAGAAACCAATCTATACCAAAGTATGGGTAAGGGTTCTGGTGATCAACCGGGGAAGATGCTAGGCACCCTGGTATTACACATCCGTAAAATACGGTTGACCTGCGGGTTCTAATAGTATGCCTTGTAAATATAAATTGTTTTGATAAAAACTGCTTTTGTTTATATTTTCTCAAATAAAGGTTAGTCATTTATGCAAAAATACAACACTTTCAAGAAATAAAAGTGGTAGAGTTTTGCCCAAAATTGGGCGTTTTGGGTTTCAGACTAAAACACCTAGGTTAAAACCCGAAGGTGTTAACCTAAGTAGAACACCACATAAGCCCACCCGAGTTTTAGAAAAGAGTTTTTATTTTATGTTTTACAAAAATCATTTTTTGGCATACTATTATTATCCATATTTTAACCATATTTTGTATTTTTTTAATTTTTAGTCTTTTAGACCAAATTAATTGAAAAAAGTCTAAGTCCATATTTTGTCCAAAAATCATGTTTTCATTTAAAGGAATTGTCCATTTTTATTCATAAGTAGCAATTTTAGTCTCAAAAACGTTTTTGCACACTAGTATTTGTCAAAAATCAATTTTGTATTAAAAAAAAAAAAAGGTTTTTTGGCGATTCTAATACGTGGCAATTTTTAAAGATTCCAATAAAGCACATTTTTTATCAATTTTGACAAATAAGTAATAAGAGATAGAGAATTGGGCCTACTAAGCCCAACAGAAAAATGCGTATAAAAAATATGTCCGCTCCAAAAATATGTTCGCTCCAAATGCTTAGTCCTTCCATGGTTGAGGTCAAATTGATCTAGGAAGTTAGTGGGTCTCATTGGACCCACCAATGGATAGGGGGGTTTACAATAGGATGGGTATACAATGTAGTAGTATTTGACTTAAGGCCATAAATTCAATTACAAGGCCAAAAATTAAATTACAATAGAATTGGGCTAGGCCCATAACTATTAAACTAATGGGAGAGGGACATTTATGCAAAAGGGACATTTTTCAAAGTATATATCGGTACGGGGCATCAAGTAGGCCCAACTGGCCCAGCTATTGGAATAGGCATGAAATTTTCTAAGCGTCAAAACTTGGTATAGATGGTATACTAGATGATATACTCTCATACGGAGAGCAAAACCCTTTAAAGCACATACCCTCCATATACAACTCTTATACACTAAGCGTCTCTATATTCGCTCTACATATACCTCCTTTAACTACCCAAAGAAACTCAAAATTCCCAGAAATTACCCAGATTTTCCAGGTTCAAGAATATTTAGATTTTATCAAGTAATCAAGCATATAGGCAACTTAAGGTTGTAGTCTAAAACAACAGGTTTTATGCAATGCTTATCAAATAGTATTCCAGCCACTCAACAGGAAAAGAACAAACATTTTAAACCAAGACAAATGCATAAGAGACTATGTCCAGAACTTAATGTAGGGAAACAAAATTTTTTGAAGTCAATTTATCACTTAAAGTTCATGATCCGTCTAGGCTAATAGTAAAAGCAACACTTAGTCAAATAAAGCTTTTTAAAGTTCTAGTTTTAGGAGGTTGATACATAGTTTCCACAAACACAGTTAACAAATAAGATTTCCAATTCAAACTTAGCCTATTTTTATAGGATTCAAGGCTGATGACAAGTAAAATATACTAGGGTCTACAAACTCAGTCCAAAACTAGGCAAGTTCATTCACAGATGTCAAGCTTTGCAAGATTTATACAGACTCATGTCACAGACAAAGGTTTTCAATTCAAATTTGGTTGATTTTGAAAATTCAGGGATGAACATAAGCATACAGGTCTTTAAGGTTTCAAAATTTGCAATTCCTAGTCTATTTTCAGAGTTCAGCTATACCTAGTCTCCTAATGTTGGCTTAAGTGAATCAATCTTACAAATTCAAGCAGTTTTAGTAGGGGACAAGTGGGGGTTTCATAAGCAAAGACCATACTTAGCAGTTATGTTAAATAACACAATGATGCACAACAAATAAGAAGAACAGAACTGCATTATGCCTTTATTAGTTTTCTTAATCAACTACTATGTCAAATTCAAACAAGGCTCAAGAGATGTGCAGTGCCATATCGGAGAACATACTAAGCAGGATTAAGAAATAACCAAGTTAATTAACAAACAGAAAAAAGAAAGCATCTTTGTGTTTCAAACTTACAATTCCCTTTTTTTTTTTTTTTTTTTTTTTTTAATTTCTAGTTCGAGTACCAAGTTTTCAATCCTTACTCACTAGTTTTAGTCATTTGTTTTTAATGCAGGTTTTCAGACTCTAAATGTGACAAGACAATCAAAGAAAGGTGATGCAAATCAATACACAGATAGCCTAACCAATGCACATACACACAGAGTTCTTCTTTTTCTTTTCCAAGTCAATTTAAGTTTTCAGAATCCAAGATGTAATACATTTTTTAATAGATATGCACATGTCTTTATACAGAAAAGATTCAAATGTTGAAAATGAGATTTTTACAGAATCTTTTGATCACGTAAAATGATAGTTACCTTCTCAATCAAAGCCAATTTTAGACTAAGTGTCAAAATTAGGAAGGAGTTCTGTCTAAGTGTTTTATCAAATAAACGTACCAAGCAAATTTAGATTCTTACAGTTTCACCCAAAAAGTTCACAATTCCCACTTTAAATACCAATTCATTTGATTGACTGAGTGAACAAACAAACAGGACAGGATTTAGTGATTCAATATCTATTCCAAGTTGCAAGGCAACAACTAACAAGGATCATATAGGAGCAACTCATGACACAAAAGTAGGTTCCATTTAGTTTCTAATTTTCAGACGTAGGAAAACAATCAAAACTACATATTACAATGCAACTCATGGTCACAGTTTAGCATTCTAGGGTCAAAACAGGTTCATTTTTACAACTCTTAATCCTTAAAGGCCGTACTTGGCTAATAACAGTCTCAGTTTTCAAAAGACAAGTTCTGAGAAGTGTCAAACTATAAGTTGGAGCAAATAGTAACATTCAGAGGCAATTTCCATCTTAAATGGATCACAATAGTCCCAAACAACATCTAAATGAACACAGATTGGTCTAAATAACATATTTCAAGGTAGGTTTTCCATTTTAAGTCACATAATCAGATAATTTTCTACAAACATTATGCCAACTTAGAGAAAATTTAAGCAAAGGACTTAGAGGTTGTATGGTCTCTACTCTAGGTCATGACGATGCACTAGGAGCACAACACATAGCACATTGTACAAAGATAGGTTAACAAGTTCATATTTTAAACTATTTTTAAGTAAAAGAGAGACAAGATTACAATTCAGTGAGGTTCTTCACCTTTAAAGTCATTTTCATGTTCTAATTATGCAAATCTCAAAGCAAGCATAAATTCCCCATAGACTGATGAAAATTCATTTTTTAGCAAACTCAGACTTCAACTTTAACCAACTTCTCATAACAATTCCAAGGTTACAAAATTTCTATAAGACAGACACTAAATCAATTTTTTGTTCCCATTAAGCTACTTAAACAAGATAGCAAGTCAATCAAAGCCATTCAGTTTTCACTTTCAAAACAGTATAGACACTTAAGTAGTTTTCAAAGCTTCAAATTAACAAACTAGATTCTAGTCATGACTTAAGATCATTTTCACAAAAAACTGTAAGTATATCAATCATAAATCAAGTTATCAAGCACTTAGCACTATTGTATATCATTTTTAGCAGTTTGACAACAAAGAGAGTGACAGACCATAAACATCAATCCAAAAGCAATTTCAAGATATTTAGTTTTTAAGAAAACTTCATTCAAGTTTTAACAGACAGCTTCGTAACTCATTTTAAAGGAAAACTTACTAACTTAAGATAGTTTTAAACATATCAAGCAAGTATACTACTCTAAAATGAACTTAAGTAACTAATAGTGATCATATTTAACTAATTTAACAACCAGGTATGGTCCAGTGACCAAATAAGCCAAAGTAAGTCATTTTCAGACTTCGAAGAGTAATTTTCCAACAACTATATGTTACAGTCTCAAAACCGGCATATTTTCACAAAACACAGAACTGAGAAGTATAAGATTATAGCCTAAATATAGATTATCACCAACTAAGACTGCTTATAATAACCATCTAACTTTCTACCTTTAAACTAAAACATAAGAGACGTAAACCCCTATTTTAGATGTTTCTTCTCATTTTGTTAAACTAACAAGGGATTGTATCTACCTGACATGACATGATTTAAACTTAACTTATTTTATAGACTTGAATAACAAAAACAGAATAGAATAACAACATAAAGAAACATACTAATTATTTTTAACATTCTAAATATTGAACCAGCTTAAGACAGTAAATAATCAAAACTAAAAATAAAACAAAGATTGAAAAAAGGATTTACCTCTTACTGGGGCAACTTAAAGACCAAAATGGCATTGAATCTTCAAACTTCAAACCACTAAACACTTTTGATCTTCAAAATCACCTTTCTTTATATTTTCCTTATTATATATTTCTTGTATATTTTCTATATTGTAATAATTTTCTTGACTGTGTATATATATATGTATATAGGTATATATTTTGAATTTTCGAAAAAAAGATCCTCTCTTCACGTTTTCAGTTACTATTTATAGACTTACTATTCTAGGGACTCCTAGGAATGAGAATAGGGACACCTAGCCTTAGATTTTCCCCACAAACCCCTAATTTTTGTACCCTATCTTTAAAATTCAAAATTTATCAGATAAGACAACACACAATAACAACTAATTGTACCCTAAATCCACATAAAATCAGAAAATACTAGGATAGTACAAACATAACAAGTTTTGTACCATTCTAAAGGTACAATTGTACCAAATAGTACAATGACGATAAAATCCCCAAATTTTGTACTCAACCATAAACCACACAGGAAGTTTCCCCTAGATTTCTTCATTGAATGCTTGTGGTGCACAAGATGGCTAAGGGCTCAAGGCCTTGCCCATGGCAACCATAAGCACAAGGGAACCCGAGTAACATCCTAAACATGATTCAATTTGAAATGAAATTTGAATGAAATTAAACCTGGAAATCACGAGTATCCGTGATTGGGCATAAAAGACCTCAAGAATTTGGCCAAAAATAGCTGCAAATCACCATGAAAATGTCACAGTAGCGAAACCCTAATGAAGAAACCCAAACAGCCTCAGTTGAACAAGAAAGGGGTCGGGTAATGAAAATGAAAGATCAGGGGTGTGAAGTTTGTTTTAACAAACTTCATCCCCCCCCCCCCCCCCCCCCTTTTTTTTTTAAAGCTTTCACCCCCTATTTTTTAAAATAACATATGAGACCCCCCTCCCTAATTTTGATCAATTAAAAACTACATATTATGAATATGCGTGTTACTAAGTAATATAGTTATTTAGGCTAATTAAAATTTAAAACTCGCAAATTCAAAATATTATCTTTAAAAACAAGCCTAATATTGACATAGTTTCGGGCATTATTTTAAATGTGAAAAAATGCGGTCAAAATGAGCCGTAATTCCTATGTTGTTTAAATTAGCAATTTTTCCAGAATAGACGGAGTGGGATGAAAGTAAATAACTCGTATTTCTTATAATTGTCAATTTTTTCAGGAAATAATAATTAAACGTCATTTTTTGCAATTTTCTCGGGATTTTTAAAATTTTAATTTTTAAAGGGTGTATCTCTACTCCGTCTTTGACTTGGGAAATTCAAAAAATTAAAATACGCATCTTATGAGGTGAAAATTAGGTGTCTACAATGCTACTGTCTTGGTTTGAAGCTTGGCACACGAAAGGGAGTATATTAACTAACTTTTAAAAGCAACAGCTAAGATTACATTCCAACTGATGAGCAACAAGGTCCAGGATCGTGCCACGTCAGCATTAGTTTGTTATAAGATGTCAGAGGAGAGAGAAGAAGGCAACGAAAATCAGATTTATTTCCTTCTCAATTTCTCTCTCTTTCTTCTTCTAATCTTTTATCTTCTTCAATTCTTCAGATTCATTTCAACAATGGCGAATTGATTCCATCCATTAGCATAGTTTAATTCAGTATTTTTAGATCTAATATTTGAGTTTCATTTTACAGTTTTTATATAAAGAAAATTGTCCCTAAAAAGTTGTTGTTTTTCAATTTGTTTGATTAATTGCTTGAATTAGATTGAGACCATTACATTTGGAATCAGAGCAATCGATTCTACAGCGTGTGGCTGGAGAAATGGCTGAGGGTACTCACTTGAAAATGATGGATGCTAAACTAAATCAGAATGAGGAATTGTTAATTGAGCTAACTGCAGGTCAACAGACTCTGCAGCAGACTCAGAGGGGCATACAGGGAACCTTGGAATTGATTCTCGAGAGGTTGACAACATTAGAGAGACCTAATAGACCTTGAGGAGATGGAATCCTACCTAAACCTGATCAGGAAGATAGATCAAACATTTCTCAGGTTTAGGAACAAAACAGACCTCAAGTAGTAGCTCAAGCTCCTACTCCTAAATAGGTGCTTCCTACATTTGAAGGTTATGAACCTAAGGTATGGATTAGAAGGTGTGAAATATTTCAATGTATATAGAACTCACGATAATCAAAAAGTGGAGGCCACTGCACTTTATTTGGATGGGATAGCTGAGATGTGGTATCATTCGTTGGTGTTGAGTAGGGGATCTATTGATTGGGCTGAGTTTAAAGAAGAATTGATAGTAAGATTTAGTGAACAGGTGATGGAAGATATAGTAGTGGAATTGAACAAGTTAAGCCAAACTGGAACTGTAGATGAGATTTTAGCTCAATTTGCAGATAAGAAAGCTCAGATGTTAACGAGGAACCCTCACTTAGATGAATCACATTTTTTGTCCAGCTTCATAGGTGTATTAAAAGAGGATATTAAGGTGGGTGTTAAACTGCTTGAACCTACTACTTTTAGGCTTGCTATTAAGCCGGCCAAGCTACAGGAAAGAGCAGTTGAAGTTGCTAAGAGGAAGGCTAAAGCAACAACTAAACTCTTAGCAAGCTTCAACAATAATACTCCTGCTAAGGTTCCAGTTGCAGCTGCAACTAAGCCTAATGGTTTTAGACTTACACCAGAAGTATATGTGTCACGACCCAACCTGAGGGCCATGACGGGCATTCGAATCTAACCTACCAAGCACCACCTAGCATACATCTCATAATCATATCTAAGTGGGCCACATGGCTAATTCATAACTATCATAATCTGTAAGAGACACGAGTCCAAGAGATATATGCACATCTATATAATCACCATCAACTATGCCCATATATACAAGCCGACAAGTACACGCCAAACATGATATACAAAATATGAACCGAAGAGGCCATAGAACATCTAACTATATATATCTGTCTACGAGCCTCTACATGGAGTGCATAACATTATAAGGATGGGATAGGACCCCGCCATGCCCATATATACACAAAAGAATGGTACCAACTGAATTGCAGCTTATAGGTCTGGTCGGTCTCCCTATTTACCTGCGGGCATGAACGCAGTGTCCATAATAATAGAATGTCAGTACGAGTGATGTACTGAGTATGTAAGGCATGAATAACAACATAATAAAGATATGAAAGAAACATGAGATAAGAGAAATAACATGTACATCAGAATGCCTCTCAAGGCGGATGTCATGCATACTTAGCTTTTAAAAAAAAATATGTTCATACATACATATATAATACCGTACCCGGCCATATAGGCTCGGTGTGATAATCATGTCATTATCATCCCGCATTCAGGGCATCCCGCGTCTGGGGTAACATCATTACGTATCCACTACAATGGTGTGCATAATAAGTACTGTACCCGGCTGACTATAGTGCGGCTCGGTGTGAGAAAATAGCTACATATATATAAAGCATGCATGAGAGTCCAAAGAAAACGTTAAACTCTATCAGAGTGACATAAGGTCGGTGAACCTTTGATTACCATTATGAAACTATCATCATGGGCATATCTCACCTTGAAGGAACAATAACCATAAAATGAGACCAACATCAATTAATCAATAATCATATTGTAACAGTTCGCTTTTTACGTAGTGTTAAGGCATAAAAGGCTGCTACGAACTCGTTGGTGCTCTTTCGGACTTATTTTTTTAAAAGAGTCGCCACCTAAATTTTAGGAAATCAGGAAAAGCGGGGCGAAGGGTTTATTCAAATGCCATGAAAAAAAACTTCGTAATCCAGAGTTCTAGGTAAGGGTTCTGATGATCTCCTGGGGAAGGTGTTCCGCACCCCAGTATTAAGGATCCGTACGATACGGTTGACCTTCGAATTTCAAAATATGAGTATTTGCATGAACTGTCTGTTGAGTGTTTATTCTCGCATTTAAAAGAAACTGTCATTTTTTGTAAATTGCATATCATTTTTTGGAAAGAATTTGAATATGTTCTCCTTATATACAGGGTATTGTAGTTTTGAATTTACAATATCCGTGTATAAATGGTCTTTTTTATATACAAAGAGTATATTTTATTTCATAAATGAAGGGAAAAGAGAGGTTTTGGTTTTTATAGAATTAAGTTTATGTCATACTCATACATTGGCTCGTGTCGATCCATTTTGGTATGTTCAATCTTATCCAGAATTTTATATTATGATTTGGTTTTTATGTTATAAAAGAGTGTTTTTATGTGTCCAAAGGAGTATATCTCAACTGTATATACTCATCTTTTTGGCATTTTCTTGGCCCAAAATTTGCAAGCATAGGTAAAAAGCTAGGTTTTGTTTTAATTTTCAGGAAAGTGAGTTGCATTTTTATCAAAATCTGGTCCCTTCCAGTTTTAAAGCTTAACTATGGAATTGGTCCGTCTTTTTCGGAAATGTATAAATGATACAAAGTTTGCTCTGTGACTGGAAATTGTCCGTGGGCTGAGGCCCAAAATTGTTTTAAATCGTTGTAAAAAATCTCTTTCTGTACAACTTAAAGGAAAACTAGCGAGTTTGTTTAAAAAAGTTTGTAATAGGATTTATTAAGCTTCTGAAAATGCTTTTTCCTCCAATAGTTGCTTTTAACCGTTTGGAGTTTAAAAATATCTGTTACACTTGAAAAGCAGTTAAGAAAATCCCATTTTTTATACTTAGCCTCAAGAAACCGTTGAATTTGATCGGGGTTTCGAATATTTGTTGGGGACCTAAAGTCATCTAAACGGTATAAGCACCATTGTCCTAAGACGGCTAATTCCACCATAACATTTTTCACTATAATATGAGTTTGATACAAATTACAAATACATCACAACTTTAAGCAAATAACATAAAATGGAATGATAATGGAGTAGAGTTAGACTAGGGGCGTACCAAGCCCTAGTTAGCGATTTTCACCCATGGCTAGGCCTTCTGCGTGCCTCGCTATTTACTTCGCCTTCGCGGACTCGATTTTGAATTAATTTCCTATTGAGCCTTTGGCCCAATAGGCGGGCTTTGACTGGACCCGAATGGCCATGAGAGTTGGGGGGGGGGGGGAAGGACAAAAGAGACTCGGTTAATTTATAAACACTGATCTTATCACTAGAATAACCACACTATACATATATATATATAAAAAAAACATAAACAGTACTCATATTGTTTCTATACTTGCCCCATTTTTATCCTTGTGTGGATTTGTTTTGGTTGGAGATTTCCAATGGCATGGGGACTGAGTCCTTGCCTTGTATTCCGGATGTTGCACAAGTTCCAAGGGGCTCGGGAAGGCGTGGACAACTCCGAACTACCATAGTTTATCTGTTGACACCCAATTTTGTCCCGTCCTCCCGAAAATATTTAGTTACGCTTCTGATGTTTTGGCAACTTTAAAATAATTATTTGTATTTTGCTATAATTATCAGCCTCTTATTAATGCCGGCGTTTCATGCGCTAGCCGTTATTATTTTGTTACTTCCATTATTATTATTATTATTATTATTATTATTATTGTTATTATTATTATTATTATTATTATTGTTATTATTATTATTATTATTATTATTATTATTATTATCATTGTTATTTAATTATTATTATCTGTATTATGATAATCTGCATTTTTATCCATTCAGCATTTTTACCATCTTATGCACACGCATCGCATTTATTTCCGCACAACTAAATAACAACATTTTATTTATTATCGACTTTCAAAATATTGCACGGCTATTATGACGTCATATAATTTTATCTTTATCTGATTACTAATAAATACGTACTTTTATATCAAATAATGTTTTAACACGCGGTAGCATATAATTAATTGAAATAGGTCTTCATTTAGAATTAGAAGCCCATTGTCACCTAAAATAATACCCTACCCGTTAATGACCAGCCCAATATAACTAGCCCATATTTTAAACTCACCCGGCCACATTTCGGCCGACTCATTTCGCTACCCAGGTGGACCCGACCCGACTATGTCAAAACATAGTGAACCATTAGGGTTCTTTCACCCTTCAGCGCCGCACACCCCACCTTCTCTCTTTCGCTTCCTCTCCTTTCTTCAACCAAAAATGGCAAACCTAGCCTATCTTTAGCCATGGACAGAGTTGTCCACCCCTTTTCCGTGCAAAACTCGTCCGTTTGCGAACCCTAACAGTCTCATCATTTTCCCATTCAGCACATGTAGCAAACTGCAGAACTTCTTTTGATTCTGTAGCCGTGCACAAAGCCATCTTAGGAAAGGAATTAATGATCGGTTCAGAGGTCAACGGTCGAAGAAGGGAAAGATTTTATTTGCTTCTTTTTTTTCCCTCTGCTTGCATCTGAAAAATCAATTAATGAATTTTGTTCATTCGTGAACCTGAATCTTATCTTATCAGTCCCTTTTCGTATTTTTGGGTACGAGTTTTAATGGTCTTTGTTCTCTTCTTAGTTGGTTTCTGACCATGGTCATCCGAACGTTGTTGACCCAGAAAAATCGCGCCCGAAATTTCAAACCTCAGCCCAAACCCTAATCTTTTGCCTATAAATAATCATTTTTGGAAGTGAAAAGGGGATTTTTTTTAGCGGCAGAAATTCTCTCTAGAAGTGAAATCTGTTTTAGCCGTCTTGCATCCTTGAAAATATTAAGTTCTTAGTCACAAAAGAAGTTCCCTTCAACCGCCAGATTCCTTAAAATATCTTAACTCTTAGTCGCAATATTCTGAATATCGGGTCAACAACATTAGATCAATTTTTCGATTTTTGCTCATTTTTTCACTGCGGTGTATCCGAGCCTCGCAAGCTCGAGTGTGATAGTGTTCGAGTGTAAATCGGAGACCTACACCCGTTCGCTGCACCCGAAAGCGGGTGATTCTCCTTTCCATTCCGCGTCTTTTTGTTTTATTTTAGGCTCGTTTGTTCTCGTGTTGATTCATTTTCTCGCCCCTATTTGATTCGTGTATGCGATTCGGAAACGTGTTAGGACAAATCCCGATTCGTGCCTTAGCTCGTTGTATGCTTGGTTGCCGTTTGGTTTAATTTTCAGTTAATATAGCACTTAAACATAATTAATGTGCATCGCTGATTATTTTTAGTACCTTTATTAATAATGATTTAAGCACGATTAATGGACATTAGCTACCATTATTAATGAACTTGTGAATATTAGTAGCTCAAAGATGATTAGGCATTTTAGGTTAATTACTTGTTCATATTGGCATCGTCCGGTCTAATATGCTTTTCACATACGCTTTAGCTTACTTCATATTAATAGCAACTCAACATGATTAGAGTGTCTTTGCTGTTTGTCTAGTTAATGCCTTTTAGTATTAATCGGTTAATGAACTTGTGTTAGCATGTGCTGTGATGTGTTAATTTGATGGTGCAGTCTGAGATTCAAAACAGTAGTTGTTATATCCTATTATAACCGGGGTCAAAATAGTTTACAACATCCCAGTAATTCCGGGGTTATTTAAAGTTAAGAGTCGCCACCTAATTATTATGGTAAATTAGGACACCTAAAGTTAATTAAATAATTATCTAAAGTTGATTTTATTTTTAAAGTCTACGAAACCAAATGATTCTAGGTACGTGTTCAACTAACCTAGAGGGAAGGTATTAGGCATCCTCTAAGTTCCATTAATAATGGTTAATCCGACCGGACTTACAATTAATTAGGCTAAGTGTAAAATATAAGTATTATCCTATAAGGTAGTTGATTTAAACTAAGAAGAGTGAAAATTAGTGTTTAAAGTAAAGGGCAGTGACTAAAATGTGTTGTGGTGTTTAAAACTCCTTGTTGATAAAAACTTCTTTCTTCATTAGGTATGCTAATCCTTTTAATTCCTCCAAATAATATCCAGGCGTTAAAAAACGTCCTAACCGAGGTTGAGTTTTCTTTAACTTCAACTTTCTTTTTAGTCTTTTCTTCTTCGGCTTTAAAACTGGACAGTGTTGACATTTCTTCATCTTCTTTGCTTATATTCCTATTAAGCTTAAGCTCCATGATATTGTCCATTTTGCATAAGTGTTTATAACTATTATTGATTCTGCATTTTCCAGGCACATATCTTACTAAGAAATAGTAACAAATGATCAAAGCAACTCTTGTTCTTTTTTTTGCCTTGTTAGTTTATTTTGACAGAAAAACGCATAATCAAAGATAAAAATCATTCCAATGCAAGTAAATGAAAACAAGCAGAAATGAATAAGACGACCCATAGCCATGTCCGGCTTCAATAGAAGGACATAATCCTTTATGTAGCTCGCTGTTCAAGCAGTGCAAAGGCGAGAAAGAGTAAGGATGTGCGGACTTCCGTAAGCGATGTCGTTGAGTCTCGAATGAAACTCTTCGGCTCCGGTGTACATGCGAAACAAGAAATAAAAAAAGAAGAAGAAAAGATTAGAACAAGAAGCAGATTTGGATATGGAAAATAAAATGAAATCATTAGAATGTGACCCCTCAAAATATCTAACAAGATCCAAAGAGAAACAGGAAATAAGAGATTAAAAGAAAAAGAAACTTTGGCTTCAATAAATACTTTTCTTCTGGCAGTCTAGGCTCGGGCGTCAACAGTTACTAAGTATAGAGTATTCTGATTTTAAACTAACTGCTATCTATTAAAAGCGCTGGAGAATGACCAGCATGTTTGCCAGCAAACAACATCAACAAAATGGCAAACAGGGAATCGACGAGTTATCCCAAAATGTGTGACAGCATGATAAGTCTCAAAACCAAGGATAAATAGGCATATAAAATCCCCGTTTAGCTTAGACAAGGACAAATATTCAAATCACGGTGAATGGGTAAACACGGAAGGGTAGAGGTGATACCATTAAATAAGGTCTTACTTAGTATGTTTTAGGACTAAACCAACTCAGCACTTAGGATGAAATAGAAATTCAAAGCCAAAGTGTTTGTACAAATATCTCAATCATATAACAACTCTCATGTATTGGCGAAATAAGTGATTAGACATTCTTAGACATCATATACAGATTAATCCTCAAAAGAAAAGGTAGATGGACATGACTATATTTGGACAACAATGACACACAAAGGCAGTTCTGATCCAGATTATCACCTATGAGAACACAAGACCTATAAGGACAGCCCAAACAATTACACAGGTCCCTTTCTGTGACCTTAGACCAGCATTGATGCATTCATAAGTCACATAGAGACGTCAAACAAGTACCCAGACCAATATTGACAGTATATGAGCATTTGTAGAGTTAAATAAAACACCTACAATAGTCTAAACCTAGATTAATTGAAACAAGCAGGGGATATTCATCAAAAGACTTGAGTACAGACATACTAACCTGATACAGAACCATCAAACAACCTTTATCAGATATTTAAAACCACTGCTCAAATGGCCACATTAAACAATCTCAAACCATTTCGGGTTTGTTTTAGACACGTAGAGACCCTAAGCAAACTTATATGCATTTTTCGTTTACTCCTATTAATGGTGATATACAAGCAGTTTTGAGTCATGAAAGCTGTAGACATGTATTACACTCAATAGAACAAGGATTAAACAGGACATTTCAGATCAAGTAGGGACTGTCACAAGGTTTAAGTGACATATTTATTGTAAATTTGCAGCTAACACACATAAACATCAAGTCGAGTGAGTTGAATTAACATGAGATTGATTCGAGGAGTATACTGATTTTAAACACAAAGTCATCTCGATATAGAGCTAGCTGATGGCTAAACTAACCGAACAGGCCTCATCAGTGCGAACATGCCACACTAGAAACCAAACATCTTCGGCTTAACCCATCAAACATGAACTTGCACGGAGCTCTAAATACTAACAGAATTAAAATAAGATGTGTATATATAGATGCTATCAGCTATTAAACTGCACAACCCGAACCCAATTAAGACATGAGCATACAAACATTATTAAAAATTGAAATCAAACTAACTAAAACATGAAGGTGCATAATTCCGCTAAATTACTAAACTGAAATCCAACCAGCTGAAACAAACATGCGTAAATATATAGCTACTTCGTAATCTACTAAAACTGAAATTAAACTACCTAACGAAGGATTTTTTACCTTCTTCGAGCGCAGTGAACTAGGCTCGAACCTCGGATTTACACTCGAATAGATTCAAATCCCAGATTGAAACGGACCCGAAAGTTTATGTATGAGACAATGTTCAAGAACAGATAAAATAATTTCCTCCAATCGTATAAGACCTTAGGGGTAAGCTAGGAAAAAAAATCCCTCCCTCGGCTATGGGCTTAAGGCCGTATTTATAGGTAAAATATCACTAGGGTTTTGCTCGTTTTTGGGCGGGATTTAAAGTTGAGATCCTTTCAAATCCGAACGTTAGAATTTGTACGAAATTATTTGTTTGTGATCCTTTTCCGTGACCTTCTGAAAAGCAACATATTTCATGAAAATGGAAAGGCACGATCTGAGTTGGAGAGAAAAGCTTGGTTTCTCGCTTAAAATAGAAGAAGCGAGCAGCGTTGCACGAAAATGGTGGCACAGATCTGAGATGGTGAAAGAGGGCTTATTTCTTAGCTAGAAATGGCAAGGTAAAGAAAGAGAATTGAGCAGAGGAGGAAGGGAAAACTGTGCGTATTGCACGAAAGTGGAGGGCATGGATCTGTGATGTTGAAAGAGGGTCTGATCATTTCTTGAAGAAGAAAGGGTGGGTTTTCCCTTGAATTGGAATGAAGAGAAGATGACAAAAGGGTGCGGCTGAAAAGGAGAGAGAAAGGGGTATGTGCGGCTGAAGAGAAAGAGAATTTAGGTATAGGAAATTAGGGGCTGGTCGGGTGTGGGCTGGTCGGGTCGGGTAGTGGGATTATGGGCTGATCTGAAAAGAAAAGAAAAAACGTGGGTCAAGTATATTGCATTTGTTGTTTGGCCCATTAATTGGCTGAAATTCCTCCTTCATATAAATTCCATTGGGCTTCTAATTTAATAACTAGTACAATATATACTATGATAATTAATGATTAATATGTAGGAAATAAAGGACTCGATAAAATGTAATTAACTTAATGAAAATAAAGTAACGAAGAACCTTTTGAAATTTGTGATAAAGTAATGCTAGTAATGTTTATAGTAAAATATTGAAAATGAAAGTAACGATATTAATAGTAGTAGCAATAAAAATAAAGTGTTTAGCTCGTCAATAAATTTAGAAGCCCGCAGAAATAAATAGGAATAAAGGAGGGACAAAATTGGGTGTCAACAGATGCCCCTCTTCGATCGGAGACGATGTAAGGGTTTTCGGGCGAAGAAGTTGACGTAGTAACCAATTTTGTTCCGACCAACAAATATGAACTTGAAAGAACTTGAGAAATTATAGGTTAGGAGGATTGGTGGAAAATAACCGGTTTCGAGTTGCCTACCTATCTCGGGTTTTGTGAAAATCAACTGTATGTAGTTCGAAAGAAGCGGGTCGATACTGACGCTACCCTTTTGCCCTAGTGTTGGATTATGGTGAGACTGGGATATAGGAAAGGACACAAAATTGTGAAAGGAGCTGCTTGAGTAAAGTTTTAGCGATGGATATGAAAGAGAAATTAACCTACGTATCACGTGTTTGTGGACGTAGGCGGAACTGAGTTTGAGAGTAGATCCGTGACCTTTGCTTGTGAGTTTGATATTCCTCTTCAGCAAATTTGCCCCAGTTCACTGCGTAAGATAAAGTTCCACGTTGCGTTGTGTCTCTGTAGATTGTACTTTCTGTCAAAGACTGAAATTCATGTCAAAATTAGTAATAAAGTCTGGGTAAAGTTGAAATTGTAAAACTTATAAAGAATGTAAAATGATAAAATATAAGCGTGAAAGTGAGGGTGGAGCCGTGTGGCTTATAACGAAGCAGTGTAGCCAAATGTTGTCTCTGGTTGTCTTCAGAGACTTGAATGAATGCACGATGTTTATGCTGAATATCTCCAGTTGTATTTGAAGACTTTAATGATAATAAGGCCTCCGGCTGTCTTTCGGGACTCGATGATAAATGATATCTGCAGAATTTAAAGTAAAGTCGTTAAAGTAGGTAAAGTGGATGGTAAAGTAAAGTAGTAAAGTAGAGAGTAAAGTAAAAGTGTAGCCGTTCGGCTTATGCAGATGAGGCCGTGTAGCCATGTGATATCTCCGGTTGTCTTCGGGGACTTGATGAAGATTTTCGTAAAGTCCGGGGTAAAGTGTTAAAGTGGATGATGTCTCCGGTTGTCTTCGGAGCCTTGATGATAATTCCTGTAAAGTTCAAGGTAAAGTTGTTAAAGTCGGTAAAGTGAATGATAATGTAGAGAGTAAAGTCATAGTGTAGCCGTCTGGCCTATGCATGTGAGGCTGTATAGCCGAATGATCCCCCCGGTTGTCTTCGGAGACTTAATGATGATCCCTCCGGTTGTCTTCGGAGACTTAATGTTGATTCCTGCAAAGTTCAGGGCAAAGTGGTTAAAGTTGGTAAAGTGAATGATAAAGTAGAGAGTAAAGTCATAGTGTAGCTGTCTGGCTTATGCATGTGAGGCTGTGTAGCCGAATGATTCCCTCGGTTGTCTTCGGAGATTTAATGATGATCCCTCCGGTTGTCTTCGGAGATTTAATGTTGATTCCTGCAAAGTTCAGGGTAAAGTGGTTAAAGTAGGTAAAGTGATTGATAAGAATGTAGATTCCTGTAAAATTGGTAAAATAAATGATAAAGTAGAGAGGGGAAAGTGATAATATAGCCGTTTCGCTGATGATGTTGACGGTATCGTAATAAGCCAAACTAGCGACACGTAATCCTGATTTAATTCATCTTCAATCTTGGTAACCTACAAAACAGGTATAATTGTTAATAAAGTCATAAAGTCATTGTAATAAAGAACGAAAGTAGAGATGAAGTTGGAAATAAAGCCGTTTGGCTTTTAAGGCGAGGCCTCTCGGCCATGTTTGATGGACTTGACTGATGGTCTCGCGGCCTTTTAATTCCTGCACTCAAAGAAAAATTCTTAGTTTGGGAGGGAAGTTGATTCGTGTTGACTCGAAGCTTGATATTGTTGGCGCTCCATTTGTTATTTGTTTGGATATTGTGGTCTCCGTTCAAGCCTCGGTAGATGAACAGTAGTGAAACAATTGAAAGAAAGTATTTCATTTGAAAGGTAGGTATGTAAGTATATGTATAAGGAAATGTAATTTTATGTATATAAGTTTGTGAAATATATATATGCAAATGGATGTATGTAAGGAAAGATATATATGTATGGAAGTCGTAAAATATTTCTGCCAACCTCGGATTGTGACACAATCGAAAAGTCATTTGTCTATACTATTTCCTGTCTGGTAGTCTTAATCTTGTCGATGTCCAAGCATTCTTTTGTCTAATCTTTCAAAATATGCCCCAGTTTTGGCTCAGAAGGGTGTACTAAACTTATGTTGTAGTGTGACCGAACCTTATATAGGTTGCCTACGTATCCCGCCAAAGGAATCAGGTCAGAACGTAGTTCGTACGGTACCTAAAATGGTTTGAAATTGTCTAATAAAAGGACCGAACCCGATGTGGATTGCCTACGTATCCCTTTTGAGGGAATCGGTCGGCGTAGTTACGTTATGTAAATGGCTAAAGGTTTGTTGGCTTTCTACCTAAATATGTTTGACACGTATGTTGATAGTCTACGAATCCGCGAGGGAATCAGGCTAAGCGTAATTCTCCTTGTATAAGGATTTTGGATTTTCTGTTATAATGCAACCGAACCCTATGTGGGCTGCCTACGTATCCCACCATGGGAATCAGGTTAGCGTAGTTCGTACAGTGTATTAAGGAAAGGTTGCAAACTAGGCTGTCTAAATTAATGTCGTACTTTGATTTCTTTAGACAAGATTCCATTTGAAAAAAAGAAGAAAAAGATTTGATATGTATGTTGTCTATTTGTTTATATCACAATCATAGAGTTAGCAGATTTGATAAATAAAGTAGAAAATAATAATAGATGATTAAGGAAAATCATAAATGCATTCATAGTTTTTGCAATTTAGGCTTTCAAAAGATGAGGCGAAACAACAAAAGTTTTAGGGCACAATTTAAGCCTCAATTTTAAAATTGTGCTATCTCAAAAGTTCACTACATGTTCAAATCTACCAAGACTCCCGGCGAACCGGGGACGGTACAAGTCCGGTTCTTCGAGTTTCTCCCGATTCGACACCCCATGGTCGGTGTCTCGGTGTTGTGAGTAGTTGTAGCAACAATCTTCACTGGTGCTTGTTTTTGGATTGTTCCCGCGGGAGCAACAAAGTTGATGACATGCCCCTCTCCATCTTTCCAATTGGCGCAATGACCTCTTTCAAATTCTTAGCTTCTTCGATAGTTGTCATGTTCACGTTGGCATTTTTGTGAGTAGGCAAAGGGATTGTTGTTCACATTGGGCCGAGCTCTAGTGAGCTGGATTGCTCCTTCCTTAATCAAGGCTTCAATTTTGTTTTTGAGCCCATAGCAATCTTCAGTGTCGTGCCCCACTCCGAGAATGGTATGCGGCGCTTGGAACCATCAAACCATTTTGGAATAGGATCGGGAATCTTCCCTTCAATAGGTTGTACCACGCTGCTGCTTTGATCTTTCAAATAATTGAGCCATGGTTCATTGACAAGTGTAATTTCGGGTATTTTTGATGTCCGGGTTTGGACGGGCTTTATATGTGGTATGTGGTCGATTTTGGTAAGTGGGAGCTCGAACAGGTTGGTATGGACGTGGGTTTTGATAGTGAGGTGCTCGGGATTGGTAGTAATTTGCTTGGGTATTGTAGACAGGGTAAGGAGTTAGTGGAGCTTGGTAGAGTTCAGTGTAGTGGTGAGGGTAGAA
The DNA here is from genome assembly GCF_029784015.1 of Lycium ferocissimum. Lineage (NCBI taxonomy): Eukaryota > Viridiplantae > Streptophyta > Magnoliopsida > Solanales > Solanaceae > Lycium > Lycium ferocissimum. The sequence continues at coordinate 21,762,025 of NC_081352.1, forward strand.
GGGTTGTTGTGGATAGTTATAGTATGTAATGGCTCGGTTTGGTGGGTTTAGAGGAGTAGTTGTAGGTGGTGGATTAGTGTTGGTGGGTAAAGGAATGTAAGGCGTATGACCTAGTGATTGATTTGGTGAGTTGACAGGTGGTGGATTTGCCAGGGTGATTGAAGGAAAGTTGTTGTTGGTAGATGCGTTATTTCGGGGAGGAAAATATTCCGAAACTGGAAAATGATGCGGGTTTGGTGCGACGTTCATAGGTTCAGGAGGTGGACTTTGGAGTGTAATGGATAAGTTGGTCATGTTTCTAACCTGATTTAGTTCTCCGCGTAGATCCTCGATCTCTTGAGTCAGGCGGGCGATATGTTCATCATGTTGAATGGTAGTGCTATGTTCGGAAGCCCCAGGGGGATCATTAGAGACCACGATGTTTTCCGAACAGGTTGAAACGGATGCGGCCGGATCGGACATAATAATTTCCTTTCTTGAACCATCCAACTACGTTGAGGTAACGAAGACGTCTTTGACCTTGTGAGGTAAGGATGGTCAGCCATCGAGTGTCAACACGAATCAACTCTTTGGGAATAATAAAAATAGAAAGAAACACAATAGTGCAAATGATGTCAGTCTAGGTAAAGTCATGATTACATAAAGTCAAGTAGGTCATGTAGCAAATAAATTATCAAATAAAGTCAAACAAGTTGTCAGACGAGTATATCAAACAATGACGCGTCCTAATATGCATGTGACTTCTTTGTGCCAGAGGTAGGCCTACGTTTGTTTGAAGGGTAAAGTGTGCCATAATACGTCATTCCATTGCTTTTGATTAATTAAACAAATTCTATTTCCCAAAATAAAGTACAAAATGTAATATTTGTTACATATTAAATGAATACAACATAAAGTTTTCCTAATCTAAGTAAAGTAAATGCAATTTCCTATATCTAAACGTAAAGCTCCATTTTGTGGTGTCCTTGATCTCCGTCACTTGTTGTACTCCAATGCAGATCCATACCTGCCATGAAAATGTTAGTTGTTCCCTCCCTCCTAAAGTTTAATTAATTAAAGCAAACAGTCAATATTTAGGCTCAGTTACCCTTCAATCATGCACATAAAGTATGATTTAGTGTCACTTGGGGTCGCGGACCCACTTGGATGTTTAGGTAAGGTCATCTAATGGGTTTAATACACCAAGGGTATTAAACCTCCTAGGTCATGAAATGTATGCTCCTAATAACGGGTGTTGGTTTAGCTCTACTCTAGGTTGACTAAGAGTTGGTTTACTAGACGCGAGGTTCCCGAGCGGACTACTTGAGTGAGAAGGCTACGCGGTCACCGGTATTCGGACACCCCGCGCATATGCCAACTCTCCTAAAATTTGAGTTTTTGAAAGAAATTTGCGGGTGCGCAAAACACACCTCGCGTGTACGTGTGATAGTGTGAATTTCCAAATGTGAAGAAAAGTGATACGGGATGACAGTTATATCAAAGCAGTAACAGTTAAACAATTTATATCAAACAAAACAGTTACTAGCATGTAAAACAGTCAATAACAAATAAAGTAATTAAAGTAAACATATAAAGCCTATTTAAACTAAGTCCGTCATGGTTAGAACCTAAGTGTTCCCCAGCAGAGTCGCCAAGCTGTTATATCCTATTTTGTAGGGTCAAAATAGTTTACAACATCCCAGTAATTCCGGGGTTATTTAAAGTTAAGGGTCGCCACCTAATTGTTATGGTGAATTAGGACACCTAAAGTTAATTAAATAATTATCTAAAGTTGATTTTATTTTTAAAGTCTACGAAACCAAATGATTCTAGGTACGGGTTCAACTAACCTAGAGGGAAGGTATTAGGCATCCTCTAAGTTCCATTAATAATGGTTAATCCAAGTAGGACTTACAATTAATTAGGCTAAGTGTAAAATATAAGTATTATCCTATAAGGTAGTTGATTTAAACTAAGAAGAGTGAAAATTAGTGTTTAAAGTAAAGGGATGAAAGTGACTAAAATGTGTTGTGGTGTTTAAAACTCCTTGTTGACAAAAACTTCTTTCTTCATTAGGTATGCTAAACCTTTTAATTCCTCCAAATAATATCCAGGCGTTAAAAAACGTCTTAACCAGAGGTTGAGTTTCTTTAACTTCAACTTTCTTTTTAGTCTTTCTTCTTTGGCTTTAAAGCTGGACAGTGTTGACATTTCTTCATCTTCTTTGCTTATATTCCTATTAAGCTTAAGCTCCATGATATTGTCCATTTTGCATAAGTGTTTATAACTATTATTGATTCTGCATTTTCCAGGCACATATCTTACTAAGGAATAGTAACAAATGATCAAAGCAACCCTTGTTCTTTTTTTTTTTTTTTGCCTTGTTAGTTTATTTTGACAGAAAAATGCATAATCAAAGATAAAAATCATTCCAATGCAAGTAAATGAAAACAAGCAGAAATGAATAAGACGACCCATAGCCATGTCCGGCTTCAATAGAAGGACATAATCCTTTATGTAGCTCGCTGTTCAAGCAGTGCAAAGGCGAGAAAGAGTAAGGATGTGCGGACTTCCGTAAGCGGAGTCGTTGAGTCTCGAATGAAACTCTTCAGCTCCGGTGTACATGCGAAACAAGAAATAAAAAATAAAAATAAAAAGATTAGAACAAGAAGCAGATTTGGATATGGAAAATAAAATGAAATCATTAGAATGTGACCCCTCAAAATATCTAATAAGATCCAAAGAGAAACAGGAAATAAGAGATTAAAAGAAAAGAAACTTTGGCTTCAATAAATACTTTTCTTACGGCGGTCTAGGCTCGGCGTCAACGGTTACTAAGTATAGAGTATTCGATTTTAAACTAACGCTATCTATTAAAAGCGGGAGAATGACCAGCATGTTTGCCGACAAACAACATCAACAAAATGGCAAACGAGGGAATCGACGAGTTATCCCAAATGGCGGCCGCATGATAGAAGTCTAAAAACCAAGGATAAATAGGCATATAAAATCCCTGTTTAGCTTAGACAAGGAAAAATATTCAAATCACAGGAATGGGTAAACACGGAAGGGTAGAGGTGATACCATTAAATAAGGTCTTACTTAGTATGTTTTAGGACTAAACCAACTCAAGACTTAGGATGAAATAGAAATTCAAAGCCAAAGTGTTCGTACAAATATCTCAATCATATAACGACTCTCATGTATTGGCGAAATAAGTGATTAGACATTCTTAGACATCATATACAGATTAATCCTCAAAAGAAAAGGTAGATGGACATGACTATATTTGGACAACAATGACACACAAAGCGATTCGATCCGCATTATCACCCGAGAACACAAGACCTATAAGGACAGCCCAAACAATTACACAGGTCCCTTTCTGTGACCTTAGACCAGCATTGATGCATTCATGAGTCACATAGAGATGTCAAACAAGTACCCAGACCAATATTGACAGTATATGAGCATTTGTAGGGTTAAATAAAACACCTACAATAGTCTAAACCTAGATTAATTGAAAACAAGCAGGGGATATTCATCAAAAGACTTGAGTACGGACATACTCCCGAACGTCTGAACCATCAAACAACCTTTATCGGATATTTAAAACCACTGCTCAAATGGCCACATTAAACAATCTCATACCATTTCGGGTTTGTTTTAGACACGTAGAGACCCTAAGCAAACTTATATGCATTTTTCTTTTACTCCTATTAATGGTGATATACAAGCAGTTTTGAGTCATGAAAGCTGTAGACATGTATTACACTCAATAGAACAAGGATCAAACAGGACATTTCAGATCAAGTAGGGACTGTCACAAGGTTTAAGTGACATATTTATTGTAAATTTGCAGCTAACACACATAAACATCAAGTCAAGTGAGTTGAATTAACATGAGGCGATTCGAGGAGTATGCGATTTTAAACACAAAGTCATCTCGATATAGAGCTAGCTGATGGCTAAACTAACCGAACAGGCCTCATCAATGCGAACATGCCACACTAGAAACCAAACATCTTCGGCTTAACCCATCAAACATCAACTTGCACGGACCTTTAAATACTAACAGAATTAAAATAAGACGTGTATATATAGATGCTATCAGCTATTAAACTGCACAACCCGAACCCAATTAAGACATGAGCATACAAACATTATTAAAAATTGAAATCAAACTAACTAAAACATGAAGGTGCATAATTCGCTAAATTACTAAAGGCGAAATCCAACCAATAACCGAAACAAACATGCGTAAATATATAGCTACTTCGTAATCTACTAAAGCGAAATTAAACTACCTAACGAAGGATTGTTTACCTTCCGAGCGCGATGAACTAGGCTCGAACCTCGGATCTACACTCGAATAGATTCAAATCCCAGATCGAAACGGACCCGAAAGTTTATGTATGAGACAATGTTCAAGAACAGATAAAATAATTTCCTCCAATCGTATAAGACCTTAAGGGTAAGCTAGGAAAAAAAAATCCCTCCCTCGGCTATGGGCTTAAGGCCGTATTTATAGGTAAAATATCACTAGGGTTTTGCTCGTTTTTGGGCGGAATTTAAAGTTGAGATCCTTTCAAATCCGAACGTTAGAATTTGTACGAAATTGTTTGTTTGTGATCCTTTTTCGTGACCTTCTGAAAAGCAACAGATTTCATGGAAATGGAAAGGCACGATCTGAGTTGGAGAGAAAAGCTTGGTTTCTCGCTTAAAATAGAAGAAGCGAGCAGCGTTGCACGAAAATGGTGGCACAAATCTGAGATGGTGAAAGAGGGCTTATTTCTTGGCTAGAAATGGCAAGGTAAAGAAAGAGAATTGAGCAGAGGAGGAAGGGAAAACTGTGCGTATTGCACAAAAGTGGAGGGCATGGATCTGTGATGTTGAAAGAGGTCGATCATTTCTTGAAGAAGAAAGGGTGGGTTTTCCCTTGAATTGGAATGAGAGAAGGACAAAAAGGGTGCGGCTGAAAAGAGGGAGAGAGAAAGGGTATGTGCGGGTGAAGAGAAAGAGAATTTAGGTATAGGAAATTAGGGGCTGGTCGGGTGTGGGCTGGTCGGGTCGGGTAGTGGGAGTATGGGCTGATCTGGAAAAAAAAAAGAAAAAACGTGGCCTGGGCATATTGCATTTGTTGTTTGGCCCATTAATTGGCTGAAATTCCTCCTTCATATAAATTCCATTGGGCTTCTAATTTAATAACTAGTACAATATATACTATGATAATTAATGATTAATATGTAGGAAATAAAGGACTCGATAAAGTGTAATTAACTTAATGAAAATAAAGTAACAAAGAACCTTTTGAAATTTGTGATAAAGTAATGCTAGTAATGTTTATAGTAAAATAATGAAAATGAAAGTAACGATATTAATAGTAGTAGCAATAAAAATAAAGTGTTTAGCTCGTCAATAAATTTAGAAGCCCGCAGAAATAAATAGGAATAAAGGAGGGACAAAATTGGGTGTCAACAGTAGTAACGTGTTTGCAAATTATAATTCTCCGTCCTCTTTTTTCAGTTTCTATTTTAGCTATGGTTTGATTACGTTTAGGATATTTGGTTGGCAGTTCTTTTAGTCCCTGTTTCTGTTTGTTTAAAGTTAGTATCAACGAGGCCACAATAACAAAAACAGTATACCCGTTGAATGTTTAAATCGAAAGAGGTCCGGATACGCAAAAGGGTTGTAATGATTTTTGCTTGTATATGTTAGTGTGTGCAAGCATATTGTATTTGGTTGTATCTATTGAAGTATATTACTAGTATACTTTCATTCAAGCACATTAATGAGGATATGGGTTCTCTGTTTTCTTCTGTAAATTTGTTACTTGGAGCTTTCATGTAGTTAGGAACTTGCTTGCACACTTTTGGAACATTTATATCTAGCATCTTGTTAGGTTAACTTCTAATCTGCCGCAATGTGAAATATCTGCTCACTAGCCTTTAGATCGCTTTTTCTTTTACTTGAAGCTTAATTTGTCGCTTTCTGAGATCTGTACCAACAACTAATCATATGGTCTGCTGGCTCGTTTGTTTTCATTTTGGTCCTTTGATGATGCCTACATAGAGTTCTTTGTGTGTTAAGCAACTCAGCAGGATGGCTCTTTCCTATTTCTTTTCTTATTTGTGAATTGATGTAGCATACCGAGGGCATATACTCATATACACGGAATATATGCAAACCTGTACATTTATCTCAACATGTATATGATGGTGTATCTAATGTATATTGAATATATCGTCCTAGACAGCTAATTCTACCATTAAGTGTTGATCATTTTGGGGAATTCCTTTCTTTATTCACTAGGCCTTTGTTCCAAAAAATATTGAATATGACCCTACTTGGCCTACGTTTATTCAGTGATCGCATGGGCTTCAGTTTGTTTCCTTATCATTGTCTTATTTGCGTTGAACATTTTCCTATAAATGTCCTATTATTGGGTTATATGCTGATTCAACCCGTATGCTTGGTTTCTTTATTTAGGCCATAGTCTTTATTATATACTAATCCGTTTCCTTTCATTTTTTATGCATGGCCTTCGCATACGAGTCCGAGGGACTCGTCTTCCGCATTCGATGTTGGGCCAAGGCCCAATGAAACAACGAAATCTCCTCCGAGTCCAACCCATCCGCAGCAGTTTGTGAAATTACTGCTGGGCCGAGGCCCAACAGCAGCAAACAAACCGTAGCATCTTTAAATGGGGCTGAGCCCATGCCCGATTGCAACAGTTCTATTTTAAAATGGGCTGAACCCATTTAAATTATCTATTCCTCTATTTAGTTTGTGCATATTAATTTGTATCATGCAACTAACTCTTTTGTTTAGTTTGTTTTAATAGTTTAGATAAATCCTAATGATTGGTAGGTTTAGTTTGGAAATGGGTAGTTAATTAGAGAAGGAAGTTAGTAGTTAACTCATGAAAGCTTCATTTTTAGTTACGTATCTATAATATCTATCCTAAATTATTTACATTATCTTTAATATCTATCTTATTAATACCATTTTAGTCAAAATTCAAATTTGCTAAAACCTATTACTTATATGCAAATCATTACGTTTTTGAATTTACTTTCAATGGTATTTAAAGTTTCCTTTTTATGCAAATTGCTATATCTACTACAAATCTTGTTTCAAATAACATTATTGTATTTCTATTTGAGCATTAACAATATTTACAAGCATTTCTTAAATAGCATTATTATATTCTTTCTTCGAAACCTCAGCAACATTCATGAGTTCTATTTCAAATAGTATTTTAGAATCTTCTTTTATGCAAATTATCATATTTTCTATAAGTCTTCACTTTAGATAGCGTTATTATATTTAAAAGGCTTAACAATATTTGAGGTCTTATTTTAGAATATCATCTAAAGCATTCTTTTACGCAAATTATCCTTATTTGAAGATAACATTGCTATTTTCATTCAAGGTTTTAACAACATTTATAAAACTCGTTTTTAAAGCGTTTCCTTTATGCAAATTACTATATATTTTTTTTATTTTTCTTCTTCTACGAGATAGTTTAGACAGCATTATTATATTTCCTTTAAAACCTTAATACCCATGCAAGCTATTTTCTTAAAATTTAAGCACTATATTTAATCTTAATTAATTAACCTAAGTTTGGCTGGTAAACCGTAGTTAACGGATCCTAGAGGATGCCTAACCCCTTCCCTTTAGGATAATTAGAACCCTTACCTAGAATTGAAAATTAAGCAGACCATTAACGGAGGTTTAGTTATCTTTACCTTAGTTAATAATTAGGTGCCCTAATTCACCTTAAAATCAATTAGGTGGCGACTCCTAAAATAAAGCAAAATAGGAATCTCCAATATATTGTACCTAATTTAACCCGGTCTAAATGGGGTATAACATTATCTCAGCCAATACATCTAAACAAGAAAAAAATGTACAAAACTTAGGAGTGGCAAAACAGATTTTGAGCAGACTCACAAACAATCAGCAGTCAAGTGTCATACTCTAAGGAGAAGCATTCATATCAAAACACATCCAATAACAACATCTAAGTGGGATTAAATGATCAGCAAATATAGGGGTAATGGTGGGCAAAACCAGTTCCATAACTGGATGACAATAAAGATAATACACACAACTGCTTCAGTGGGGAACATAGATAATGATCAGCCAGGACCCAGGCTTGTTAAGGTGATCATAGCAACAGAAGGATGAGCTGGTCAAATCAGACATACCTAAGAAAATACAGGAGGGTTCATGGTCAAATGTAGGTTTGTTTCTTTCCAGAAATACTTAGCCCAGGATTCATTATAAAAGGATTCCAAATGCACATATTCAGACAGTCAAGACCCATCCACTTATTAAGGTCCAAGCTATTTCCCAGACGAAGACAAGGCATGGTTGGACTAGTTCAAGTGATAGCATGCATCCTATCCCAACTAATACACATAACCAAGTCCAAAAACAAGCACAAAGGCCTGGGAAAGGGCTTACAGACAATCAAGGCTCATGGCAGCATTTGGAATTTTAGAGCATATATTCAGAAACTGGCATCCTCTTAAACTTACCTCTATTTTATTAACTCATGCACGCAACAAGCTGGTACATAAATTAGGGCTTCTTGTTAATAAATAAGTGAGCTTTTTGAAAACCTTTGTTAAAGAAAGAGAGATTACAATGGGTAGGTCATATGGACACTCAGTCATAATGGTCTTAAAACAGTTTTGATTCCTAGAGATTGTCTTTCAACATATTTAGACTAACCAGAAGCTTTCTTCAAAGAACAAAAGGAGAGGAAAAGGAAGCAAGAAAATGATTTGTGACATGATCACAGTTTGGCAAACAAAGGATTCAAACATCCCATAAGGAGCAAGTCTCAATCAATAAACCCAAGTGGCAAGTCTCAGACATCAGTTATGGATAACCAAGTTAGGCAAAGGTAGATAAAGAAACATGGCCAACAACAAAAGTAAATGGAAAATAACACCGTTGACACTTAGTTTCTCATAGGGTGGACTCATGCCAATATAACACACTCATCAATCACATTCTTTGCACAAAAAAAAAAAGGTTTAAGTAGTATAACTCAAAAGAAACAAGCAAACTTCCCAGATAAAGATACTTTCAGAAGGCAAGGTGGGAATCCTACAACTCTTGGACTTGACAAATATTAACAGTGGCTCATTTAGTTCTAGGTGTATCTTCCCCTCCCTTTTAGACACATCTGAGTCAATCTAATCTACCTGAGACCCCTTTGGTGTCCCAGGATCATGAAGAGAAGTTCTAAAAGAAAAGAATGGGGTCTTAGGGTAAGGAAAGGGAAGCAAGATAGGGTGGGGTCATCACCTCCCCATCTCCTCCTCCTGAATCTCCTTTCAACAAAAGGGATCCTGGGTTCCACTGGTCATTACCTCCAGTTTATGCCCAGGCTCACCTTTCAGTCTCCCAAGACCTCTTTTCTCTCCTTTAAGAGCTCCTCCTCATACCCCTGTGACACCACTAAGGGTCATGGGAAGATCTAGAATAACTTAACTCTATCACACAACTTCCAGAATGGACTCATGGGACTAATGTCCAGATTTTAAAGATCTTTATTACCAAATTCAACTATGAGCACTAGGAACAGACCCCTTATAAACACATAGCAAACAATAACTATGACTCATGAAGACTATGTCTAGATTTTAAAGACCTCTATTGCCAAGTTCAAATATGATGTACTAGGAATAGACCTACCATGAACATGTAGAAAACAATGACCAACTAGTGTTCCTAACAACTTCAAGCCAAAACTATGATCATGAAAAGGTCTTTGTTATTAACCACATTATATTTCAAAAGAGAGCCCACATTCCCTTTTCCATCAGGATCAAACCACACAAAAAGAAACATCAACAGACTTCAAACACCATCATTCTAGCCTTATCGCCACTCCTTTTAAAGGATCTTAGTTCCCAACATCAAAAGGGAAACACAACAACATCCAGGAAAGCCACACAAGGACAAACTAAGCAAAATTTAAGACAAGGATCCATTTACCCTTTCTTCTTTTATTCTTTATCAGTGCAGTTAGCATGGCTAGGTGATCAGTCCTAAAAAGAATTTTGATCAGTCCTAAAAAGAATTGACGTTTTTCTTCACACAAACATGGTTCATGGACAATTTCTGCACATAATGGACCAAACAGACTCACACATGTACACCTACTTCTTGTCAAACTATCAATCTTGAAACCATTTCTTTGAATGCCATTTTTTAGAATAGATACATCTTTATTGCTAGATTAGGACAAAATGACAATTACCTCTTGACCAACCTGTTAAACTAAGTGATTGCCCATTTTTATCAAACATAGACCATCTTAGAACTACCCTGAACACAGCTTATTATAGCAACATTATAGATATTTTTAAACTCAACACAACACAACTACATACTCCACAGGTTCACTCAGAGGTAGGTTCAGCAAGTTCTCACACTTACCATAAGCAAGGCAATCAGACAAAGGCAAAGCCAAAGCCAAAGGAAACACTTTTGATCAAATTTAAATCCCTTTCCCTTCCCAGAATCATTATTAAGACCTTTAACACTAATGTGACCCAAAATGCCAAATTTTCTATCAAGTAAATAGTACTTAGATAAAGCAACAAAGATCAGGCCAAACAAAGGCATGTAATTCCCCTGTAACCACCAACACCCTTAAGGCCAAGCATGTCACCAAGTAGAATAACAGAAGTCCCACAAAACATACAGTACCCTCACTCTTTTGGAATCAAGCACATCACTAGATCGGACAGACATGATCAGAATAGGTCTAAGGCATATCAACACTCTAACTTCCAAACAAACACATGATTAAGTAGAACAAGTAATGGTTAGACTAGGTCTAGCTCCTATTAGACTTCGAACTTTTCAAACAAACACATGATCAGGTAGGACAAACAATAACCAGACTAGATTTTTCACAACAAGACTTCAAGACTTTCCAACTAACACATGTGATTTGGTGAAACCACACAAAACTAGACTAGGTTCAGATATGACCTACCTTCAACCTATAAACAACATCAAGAAAAGAAACACATTGCCAAAATAGATCATTCAACCCAAGATCAAAGAACTCACCTTAATGATCCTTTTGCCCTCTTTTTAGTTAACCATCAAACCAAGACACATCTTCAAATGGATACAACCAAGAATGCAAGGCAAGAAAATCACTCAAAGAGCCTATAACTTCAAACCAACCCACTAAACCAAGCCTATTACATGGGACATATAGGACTAGACCCACCATGATACTTAACAGACCCCCTTTAACTTCAACTCAAAACACAAGAATTATGCCACACACCAAACAAGCATATTGACTTAGACTCATTCTAGACCTCCACAGAAAGCACTTAGTGGTATTTGAGCAAACATGATTGGACAAAATTCCAAATGGGAATCCAAATCAAACAAGCTCATACAGCTTAAGTTGTAGTCTGAACCACACTTAAATACTCGTAGTCACAATTAAACATGCAGGATCTAAAAAGAAAATCTAAACGGAAATGCCAAATCAAAACAAGCATATCAGCTTGGACTATAGCCTAAAGTACATGTAAAAAACACTTAGTCATATTAAGCAAGCAAGATATGGACAGAAATTGTAAATGAAAAAACTAAATCAAACTATCATACCAGCTTGAAACCACATTCTAACCTCAGATATAGCACCTTAGATAGGCTTAATACAAACAGAAACTAAAAAAGGGGGGGGGGGGGGTGAGGAACAATCATAACAAGTACATCATGTTAAAGTTTTGTCCTAAACCACACATAACCACATTAACAAAGCATAATATAGACAAAATCTAAAAGGGAAGGCAATAACATAGCACATTAACTTAAATTTTATCCTAAACCACACATAATCACACTAACTAAACTTAATATAAATAAGAATCTAAATATAAAATCAATAAGCTAGCACATTAACTTAAACTTTATTCTAAACCACACATAATCACACTAACTAAACTTAATATAAATAAGAATCTAAATATAAAAGCGATAAACTAAAAGGTTTTTACCTTTTTTGAGTGCAACCCGGGGGCAAACGATGGATTTGGAGGATTTTATGCTTCCAATGTCAAACTCAGGCCACCAACACCACACAAACAAATGAAAGACAGAATTTAGAACTAGAAAAACTAAAACCCTTAGGTTAAATCTAAATTTTTTGACTAATGGAACTCTTAAGACTTAAAATCATAATGTTTCAGTCTCTTTTTGGTTTCCAAGCTCCCTTCTTTGAACAAATGGGGTTCTATAATAGAACCCCTAAAATACATCTCAGAATTGCAACAAATGATGTGGGACTTGCAACTTATACAAGTCTTTACTCATAAATCCACCACACGGCCCAGATTCAAGGTAAAAATGAAATCAACGGTCTACACGCTTCAATACTAACACTAATGACGAAAAAATATATAAAAAAGGGAAGGGTTGTACCTTTAGGGTTTTTACCCCTAGCTGCCTCCCTCTCTTCTTTTTTGCTAAATGATCCCTAAGGTCTTGTAAATGAGACGGAGGAGAGGAGTATATTACTCCCTCCCTTTTAATTGCTAGTGGACCGAGTCTTGGTCCATATTGGACTGGGCCTGGTCCATTTTATCTTTTAAAAGACGGGCCTGGTGTATATATATGTGTGTATGGAGGGTCGGGGGAAAAATATAAAAAAAATAAAAAAAAATAAAACCCAATTATCAGCCTATTAGGACTCAATTAATTTAAAACATGACTCGCTTTGCAGATACTGGTCCTAAGTTAATTAACCAAACAAAAAGAAATTTAAGCAACTACGCAAACACACACATAATCAAGGTTTAAGGGGTAAAATGGTCAATTCTTTTAATTACTCAAAGTGCCTTGGACAATGAAAATGGAATAAAATTACTCATTAATCTAACTTCCTTAATTTAATTAATTATGCAAATAATTATCTAAAAGGGTTTTTTCCTTTGATTAATCTCAATAAAAATATTCCTTGAAAGTCATAAAATCCTGATTAATTTCCACAAAATTTAAAAATATCCTGGGCATTTATTTACCAATTTAAAGGGTGAAATACTATCCCAACTAAGTTCATAAAAAAGAAATTACCTAGACCCTTTAGGGTGCGCAGCTGATTTTATTTATTGTCCAAGGACTACGAGCACTTAAAATAAATTACGGGAGGTCAAAAATTAGGTGTCAACATATATGATAAAGATCAATAAAGCATGCGACAATTATCAACAATATCATAAGAACCTCAAGAATTATAAGCTTCTAGCATTCTTAGGAATAGGGACATTGTGGAGATCATGTGTAAGTTTACAACAATGGGATCATGTCTTAAGAAAAAAAAAAAAAAAAGACAGCCTTAACAAACCTTGTCGTCTCCTTAACTACTTAACGCTTATCCTCCCAATCTTGTGAATCTATATTCAAGATGATGCATACTAGAGTTAAGCCTTGAAAACTCTCATAAGGTCAAACTAGAGTAATTAGTGAGCTAACAAAAATTGGGCAACACTTCCCCTATTTCATGTACTTCCACCAAATTCTTAAAAAATTCCCAAACAAAAATGACAATATCAACAATACCATGATCAATATATTTCACTCAAATTAAACTTAAATCAATCCAAAATCTCCTTTTAAAATCAACCCATAGTCATCCACTTTAACTTGATACCTTGTGACCTCTCTACTATGATTCCTTTCCTCTTCAAGAATTGTTAAACCTTTAAGTCAACTCAACAATAAGAAATAAGATGAAGAACATACCTTTTACTAGAAGAACTTCACCTCACTCAACTTCTTCCAAGACCAAATTCACCACAATCTCAAATAGAGGCAAGAACAACCATCTTCCATGAGTTAGCTTGAGGTTTTAGAGCTTGATCTTCTCTTTGGATAGTTTGGAAGGTTTTAGAAAGATGGATAAACTTCAAGAACACTCTAATAATATAGATGGATAAACTTCAAGAACACTCTAATAATATAGATGGAGAAGTTTGGAAAGTGGATATGAAAAATGGGATCTTTTGGAGTTTAAAAAGGGCTTAAAACTTCCCCACCGCCCCGTGTTGAAGGGGAGATGAGGCCTAGCAAGTGGGGACTTGCGGCCGCATACTCCCTCCACATTATGGAGAGGTGATGGGCAGTAAGGTCCCCTAAAAATAGGAGTTTCTGGCCCATATGCTGCACAACAAACTCAGTATGCGGCCGCAAACTACCCACAAACTCCAATTTTCTCAAAAATGCATTCTTTTCGATTCGTTTGACCTCCAATCCTTATGATACCTTCTTGAAACATTATGTAGACCTTCATTAACCATCTAAGGAGCCCTATAACTCCCTCTAAAGTTAATTCTAAATAATGAATAGCCCAAACAATGCAAAATCTTCCAAAAACATGACACCAATTTTAGCCTTCACGAACTTGCTTCTGCCGATTCATTTAACTCCAAAACCTTAAGGTACATACTCAAAAATTTTAGATATCTTCCTTAACTTCGTAAGGGTTTCATGTCCACTTTGGTCTTATGTTAGTTTACTTATAATGCAAACGACGCGAAATTTTCCAAGGTGTAACAATATGAGTACAGAAAGAGCAATCATTTATGCTTTAGATGTGGAGAGAAGTACTTACTAGGCCCTCAATGCCAAAGGAAATAGTTGAATTGTCTGTTAGGTGAGGTGGAGGTTGTAGAAGGAGCTGGTCATATAGAAGATCCATCCATTGAGGATTTGATCATTGAAGATGGTATAGAACAAGTAGTGCAGGAAGTCGTATGCATGAGTGCTTTATCTGGTAATAATAGGGGTGTTAACACTATATTGGTCAGTGGTTCTCTAAATAATAGAAACCTTTCTTTGTTGATTCATTCTGGCAGCATACATAGTTTTATTCATGAGAGCACTGTTAAGGAAACTGGATATCAAGCTAGTTATTGTCCTCATGTGAGAGAGACAGTAAAAGATGGTAATGGTAATGGTAACTATCTTATGTGTACTACTCATTGTAAAGGGTTCATGTGGAAGATGCAAGGGAGACCGTTCCAAGAAGATTTGCTTATTATACCACTTGGAGGGTGTGATATTGTTCTAGGTAATGGTTGGATGAAGAAGCATAATCCAACCAAGTTTGACCATGAGAAGAATTGTGTTACAATTGGTAGAAAGGGCAACAAGTTGATACTGCTTGGTATTACTGAAGAAGGCAAGTTGAACATGATATCCAAGAAATCAATGAGCAAGGTATTGAAGATGGGTCAAGAACTTTTAGCCCATCTCTCTATGGAACATGATCCAGTTGATGGAACCATACAATCAGCACTAGAAAAATACAAAGATTTGTTCATGGAACCAAAGTCTTTGCCACCTGTCAGGGCCTTAGACCATGCTATTCCACTCAAAGCTAGTTCCATGCTAGTAAGTTTGAGATCATATAGTTACAATTTCCACCAGAAGGATGAGTTAGAAATATAGGTTAAGGAAATGCTCACTAATGGAATCATTCAGCAGAGTCAATCACCATTCTCATCTCCAGCACTTCTTGTAAAAAATAAGGATGGGACATGGAGATTCTGTGTGGATTATAGAGGACTAAATGATATTACTATCAAAGATAAATACCCCATACCCATTGTTAATGATTTGTTGGATGAACTACATAGAGCATCAATGTTTTCTAAGGTTGACTTAAGAGCTGGCTACCATCAGATCAGGATGAAGGAGGATGTGTAAGCTTTCAGAACTTACATGGGGCATTCTGAGTTTAGAGTGATGCCATTTGGATTAACAAATGCACCTGCAGCATTTCAAGCCTTGATGAACCAAATTTTCCAACCTTATCCGGGGAAATTTATTCTGGTATTCTTTGATGATATACTTATTCACAGTGTGTCATTAGAAGAACATATTAGTCACTTGACTGCTGTGTTTGAATTACTGAGGGATCGCTCTCTTTTGGCCAAGAAATCAAAATGCTCTTTTGGTCAGAAATTGGTTGAATACCTAGGCTATGTGATCACCAAGGAGGGTGTTTCTCTTTGATCCAACTAAGATACAAGCTATGGTTGACTGGCCTAAACCAAGCTCAATTAATAGTCGAAGAGGATTCTTGGGCTTGACTGGGTATTATACGAAGGATGTTGCTAGTTGTGGCACCATTTGCAGAACATTGACTGATCTACTTAAGAAAGATGCTTTTAAATAGAATGATGAGGCTAAACTTGCTTTCTCAGTTCTCAAAACAGCAATGATAACTACTCCAGTCTTAGTCTTACCAGACTACTCTAAGGAGTTCATAGTTGAGATTGATGCTAGCAATGGGAGAATTGGTGTTGTTCTAATGCAAGGAGACATACCTGTTGCTTTCTTTAGTAAGGTCTTGACACAAAAACATAGGGGTAATTCAATTTATGAGAAGGAGTACATGGCATTATTGAGTGCAGTTGATAAATGGCGGCACTATCTACAGTACAAGCACTTTATTGTCTGGACTGACCACTACAGCTTAAAGTACTTATTAGAGCAGAAGGTAACTTCAGTAATATCGCAAAAAGGGCTCACAAAACTTCTTGGACTAGATTATGAGGTGCAATACAAGAAAGGCCCTGAGAATAGAGTGGCAGATGCTCTTTCTAGACAACATGAGGATATGGTGAACAACTCTCTAGTGCACCAAGGTCAACTATTAGTTATCAGTGTTTCAATTCCATCATGGATGCAGGAAGTCACTTCAAAATATGAAAATGACTTACAAGCAAGAGATTTGATTACTCAACTCACCATGGACTTGCAAGGACCAAGTCTATGGCACTATACATCTGGTATTCTCAAAAGAAAGGGTAAGATCTATATTGGAGACTGTGAAAACAGAAGACAACAATTGATTTCTACCTTTCATGATGTAATAGCCCAATTTTTAAATAAGGGTTTATTTGGTAATTTTAGCAAAAAGGAATTAAAAAGAAAATAGAAAAGAAGAAATTTAGTGGGCCAAGCCCAAAAAGGAAAAGGACAAAAAAGAAAAAGAGATATGATGGCTTCTAAGCCATCTGACGTGAGGAGCAACAAAAACAAATAGAAGCAGAACGCACACAGGGAAATGAAACACAGTGAAGGGGAAAAAAAGAAGGGGAGAAAAAGAAAGGAGAAGAGGAGAAAAATAGGGATTTTCTACCCAAATCATCAAGGTAATGACTCTAATCTTTTATTTAAGTTTATTACATAATTATGGGTCAATCTTTATGGTAAAAACATGGGGATATTTTGAGGAATTGAGAAAGTTTAGCTCTAGGGTTATTCAATCAAAATCATTGATTTGAAAGGGCAAATAGTGTCGGATTTTAGACTTCTATATATCGTTAGAATCCTCTCGTTAAGGCCTTCCCGAAAACATATGTCTTGTCGGGTTTTGAACACATTGACCAGAGGGCGTTTTCGTCCTTTAAAATTTGACTTTAACCCTTTAAGACTCTAAAAATATAGAAGTGGTTTACCCTAAGGGTTTTGACTATTCAAAATTCATTTTTGTGTAGTTTGAGGCAATCCGGAGACTCGAGAACATAGTTTTGATTTATTGGGAAGTGTGCTTGGATTGTGAATTTGAGGTAAGTGAGACTTTAAGCTTTGGGTGCTTGCTCTTCAAACCTGTTTTAAAAACATATGTTTTGTCTACTTGGTTCATGTGTTGAGACGAGCGTGTGTGCTTGGCAGAATCGGTGGTCCTTGAGGCCAGTCGCATATACTTTAATTTCAAATACTCTAAAACTCTCTTTCTAAAAAATTTCGTGATGTGATACGGCTGTGATCCATGAGACTGGGGCATTGTGTATGCTTCTTAATTTTACTGGGCATTGTGTATGCTGCCCTTAGCATTGTGTATGCTTCTTGATTTTATTGAGGCATTGTGTATGCTTCTCGAACATTCTGTATGCTTCTTGATAGATTTGACACATTGTGTATGTTGTTGTGGATTCGTGATGTTGATAAATTCTTTAATTACTGTTATAACAGGTCCTTAGTATAAATTGTGTTGAGATATATATACTATTCTCGATAAACGATTGTTCAGACCTTGTGGAATATTATATTATGATATAATCCTTGTGCATAATATAAAGTGCTTGTTGTGTGTTTGTATTTTCTAAGACTTGTTCTAGGGGTATTTAGAGTGGCGGGTCGAGGATCGTATTGGTTATATTTACATATAGCTTACTCCTTACCTGCATGTCCATGCAGATACTATTGGTGACGACGAAGCTAGTAGCTCACGAGTTTGCTAGAGTTGATCTATTGGTTGAGGTGAGTCGCCGCTTTGTTCGTGGAGGCTACCAAAAGTGTCTTTATCATTTATTTATTAATGTTTTTTTTTTATTTTAGGATTTAAAAACCCGAGTCTTTTGTAATTCTCTAGATGCTCCATGGTCTAGTGTGGGATTTGGGCAAGAGTATTTGGTTAATATTTTGAGATAATAATTATCCGTAATTAATTATTATATTATTTGAGTGCTTATTTAATTTGGTTAATGCTGCAAAATTATGGTTAAGATATGAAAATCTGGTTCGCCTGGCCGGTGGTGTGTCTTTGGGTGCTAATCACGTCTAGGGGGTATTTTGGGACGTGACACATGATTCTCCATTAGGTGGTCATTCTAGCCAGTTGGGAACTCTCAAAAGACTGTCTCAGCTGTTTTATAGGCCTAAAATAAAATAGATGGTGATTGAATTTGTAGCAAGGTGTGATATGTGTGCCGGGTGCAAGGATGACAATGCAGCTTCTCCAGGACTCCTGCAACCCCTTCCTATTCCAAATCAAGCTTGGAGTCATATCGGCATGGACTTCATTGGAGTATTGCCTAAATCCAAAAATAAAGAGGTAATCCTAGTGGTAATGGACAGAATGACTAAATATGCTCACATTATAGCACTATCTCATCCATGTACTATTGTAAATATGGTTGAAATGTTTTGTAAAAGAGTGCATAGCTTACATGGAACACCTGAATCTATTGTCACTGACAGAGACAAGAACTTTCTTAGCAACTTTTGGCAAGCATTGTTCAAACTACTTGGTACTAGTTGCGCTACAGCACAACTTACCATCCTCAGAGAAACAGAGAGAGTCAATAAGTGTTAAGAGAATTACTTGAGGTGTATGACATCAAATTGGCCAACTAAGTGGAAGCAATGGTTATCAGCTGCTGAGTGGTGGTATAATACTAATTTTCATACTAGTTTGCAATGTACACCATTTGAAGCATTATATGGATACTCTCCACCTCAGCTATCCTTGGGTCCCATGCTTGAAACCATAGTTCCAGCAGCTGAGGATCTTTGTCATGTTGACACAACAAATGCAGCAGCTACTCATGGATCATTTAAGTAAAGCTCAAGAAAGAATGAAGTTTTATGCTGATAAAAAGAGGACTGACAGAGAATTTGCAGTTGGTGACATGGTTTACTTGAAGCTGCAGCCTTATAGACAAACTTCCATTGCCTTAAGGAAGAATCTCAAGCTCAGTTCTAAGTACTATGGTCCTTATTAGGTGGTTGACAGGATTGGAAAGGTTGCTTATAAGCTGGCACTACCCCCAAGTTCAAAAGTGCATCCAGTGTTTCATGTTTCCTTGCTTAAGAAGAAGGTGGGTACAAGAATAGTGGTGCAATCTGAGCTACCTCCTACTGGTGAAGATGGTCAATTCCTTGTTCAACCAGTGGCAATTCTACAAAGACAAATGGTGAAGAAGAACAATGTTGTTGTGATCAAAGTATTAGTGCAATGGTCCAATTTACCACCTGAAGATGCCACTTGGGAAGACTATCAGTTCCTCAATGCTAAATATCTAAATTTTGATTCCCATCTTTGAGGTCAAGGATGTTTTGATGGAGGAGGATATGTCATGATCTCAATATATCAGTAGTAGTAAATAATTGTTGAAAATGATGTTGTTGTCTGGGTTAGAAGCTGGGCACGCAAAAGGGAGTATATTAACTAGCTTTTAAAAGCAACGGCTAAGATTACATTCCAACTAATGATCAACAAGGGTCAGGATCGAGCCACGTCAGTGTTAGTTTGTTATAATATGTCAGAGGAGAGAAAAGAAGACAATGAAAATCAGGTTTATTTCCTTCTTCCTCAATTTCTCTTGTCCTTCTTCTTCTAACCTCTTATGTTCTTCAATTCTGCAGATTCATTTCAACAATGGCGAATTGATTCTATCCATTAGCATAGTTTAATTTAGTATTTTCAGATCTAATATTTGAGTTCCATTTTACAGTTTTTATATATAAAGAAAATTGTCCCAAAAAAGTTGTTCTTCAATTTGTTCGATTAATTTCTTGAATTAGATTGAGACCATTACAGTTTTATTATTACATGTTTCCTTGCTACGTTTATTGTTGTATCTTACTGTTGCTATCCCCCCCCCCCCCCCCAATTATTTTTGACGAAGCTTTCTTCACTTATGTATTTCCTATTCTTACCAGCTTTGAAATGCTTTACTTGAGTCGAGAGTCTATCGGAAACAATCTCTCTGCCTTCACAAGGTATGGATAAGGTTTGCGTACACACCAATGGATAAGGTTTGCGTACACACCACTCTCCCCAGACCCCACTTGTGGATTACACTGGGTGTGTTGTTCTTGATGTTGTATATTTTCACCATATTAATATGAAAAATTTACAACTTATAGTACTTTTCGTATAATTTTTGAATATCTAAATTTTAATTTTAAATATTGGGCTAATCTAATCCTATTTAGCTCCGAAAATTAATTAAATTGATTCTCAAGAAGTGAAACATGACATTTATTTTGGGACGGAGGGAATAGATACAACGTTTTGTAACTTTTACGTTCATCCATATGTTTTACAATTATAGATTTAGACATGCATTTTCTCTGATTTCTGTATCTACGAAAATCTTCCAACGTTGAGATTCAACAAACATTAGAGAATAGCTATTTTGATGAAACAAAAGCAAGTCTGTAGAAAGATTCATGTGTTTTTACCCTGAATAGTTGAATTAACTCTTTTTTGTATTCCACAAGTAGAATGTTTCCCTGGTCAGAGGATCAAATGGCTTATGTCCAGTGTTATATTTATGTGCAATTTCTTTGGTTTGGTTACCTTGTGGTACATGTTAGAGGAAATTCCAATTTTTGTAATTCATCTTTTTATAATATTGCTCTTCGTGAATCAAAGGTTTCATTTTTTTTTATAATCGAGAAAATTTGAAAAGTCTGGACACACTATTCAAAACTTAGGTGGATAATAATCCTTTTGTTATAAAATAAACGCTATAAAGTAAATACACCAAAGACAAGTATATCGAAAGAGACTGATATATTATTCAACCTTTAACTTAAGAGAGGTTTCATTGTATATTTAATATTCTACAAATGAACTCCTATTTATAGGAGGAAAATGCAACAGCTTGGTGGCCAAGCAAACTTGGTGGCCTAGTTTTCTTACCATCCAAGTTTACTTGGTGGACATCCAATTTACAACACTCCCCCTTGGATTTTCATTAATTAGATGATGTGTCTCGTTAAAACCTTATTAGGGAAAACCCTCTGGGAAAAAGTCCTAATGAAGGAAAAGAGTACACATATCTAGTAATATGCCTTGAGAGTTGCCTCATTAAAAACTTTATCAGGAAATCCCGAAGAGACAAAACCTTGGTTAAGGGAAAAAGAGTACATCTCATATTTTTTCACTCCCCCTGATGAAGACCAAAATTCAGATGTCGAAGTTTTCGCATTCCAATCTTGAATATCATCTTCTCAAGAGTTGAAGTTGGCTTGGCAGAGATTTGGTGAACAAATCTGCTGGATTGTCACCTGAATGGATTTGTTGCACATCAACATCACCATTCTTCTAGAGATCATGTTTGAAGAATAACTTTGGTGAAATGTGCTTCATTCTATCTCCTTTTATGAATCCTCCTTTTAATTGAGTTATGTATGCAACATTGTCTTCATATAATACTGTGGGTATTTTTGTATCATACTTCAAGCCACATCTTTCTCTGATGAAATGTATCACTGATCTCAACCACACACATTGACTACTTGCTTCATGAATAGCTATTATCTCAACATGATTCGAAGAAATAGCAACAATTGAATGCTTTAGTAGATCGCCACGATATAGCAGTGCCTATGCATGTAAACAGATAGCCTGTTTAAGATTGAGCTTTATGTGAATCAGATAAATAACCTGCATCTGCATAACCAACAAGAACTGTACTACCATTCTTAGAATAAAACAGACTCATATCCATAGTTCCCTTCAGATACCACAATATATGCTTCACTCTGTTCCAATGTCTTCGTGTAGGAGAAGAGTTATATCTTGCTAGCAAATTAACAAAGAACGCTAGGTCAAGTTTTTTAGCTTTAGTAAGATACATAAGTGCAGCAATTGCACTAAGATATGGTACTTCAGAACCAAAAAGCTCTTCATTTTCTTCTTGAGGTTGGAATGGATCTTTACTTGTTTTAAGTGAGCGAACAACCATTGGAGTACTTAACGGATGCACATTGTCCATGTAAACTTGTTTTAATTTTTTTTTGTATAAGCGGATTGATGGATAAAGATCCCGTCTGTTAAATGTTCAATCAGCAAACCAAAACAAAGTTTTGTTTTTCCGAGATCTTTCATCTCAAATTCTTTCTTTAAATATTCAATCGCCTTTTGGAGCTCTTTTGGAGTTCCAATTAGGTTTATGTCATCAACATAAACAACAAGTATAACAAACTCTGATTTTGTTTTCTTAATAAAAATACATGGACAAATGACGTCATTTCTATAACCTTCATTTATGAAGTACTTACTGAGGCGATTATACCACATGCGCCCTGATTGTTTTAAACCATATAATGATCTTTGTAATCTGATTGAACACATCTCCTGATTGAATTCACTTGCTAAATGTGAGGTTTTTGGACCGGTAATCCAAACGTCTAATGGTGTAAAACCAGTTGACCACAAATGGATCTTTGTGCAGAAAGGAATGAGAGAAATGAAATTGTGAGATACAAGGCACGCCTTGTTGCACAAGGATTCTCTCAAAGCCCCGATATTGACTATGAAGAAACATATTCACCCTTTATGAATGGCATAATATTTTGATATCTCATAAGTTTAGCTGTACATAACTTTCTACTCAGAATTTGTCAAAAACTATTTTTTCTTTTAATTGAGGAAGACTCGAGAGAGAATTCAGAGAGAGAAGTCTTATTGAAATGGAAGTGTTCTGTATAAAAATAATTGGGCCCAAAATCCTTCTAACTAATCAGTTACATGATACATACAAGTGGGCCAAGCCCAAACACAAAAGAAAGAAAGCTAACTAACTAACCAACTCAAAATTTTTGCACGGATTTCCTTCAATGGCGCTGATCTTTAATTTTTGCCCCTCTCGTGGGCCGGGATGAGGGCGGGCAGAATGCTCCTAGGACCAATTGATAGGTCTCGGACTGATAGGGGCTGACAATGCACCTGGTCCGTGAATGTGCACGCTCTAGACCGGACAGTGGAACCCCTGATAAAAAGAATGCCCGGATCTTGACTGTGGAACTCCGGATCGGCGATGAACGAAATCCCTAAACTTTTTATAAAACTGGCAATTCTCCTCCCTTTGAGCTATATATATATATATATATATATATATATATATATATATATATATATATATATATATATCCCGTTTTGAACTCAGTCGTAGTGTTTGCCACCACGCCGGCCAACTCCAGCAAAATCTAAAATTTTTGTTTAATTGTTAGATCGGTCTAGTTAGGCTAATTTCTCTCGAGCCGAGGGTCTATCGGAAACAACCTTCCTACTCTACAAAGATAGGGGTAAGGTCTGCGTACACTCTGCCCTCCCCAGATCCCACAAGTGGGAATACGCTGGGTATATTATTGTTGTTGGTCTAGTTAGGCTTAATGAATACCATTCGTTTTTCATTTGTGATTATCAAAATTCTTTCAGCTTGAAATTGTTCTTAAGTTTCCATGGGATTTGAAGCTTTGTTTAAATGTAGTAGATAGTGACGTTTTATACCCGTAAGTTTCCCATTGCTGAGGTTGTTATTCCATACATGGTGACATCTATCACAACTTTAATAGTTGCCTTCCCTTGGAGCAACATACTTCCGTCAATGATCGGACTTTGCCAATCAGTTGCAGATCATGAATAAATTACGATTTGTCCAAAGTCAGAACATAAAGATTATGTTGGGCATGGTGCTCATATTTGCTGTGGTGCCCACACTTTATCTGAGAAAAAAAAATTACCCTGCCAATTAAGAGATATATTTCAATTACTAGCAAATTATGCCCATGCAATGTACGGAGCCCAACTTGATTAATTTTGTTATTCACTTTAATTAGTCTTTATGATTTGTATATTTTGCAAAGGATACCACGATTCTCCTTAGTGAGTCTCCATATTTTGTTTCTTTTCCTCTTAATTTCTCAATTGTTGTTAAGATTTGTCTTATTTTGGTTATGTTTACCTTTTTTTATATTTAGTAAGTTGACAATTCAAATATCCTACATGTCAAGTTTACAATCACAAGATTCAAAGGATATTTTATTATATTATACACATTTTTAATTAAAAACCACAAGATTCAAAAGTCTATCTTTATTTCTTAAACTCCATGTCTAGTCAAACTTAGACACTTAAATTGAGACAGTGGGAGTATATGCCAAATGAAGGAAATGAAAGGACAATTGAGACACTGCGTTAGATCTAATTAACAAAGAAATTTGTAGAATAAACTCACCAAAATTAATAGCAAAACTCTAATTTAAACAGGGAAAATTAAAGAAAATCTCAAACTCAGAGTACCAACTATATGAACCACCAAGCAGCCCAGAGAAAAATCAGATCGAGCGAGTGAAGACCAGAGAAGTAGAAGAAAGGCTGAGAGACCACCGGAATAGTGAAGAAGAAAGGCATTACTCACATTAGTTAGTTTTTATGGTTTGTATATTTTGTAAAGGACACCGCGATTCTCATTAGTAGGTCTCTATATTTTATTTTTTTCCCTCTTATTTTTCCCCTTAATTTCTCAATTGTTGTTAAAATTTGTCTTATTTTGGTTATGTCTGCCTCTTTTTATATTTAGTAACTTGACAATTCAAATATCCTACATGTCAAGTTTATAATCACAAGATTCAAAGGATATTTTATTATATTATACATATTTTTAATTTAGAATCACAAGATTCAAAAGTCTATCTTTATTATCTTTATTTCATAAACTCCGTGTCTAGTCAAATTTAGACACTTAAATTGAGACAGAGGGACTATATGCCAAATGAAGGAAATGAAAGGACAATTAAGCCCCCGTTTGGCCATAAGAATTATTCACTTTATTCCGGAAATCTTTTTTTCGGAATCAGCATTTCCACTATCAAAAAAATCCAATCCCGCAAAGGATTGTTCATGGAACTACTATCGAGATTCTTCGGACCATATTTCCTAGTATCATCCCTATGTTCATTGCTATACCATCATTTGCTCTGTTATACTCAATGGACGAGGTAGTAGTAGATCCAGCCATTACTATAAAAGCTATTGGACATCAATGGTATCGGAGTGCGCCTCTTCACGAGGTTTGGCCATGAGAATTCCGAATACAACTTGAAGTTGTATTCCGAAATACCAAAAACTCAAAAAACTTGTTTTTCAAAATATTTCGCTTTTTTCACCTTTTTACAACTATATTTCACCAAAAACTACAATTTCAAAAACTATAGCCAAACACAACTCCAACTCTAAAATTTCAAAAAAAGTTAATTTTTTTTTTTTTGGTATCTATGGACAAACGGGGCCTAAGACACTGCGGACACGTAGGGACTTAAAAAATAAGCACACAAGAGGTAGAATTAATATTAAACTTCTGAAATATACACGCGTTAGTCCCTGCTTAGAGTATAATTTCATGTGTTTTCTATAATGGAGTAATAAAATGAAGTGTAGAAGTTAAGAAATATGATAATGTAAAAGTGGAATACACGTGTACAGAGAATAAGTGGCAAACCAAGTACTAGTACTTGTTAAATGAAGTGAACCCACAACTGGAAAAAAAAAGGAAAGAAACCAAGTACAATTGAAATAAGTCCAAATTTAGTGTACTCAGATAACTTTTTGTATAATTTGTCAATCTTTGTGTTCGTCCTCCTTTGCCACTTATATATAATGCTAGAGAATTGCAAAGAAGAATAAAATAAGCAACAAAATGGAAAACTAAATATCAAAGCAAAGAGCAGCAATGAAAAAATTAAGAGGAGAAGCTATTAAGCGAAGAAGCAATCCAAAAATGAAACGTCTTAATGAGTCTCCATATTCTGTTTCTTTTCCTCTTATTTTTTCCTTAATTTCTCAATTGTTGTTTAATTATGTCTTATTTTGGTTATGCCCGCCTCTTTTTATATTTAGTAAGTCGACAGTTCAAATATCCTATATGTAAAGTTTATACTCACAAGATTCAAAGGATATTTTATCATATTATACACATTTTTAATTTAGAACCACAAGATTCAAAAATCTATTTTTACTGTCTAGTCAAACTTAGACACTTAAATTGAGGCTGAGAGAGTATATATCAAATGAAGGAAATGAAAGGACAATTGAGACACTGCGGACACGTGGGGACCTAAAAAGTAAACACACAAGAGGTAGAATTAATGTTAAATTTCTGAAATGTACACATGTTAGTCCTTGCTTATAGTACAATTTCATGTGCTTTCTCTAATAGAGTAATAAATTGAAGGTAAAAGTGAAATACACGCGTAAGTATTTGCTGAAGAAAACCCCTAGAAATCAAGGGAAGAGGTGTTATGTGGCAAATTGAAGGAAACATGATTTGTGAGTTAATACAGTACACTTGTGTATAAAGAGGCATAACAAATTCAATGACCAATGAGATTGGTCCAAGTTTATAGTACAATCGACATTACTCCTAGTACAATAATTGATAGCAGTGATCGTACCTCTTTCGCGTTTATATATAATAGAAATTTGTAGCAACAGAAAGTAGAAATAATGTATTAATCAAACCAATACAAGAATACCAGGAGAGATCGACTATTCAATAACAAAATAAAAGCTTAGGCATACGATATAATAACATCCAATATCTTAGAACAATACAAGTAATTTTTGGTCTAGACACCACAACATGCCGACTTCCATATTTATCAAGGTCGCCATAAAAGTAGTTGTTCACCAAGTACCTTCTCAATGACCTTATCCAAGTCCGACATGCAAATAATATCACTCACTGTTAAAAAAAGGTGTCACGACCCAAAAATGATCACCGTGATGACTCCTATTCCCAATCCGATAGGTAAGCCAAGCCAATTAACCACCGATTCAATTAAGTAAATTGAGCAATAAGAATAAAGAAATATGTTGAATATCCAAATTCTAAATCTTTTATAATAAAGAAGTGCAGAGACAATCAAAAACACCCAATACAAGAGCCACTACGAAATAAAAGATACAAGTATGATATCCACTAATACACTGTCTGAATACAAAGGAAATATAAGAATTTGAGATTCAACAAATATTACAGAATAGCTATTTGGTTACCTTGTTGCACATATGAGGGGAAATTCCGGTCAAGATATTTCGATTTTTGTCATTCATCTTTGAAATTTTGAAAAGCCAATGGACATTATTCAAAACTTGATGGATAATAATTCTTCGATAATAAATATTTCTATCGTATCTCTACCAAAGACCATAAGTAAGTCTCTGGATTTTTATTTAGATTTTTCTTTTCAATACTGTTGCTCCTACTACAGTAAGAAGTCTAAAAAGAATTGACTTGGATTTAGACACTACATTAGCAATGGGATGCTGCGGCCAATGTGAAGTACAGAAAGGACATACTACATGTAAAGGATGTTACACTGCTGCTTGGTGGAGAAAAATATTATTAGAGGTTTTATTGGCAAGCAACACATTCGCTTTTCAACAGATTTAAATTATATATATTGACAATGTACAAAAAATGACACGTGGTACCCCCAAAAGTATCCTGTCTTAAACATTTGTACCCGCTTAACAAAATCCTTAAAAAAATGATCTTAACTTGAAAAAAATTCATTAGCAAGAACTTTTGTTGCCCGTTAGGCATAAGTTTTAGTTTTTACCTATGATGCAGAACTTGTGATTAATTGAGCAGGTTCGATATCTTGAAATATCCTGAACTTCTGCCTCATAAGCAAAACTACTTTATATCCACAACTAGGGGTGTACATGGACCGAGTTGGTTCGGATTTTTTAAACACCAACCAAACCAATTGTGTCGGATTTTTAAATTTATACACCAAACTAAACCAATAAAATTCAGGTTTTTCAAACTCGGGTTTTCCCGGGTTATTCGGGTTTTTCGGGTTTCTTTTCGGAATAGTTTTGATACAAAACATATAACTTTTATTTCAAATATTTCTTTAGTCCTAGTAAGATACAACTATACAATTAAGGTGTTTCATAGGAAAATAATACAAAATGTGAGAAGAGTGATGTCATTGTATTAAAATATTCAACAAAAGATAATAAAATCGGTTAAAACAAATATTGCTAATTAATAAGCCATAAAGAAAATGACCATAATCTAAAAATACTAAGTCATGCTAAAATAAGTACGGCTAATAAGTATTAATTACATGACAAGGAAAAAAACTTAAGTTATGTATTTTCACTCTCTAAACTAATTATGCAAAATTAAAGAATAGATATACAACATTATTATCATTCCTAGTGGTAAATTGAATTTCTTTTGTTAGTATTAGTCTTGAATTAGTTTTGGTTTGGACTTTATATGAGTTACTAATATCCATAGGATATAAAATTTATTGACATTCAAAATCCTAAGTTCAAGCTTGAATAATATGATAATAGATTAAAAAAACTACTAAAAAATTTAAGAAATATTTATAAATTACATTACAAATAAATATTTTTATGTATAAAATATTTTAAAAATTGAATACATGTAATGTCGGATTGATTTGATTCAGTTTGACTTTTTTTTAGCTAAAACCAAACCAAACTAATTATGATCGGGTTTTTTTTTTCTAACACCAAACCAAGTCAAACCAAACCACTAGTTGGGTTTTTTTCTCGGTTTGATTCGATTTATCGGTTTGGTGCGGTTTGTCGGTTTACTTTGTACACCCCTATCCACAACTTATGCCCGATAGTCAATAAAAGCTTTGCCTAGCTTATTTTATGAAGCGGAGGATATTTTTTAAAATTTTTGTTAAGTGGAGTCAAAAAATAAAGACCATACCTTATGTAAGCCATTTGAGAACTTAACCCTGACAATGTAAAAAAAAGTTAAATTATAACATTTGATAGTGTGAAAAAGGTATAAGTCAACCACCATAATGTGTTAGTTACTATTCATGCTATGCATAAAACTTGAACTCCCTGTAAGGAGGAAACTGATGTAGTTTGTCTTTTGAATCATGTTGAAATTCTTTTGGCAGTGCAACTGTTTATATGAAGATGGCATTTCTAACCAAAAAGAAAACCTGATCTGAGAATTTACTATTTGAGAGAATAATGATCTAACTCGAGATTCATAATGTGATTATGCTATCTCATTTGAAAATGGGCCAGTGGATAATCTTGGTTTAGATTTCAAATATTGCCCGAAAGGCCATAAAATGTTAACGTCTGCGTAGGAGGATTCATAAAAGTTCCAAAAATGATATCTTCTGCTGGCTTTTAAAGACTAGAGGGTGAATCACTTGAAATAACCAGATACAGATCTTGAAAATGCTAGAAGTGCCTAATGGGTTAAAGGTTGGCTAGGGAAGAAAAGAGACTAGACTGCCAAATTAGTAGTCCACACATTTGTGTTCAACTCGTGTCTCGATTGGCAAACGAACTGTGGTTTGGAACTGGAGAGTAGTTGCACTACTCTCACTTCAGTGTAGGGAGCAATCATGGAGAGTAATTGAATTCTTATGTTGTTGGTTGATAAGAAATGATTTGTTTGATGAGGGTGGTGTCCAGGCCTTTCAATGGGGTACCGGCTACCGTACCCACTACCTTCCACCAATACATGTATCGGGTAACTCTATCCACCAAAACTTAGGCTGATGAAAAAAATCACATTATGTTTTTTGCCTCACTGGAATTTGAACCTGAGACCTCATGGTTCTCACTTCATTGACCACTAGGCACACCCTTGGGTGCGGTCGATAAGAAATAATTTGATGGAACATCATTGCAACTGAACTACAACATCCACTGTTACCTCCTTCAGCAGCATTCCTTTGACAGACTTTGTATCCCACTGGCCACTGCATTGCCTTCTCTGTATCATAGCTAGATCACTTCTCGCGTTCTTCACTGCATACATTAGTTGCTAAGAGTTGTAAACTTCTTCCCTTTCTAAATTCCTGCCACTGGCTAGCAGGCTACCACACTCAGACTTCTACTTTTAGTGTGTGGATAACAAGGCTACTGCACCCATCCTATCTTAAAGTGTCAGCTAGTACAAAGCCGTTATGTTCCAGGAGAAAGCAATCACCCCCTCTTGACCAGCTGATGTTTCAAAGAAGATAAATGCATCTCTTGAAATAAGAACAAACATATAGAGTTGCAAACCAACATAGTGCTGCTCATTTAAAAATATATACTTATGTTGACTGCTTAACTAATTGCAACTTTGCATAACTTTATCCACATAATAACATATAAGTGTCCTCTTTGATACTCAGGTCAAACCTAATCGTAGGAACTCAAGAGTTGAAGAAATTATGTATCCAGGTATTAGGCAAGGTGCTAGGCTGAAGAAATGTGGACAGTGGTGTTTACCAACCATGCATGGCCATAATTGTAAGAGAGCTTGAGGATACCATGATCATAGAAAATAATGCATCAGAAAATGAAGTCCATAGAGAGCTTTGGAGGATCTAATCATTTCTCTATAGAAAGGTCCAATAACCTTCCACCCACTAAATTTCACATAGGACCATTCACCACTTCCTTTCAAAACCAGCTCCTACACCGCCAAGATAATTGTTCAGCAGAAGGAAGCCGGCTGTTGCAATATATAACAGATTCGGGTACGAAGTTTTTCAAATAAATAATTACTCCTCAAATTCTATTGACTTAAAGTCATCCCTTGTTTATTCAGGGAAGAAGATTCTAATATGTAATAGAGCTTCCAAATAAATGCCATCTAGTAGTTTATTTTATTTTTTGATAAGGTAAGGTAAAAATGCCATCTAGTAGTAAAGTTCAAGCATTGGTTTTTTTAAGCATGGCATAAGAACTCGTGCAGCTTGGGAGAGAATAGTACTCCGTCCACTACATGGGCCATTCAACTACTGAAGCATTAATCTATCGAAGATTAAGATTAAATTTAAGGCTCATATCAATGAAGCCAACATGCCAAACCTGATAAATGGCATTGCTTCTTTTTCACATGAAAATGAAAAGAGTAATTTACTCTAATCACCCCTCATGATGTAACCATGTATTTTAAAAGATTGTGCAGCAGCTCATAGTTTACTAAGGGTTTATTCTTCCATGATAACGATGGCATGCGTACTTTGACGATTATATCAGATGAGTTAAGACCAGTTAACAGAAACCTAGGCAGAAAGGTGATATAAGTGCCTGGGTCATACAGCATGATAGAGTTCTTGATTATTCCCTGTACGCATGCAGTATCAACTATCAAGTCCAAGGAGTCCCTCTCTCAACCCCACTTTGGGGCAATATTCAAACAGCATTTCCTGAACTAACATAGATATTGTAGGAGGGGAAGAAAATTTCACTAGTAGGAGATGCCAAAACTGTAAACCAGCTCGATTTAGAAATACTCCAACCCTGATGAACCATCAAGAGAAAATTGAAATAGCTCAATCACCTCAGCATCTCTTTTTTATACTATACGTAAAATAAACCAGCCGGTTTGAACTTGTCACATTGCCAGTCTAAAGTTCAGATAAAGGAGGAGAATTGTGGTCGATTGACGGCTAGCAAA
This sequence comes from Lycium ferocissimum, assembly GCF_029784015.1. Taxonomy (NCBI): domain Eukaryota; kingdom Viridiplantae; phylum Streptophyta; class Magnoliopsida; order Solanales; family Solanaceae; genus Lycium; species Lycium ferocissimum. Next base: position 21,794,070 of record NC_081352.1, read on the forward strand.
ACGCTAGTCATTATATGATGAACCCTCACATGTTACTAAGGATTAATATAACTGACCTTAACTAGTTTGGAATTGAGGCGTAGATGATGTTATTGTTGCAAAACAACAATAAAAGATGCAGACCAGTTAACATAAGAAGATGGATAGACAGAACAAGTTCATGTAAAAGTTCCAGGCATCTTGCCCGTAAGGTACTAACTTTTATTTTTTATTGTGGTGTTAAGTTCCAGAAGTTTTTTTTTTTTTTTTTTTTTTTTTTTTTGAGAGGGTAACGGTAAGTTCCAGAAGATTTAAATAAAGAAAATCACATACGGAGGGAACAAATGAGGTTGGGATGAATGAATGAACTTATAGTGATTCAAGAGCGTCAATGAGATCCCAAAAAAACAAGTTTCATGTCTATGTAAAACTGAGATATGTGTGATAGACAAGAAAACAACGTGGTACAGCTGAAGAGCTGATTAGAAAGCAGCTTGATTCAAGGTGTTTCTGGATTGGAGATCTGAGAAATTGGTTGTTGACAAATTATCTCTCTTTTTTTTTTTTTTTTTGGACAAGAGATGAATTATCTCAGATAAAAGCAACTCGAATTAAGAGTTATTACTATACCATATTCCTATAAATCCATTACAAATTAAACAGTGGTATAATCTTATAACTTTATAAGAATAAGGCTTAAAACCTAGATAGCCCCTTAAACTTGGCACCTTGGACACCTTAACTTTGCTAGTGACTGGATAGACACTTTAACACATCAAAAGTGTATCTTGTGAACACTCGTATCCATAAAATCAAGAGAGTGAAGCTCACTTCCTATTAATGTGTCAAATAAACCAATTAATAAATGACACGTGTATTTTCAACGAAAAATGATTGATAAGTGTAACTTAAAATATTTAAAAATACAATTTAAAAAATAAAAGAAAGATAAAACCTGCTCCCCTCCGCAGACTGTCTCATCCCTGGGTGTTAGTTTTCAAGTTTTTAATTAGATATTTTTGAGGTCTCTACTGATTTGCCTATCTAAATCTGAAGCGTGCTTCTAGTTTTGGTACAGGAGATGAAAAAGTAGATTTAGGGGAAGGAATGGAAATGAATTTTGAGCGGAGAATTGGAAGGATTTTATTAAAAAAAGGATGAAGGAGGTGATTGTAGTGGTGGATTGTTTGATCGGAGAGTCCATTTTTTTTGGTCGGGTGCTTGCCGGAGGTTGGAGGTGACGACTTGAAATTTTAGGGTCTTTTTCCCAAAATAAATAAAATGAACAATAAGAGTGAAAAATGCTCTCACGCGCTCAAAACAGGCTGTGAGACACATTGTTTGCCACATCACACATTTGTGTTCAAGAGACACACTTTTGTCAAGTTAAAGTGTCCATCTGGTCACTAGCAAAGTTAAAGTATCTAACTTACAAATGGTGCCTAAGTTTAAGGGGCTATCTAGGTATTTAGCCTAAAAATAAACACTGCTCAATCTAAGCTCAGAGCCTGGTGGTTAGTATGAAGAAGGCAAGGGAAAAACATGTAAACTGTAATACTCATTAGCCTTTTTCATAGATAAATCAACCATGTTACCAATAACGAGTCTGGAAAATAGCTGCATGGTATATGGCCAACAAGCTATTTCATTGAATCTGACATTTCATTAGGTTAAATTCTGTATTGAAAACAGTTATCAAAAAATAAAACAAGAATGAGATTCTTGTTGGGATTAAGGCTTAGTTGATGTTACACTTTATTCCAATGTGTGACAGGAAGTCATTCTATTCTAGTTAAAGACGTCTAGTCCAAGTATACAACAACAACAACAACAACATACCCAATGAATCCCACAATGTGGGGTCTGGGGAGGGTAGAGTGTACGCAGACCTTACCCCTACCTTAGGTAGGGAGGCTGTTTCCGGAAGACCCTCGGCTCAAGAAAAGGCATAGGAAAGGTTAGATACGGGCAAACAATTCAAAGCAATTATGAAAATGAAAACAACGAAAGTGAATAAGCCATGATAAACCATTCTGTGCAAACAGATACTCGCAGAAATCAAGGGACAAGAAACTAAAGATCAATGCAGCTACTCGCAAGAAAATTCACATAGCCAGACCAACTAGTTTGAGATTGAGCATAGCTGATTGATTGACCAACTACAAGAATCAGATTTCACATGATTGTAGATGGTAGTAGTATATAACAAGTGAATAGAAGTTCTTTATTCTTTTTGAGAAGGTAAAGTAACTTTTATAAATAAACAAGGACAACAGGTGTGCTGTTACATTTGTACGATGTTTTCAGAAAACAAAAGACAACAAAAATATCCCCATCTAAAATCAAGAATATAAGAGGCCGATATCTAGCTGATTAACTTTCCAAGGAGTCCTATCTAGAAACCATGCAAGGAGATCGAAACGACATTACAGAAGATAGCAACATTTGCTTCATCTTAACTAGGCCATAAGACTAAGATGGTCTTGCAGAATTTATAGCAACACCTTTGTCCCCTCAAATCAACTTCTCATTCCAATTCCACATGTTCACTATACAATCTCTATAGTGTATTAGCAGTAAACCAACTCCAGAGAATAGTAGTTTTGACAAGCTGAAAAATTAAACTAAAGAAACTGTAGATCCAATAGGTATGCAAACATTCAGCTACTAAATTCCACCAATCATTTCCACAAAAATTGCGACAAATTATTTACTATCCGAACATAATAGACTTGAATAGAGCGGAATCTTATACAAATTCATATAGCTAACCTAACTAATTCCGGATCGGGGCACATTTGATTGCGATTTCATAAAAATAAGGACTTTTCACAAACATGATCTCCAAAACAAAGCAATCTATTCATAACACATAAGTAAAGGTAGCTTACAGATAACAGAATATTAGGACAATGCTGCATCATTTCAAACATTAAACAAAGCTGGATTTGCGGTGGCTGTTCTAACTTGAACTTCAAGCAATTCTAAACGACGTTCCAGTGTATCAAGCTTCTCATTCAGTGTTGCCAATTTACTCTTAGTCGTTGCCTCTGAAAAAACACAAACAAAATTCACCGCAAAAAGGTTTAAAAAAATAGGAATTCAACAAAAAGCCAAAAAATTCCCCTAAGGACATGTATGAGTTGGAGAACAAATTAAACTAGATCCAATAGGTATGCAAACTTTCCGCTACTCAAAATCACAAAAATTGCAGAAATTATTTACTATCGGAGTATAATGGACTTTAATAGAGGGAAATCTTATACAAATTCATATTGCTAACCTAACTAATTCAGGGATCGAGGCACATTTGATTGAGATTTTCATAAAATAAGGACTTTTCACAAATATGATCTCCAAAACAAATAATTTACTCTTCGCTGTTGCCTCCGAAAAATACAAGAAAATCAACCTCGAAGATGCTATTCTCTCCGTCCCAATGTCACATTTCTATTATTAGGAGCAACTTAACTTTATAATTTCTCTTTTACCCTTAATTATGAAATGATTTATAGTCACACCAATGTCTAAGGTTTGTTTTAGACCTTGTTCCTTTCTGACGTGTTTGGCCATGAGAATTATTCACTTTTTCCAGAAAATCTTTTCACTTTATTTGAAAATCAGCTTTTGGCCATGAAAATTAATATTCCAAATACAACCTAAAACCCTGTTTTCCCTTACACAGTACATTCAAACAATCAAATATTCTTTGCAAAACTATAACCAAACACAACTCCAACTTCAAAAATTTCAAATAAAGTGAAAAGTATTTGATTTCTATGGCCAAACACCTACTTAAACTTACATAAATTGGGACAACGGAGAATAAAAAAGAGGAACTTAACCCTAAGGAGATGTGAAATTACCGAATTGGACAAGGAAATCGAAGAGTTTACGGACATTGAGGGAAATGTGAGATATAAATTCACGATTCTCCCAATCAGCTTGTACTGCTATCCCTACATTCACTGCGTTTGTTATTCCTCCTGCTCGTGCCATTTCTTGTGAACTGCTTTTCCAGTGAAAATTACAAACAGATCTGGAAAGTCTACAGTTTTTTCAGAAAACAACCAAAATTGTCCTTTAACTTTTATATGAAGCACTAATAGTCCTCCATATTTGAAATATTGGAGCACTTTTAGTCACCTAAATGATGACTTAGAGCCCGTTTAGATTGGGTTATAAGTTGGTCAAACCAGCTTATAAGCTATTTTTAATTTATTTGAATATTTGACAAAAATAGAAAATAGTTTAAATTAAGTTAAAAAATACTTAGATAAGCCAAAACTTAGAAATTGCTTAACCCCAATTTTTTATTTTTTATTTTTTTGCTAAAAAACCATTTTAGTTTGACCAACAACTTTATTCTTTTATCCCTTATATTTTCTGTTAATTTCAATACTACTCTTTAAGCACTTTTATTTAAATAAGTAACTGTTTATTTATAAAATAACTTTTAGCACCTTAAAAGTACTTTTTTTCAGCTAATCCAAACAGGCTCTTAGTTGAGCAGCATCTCTTTTGGTTGATTGCTGTTTTCCACCTTTTGCTAATCTTGTCTTCAATTTTATTTTATTTTTTTGGTTCCTTTTCTTTGACTTTTGTTTTCGCTGCTACTCATAATGTGTATTGTAAGTTTAAGAAAAATGATGGACATAGTGATTACCTGCTTATCTTCAAAGTCAAGCATTTCTAATTAAGAAAAATTGGGGGAATACACCGACTGCTACTTAAATTTGCTAATATATTTATTTAAACACTCGAATTATGATTTCCTAGAAAACTTGCCCGCGCGAATCGCGCATTTAAAAAAAAAAAAAAAAAAACTTAACCCAAAATCAATATTTATTCTTCGATCAATGTTATATTCTCTATTCGTGTGATTCCTTTTGTCAAGAGTTCTTGTGTTGCTCGAATCTCCTAGCTACTTTCATGTTGTTTTTCTTTGTCATTATCCTTTTTATATAGATGTGTTCTTTTTATTTATTCTCAGTGATATTAAGATGAATGAATGAAAAGATATTTTTCTACAAATTGAAGTTCGACATTTCCAACTAAACAGTATCTCTTCATATAAGGATGTCAAACTTTTATATAACTCATCCAACAAAATTTTATAATATTGAAATATTAAATTCTAAAAGACAATTTAGTTTACTAACTAATTTAGTTTACTTTATACATCTATCATTAATATTACTCTTCTTTCCTTAGCTTGCAATGCATAACTTCATCTACATAAATTTTGATCTAATATAATCTCAGAAAAATATATAATATATAAACCTTTCTTTGCTCATTAGCTTTGGTTTAATCTCCTATAATATCATATAATTATGCAGTAAATGTTGCTATTTTCAAACGTTTAAATCAAATAAATGAGAATTTCAAAACTCACATGAAGTTATTTAAATGAAATAAGGTAATTAAGAAATACTATCGTATGCACAGAAAAAGTCATCTATCTATGCAATTATTGTTGGGTTAGCAAGACTTGAAGCGTTTGAAATGTCAACGGTTTAGTTTTTAAGGCTGAACGTATCACAAACATACCTGTAGAAGAAAATTTCGAACGATGTGAGGGGTAGTTCCAAAATATCTGCAGAATAGCTGAATAGGAAAAGAAACTTGAAGAAAATATTCACACATATACAAAAAGAAAGCTAAATCTAGAGGAAAAATAAATATTTGAAGAAACTTAGAAGGTTTTATTTGGAAGAAACTTAGAAGGCTTACTCCATAAAGAAGACAATATATGCAATCAATTATTTTCGGGAACAAAGTATCCTGACAATTTTTAAAGACCCACCAATGCTTTCAACGTAACTGTATAGTACTATTTCTCAATTAAAAAATTGCCAATCCGGCGTACCTTTTAATCATCCAACATACGTAGTAAGAATCTTCTAAAGCATCCTAAATTAGAGAAAGAACATCTCAATTATCCACAGCACCAAACACACAAATGCATGTATTTATAGTCAAATAGTGAGGGGAAGTTGAATAGAGCTGGTAATTGGTGAATATGAAGATGGTGAAAACATAAATTCTTGAGGATCAAATTTAACCGATAACCTATTTTTGATTTGATTTCAGGTAATTAAATTGTTTATATACATTAATCTATATTTATTATTGTCACGCCCCGAACCATAGCCTGGGCGTAACACGACACTCGGTGCCTGACTGCATGTGACCGAGCGAACCACATGGCTTGCTGAATCATCATAAGGCATAACATGAGCGGAATATAACGTAAATGCATGATGCGCCTTTATAAAACGTAGTAAGTCATAATACTTAATAAAAGTACTTGTTTAAACATGAGTGCGGAAATAACATGAATGAGCCAAAAAGGCTATACCACTCCGAATGTCCGACATCACATAATCGACTTGTCTAGTCATGAAACCTCTATCGTGAGTCCGATCGGAAAACATACTTACCGGGACAAGGCCCAAGATACCTTTAGATGCAAAACTAATTAAAGAATGACAATGTCTAAACCCCGAATGAGATGGGGCTCACCAATAAGTTCGGTACGTGCGCATCCTGTGAGCGAGGCGTCGTCCGTAAATCCGTACCTGTGTCATGAAATGCAGGCCCCCGAGCAATAAAAGGGGGACGTCAGCACATTGAATGTACCGGTATGTAAAGCAACTGAAAGAAATAACATGGGACATGGAATAACATGATAAGAACTGAAACTGAAAACCTGGACATGAACATGAGCATGAGCATGGATACATATATATATAACATGCGTAAGACATGATAAGTAGGGAGAGCATTTCATAAACCGACCATGTGATATCACCACGTGGGTACGTGGAGTACGGTACCTACGGGGACAGAGAGCTCCCCATACCTTGCCGGGTATGAGGTGGTAACGTGCACGATGGATCCATTCGGTGTAAAATTAAGGTATCGTCCTAACTAGGCGGAGCGATCCTTATCCTACGGTGGCTACGTAGTTTTGAGCTATCCGAGCCTTCTAATTAGTCGTGCAACTCCCAAAAAACATGAACATAATATAGTTGTCTAAGAAGCCGATGATTTTCGTGAATTAACTTGTACTTGTCTTGTAATCATGATTTCACGAAATAACTTGTAAACATGGTTTCATGAAATAACTTGTAAACATGGTTTCATGAAATAACTTGTATTTAGCGTGTATGTATCTTGAGTCATGGGATGAACATAGTTATAAAATACAATTGCATGAAAACTTGTAGACATGTAGGATATTCATGAAATAAGCATTTTTATTTAAAAACATGTACGCAAGAACCCATGGAATACAAGATATGGGTTTTCATGGATTACGGACGTATTCTCAATAATCATAATAGTATCAAGAACACAATGATAGAATAATAGCAACTCAAACATAATATAGTCATAGACATGGATCTAGGGTTATCATGAGCATAGTATAGAATAGAAACCCTAGTTTTGTAAAGTTTCGTACTTTATGGATTAGGAGGCGTGGGGAAGAACAATGATATTCCCACACGTAGATAGTAACTCTACATACCTTAGTCGCTCCAAAACTTGAATTAAAAACCTGAGCTTTGAAGAGGATTTCCAAAATCTTGAATTCTTGAACCTTGAGATGGGTTTTCTTGAAAACCCTAGTTTTAGGAATGATGATTTCTTGTTTAGATTACAAGGATATGCATTAGAATTGACTTGGAATAATTAGAGTAGGCTTACCTTGATGTTCTTGATGATGGAAGAGGGTACGAGGTCATTCTAGGGCTTGAAGGAATGAAAAATAATGGTTTGAACTGATATGGACAAATATCTAGTGTTCTGGAAAATTACATTTTACGTCCAGCAAAGTACTGGCCGTATTTTGAAAGACGGGCCGTATTTTGAAATACGGTCCTATTCCGTATGGACTGCACTGCGTCTCTTCAGTAAAATGGCCATAACTCTTTGCACAGATGTCCGTTTGACCCCCATAATATACCGTTGGAAAGGTATTTCAAAGCTCTACAACTTTCATCGAGGAAGTTTTCCCAAATTCCAAATAAGTTTTGAAATACGGGCTGTATTTTGAAATACAGTCCGTATTTAACAATGTAACATCCAAATGCCAAATTCCAGAATGCTCAGAAATCCTTGGTACCAGTTTACGTTTTGAAATACGGGCCGTATACTGAAATACGATCCGTATTTAACAATGTAACATCCAAATGCCAAATTCCGTAATGCTCGAAATCCTTGGTACCGCCTTTACGACTTGAATTACGGCCCGTATCTTTCGAAATACGGTCATCGTTCATGGGCATAAACCCCCATCTTACAACTGAACAGGAAAATTTCAATTCTCACATCCTTTATCTGATTTTCTAAGTCTAGGATCATGGTCAAAGCTTAGGTTAAAGATGCAAGGTGTTACAATTATAGGGGAAAGGCTTACCTGCATTCTTTTCTTTTTTCGGTGCTTTTAGACGTTTGGAGTTCTTGACTCTGTAAATTCTTTGTAAACAGCAATGATCATACTACATCTTGGTGCCAAAAAGAAACAATTGTTGCGTTAATAAATTAGCAAAAAACTTCATAATTGTCTGCTTTGGGAATAATTAAGAAAGATTAATGTGTAATTGATGTAGCATGTAATAAATGAATGAATAGGACAAAGAGAATTGAAAGAATGATGGGAAAAAGTCACCAGGGTACAGAACGTGTGTACGGAATTTAATGTTAAATAATGAATGACATAAAGAAGGTGGACTTAAATTATTTTTTTCCAGATTTTTTGGACATCAAATAAGGTAAAACAACTCAAAAAAATGAGAAAAAAGATAAATAGAAATAGTGGCCATAGAGAGGTGCCACATAGGATTATTTATGCTTAGCTTTATATTATATATAGAATATAGGTATAGATTTTAATTGAGCATCTGAACATATAGGTTGTGTTCGGTATGGAGGAAAACATTTTCCCAATTTTTCCATGTTCGTTTGGTCAAAAATTTTGAAAAACATTTTTTTTAGGAAAATAAGTTCCTCAAAAATAGGGAAAATGACTTCCCTAATAAAAAAAAAGAGGAAAAAGTCTATAAGTGCATTCCACCAACCACCCAACCCACTCCCCAACAACTCCCACCCCCACCCGCAATCAAACCCCACCCCCACCCAATCCCCACCCCACGCACCCCTGCCCCACCCCCAACCCTCCCAAAAAAAATTAAATTTGTTTTGAAAAAAAGTTTTGGCACCACCCCAACCCACACCTGCCCCACCCCCACTCCACCCACCCCTGTCCCAAGCTCACCCCCCACCACCCCACGCCCTCCCAAAAAAAATTAATTTTATTTTGAAAAAAAAAAGGTTTTTATTTTTTTGTTTTTTGTTTTTTGCACCCCCACCCCACCCACCCCCCCCAATTAAATTTGTTTTGAAAAAAAAGTTTTGAATTTTTTTATTTTTTATTTTTTGCACCACCCCCTCCTCGCCCCAACCCCACCCCCTCCCTAAAAAATTAATTTTGTTTTGAAAAAAAAAAAGGTTTGAATTTTTTTTTTGCACCACCCCAACCCCCACCCTCTCGCCCCCACCCCTCGCAAAAAAATTAATTTTGTTTTGAAAAAGAAGTTTTGAATTTTTTATTTATTTTGGTTTTTTGCCCCACCCCCACCCCCCTTTCCCAACACCCCACCACCCCCTCCAAAAAAAATTGAGGGTGGGGCGTGGGGGTGAGTGGTTGTGGGGGTTGGTGTGGTATGGGTCCACACCGAGGGGGGGGGGGGAGCGGGGGATGTAGTGGTTTAGAAAATTCAGAAGAAAAAAAATTAGGGGTGGGGAGTGGGGGCGGGGTTGGGGTTGGGAGTGGGTGTGGGGGTGGGGTTGGGGTGGAGTTGTGGGGCTTGGGTGGGTATTTTCCTGAAAATGTTTTCTACCAACCAAACGAACATGAGAAAATAAGTAAGAAATTCACTTAATTTCCGCTACCCAAAACGAACATGAGAAAATAAGTAGAAATTCACTTATTTTCCAAGAAAACATTTTCCAGGAAAACATTTTCCTTCATACCGAACATACCCATAATGAAGTGTTCATGTTAGACACTTTCAGGTTCATTTTTGGAAATGCTTCTGCGCGTATTTTGAAGCGCTCATATGGAGATAAGTTAACCACATAGAACATGTTATCTCATTTATTTACGCACATCAGCCTTAATTGAATCATGTATGTGGTTTAGGACTTATTCAAACGAACACATATAATGAAAAAAGGTGACATATTTTAAGTGGTTAACTTATTTACGTAATGGGTGCTTGAGAATACGCGCAAAAGTTTTTCAAAATTTGCATCGAGGATGTCTATTAGGAACACTTTGTCACGTGTGGAGGTGCTCAAATTGAAATAAATTGTCAAGTTCAAAAGATTGTCGATGTATTCCGCCTTTAATAGTGATGATCGTTCGAATTTAGATAGAAGTTAATAAAAAAGGAATCTTAACCCTTTTTTTTAGTCGGGTGGCTGAATTGTTTTTTTGTACTTGCTAGTTGTAATCGTTTGTAATCGAATACTCAATATAAAACAAGTATATAATCAGTTTATAATGTATACAGACAAAATGTACAAAAATTAACACGATTATATTGACTAAAATTTATGAAGTGTTTTAGCTAGAAACAATATACTTATCATAAATAATGTTTTACGGACCATGACTGAAATTTTTTATGACTATGCTCAGAATTAGAGTTTTGGGCCAAACACATCCTTAAACTATGTTAGCACTTTGTTATTTTGAATCGTTCAAGAAAATTTTGCCCAGCAAAAAATTATTCGCACCTAAAATGAATGCAAAATATGTGTTTGCATATTATTTTATTATAAATTTTGATTCATATACTATATAGTTACCTCATTTCATCATATAATAAGTTGACATAGTTTAATACATATAAAGCCTGAGCGAATAAATCACAATTTTATGTGTTCATATAAAGTTAATATACATTAATAACTAGGTACACGGTTAAATATTTATAAATATTCAAGTTAAGGGTCAAAAACACACCTCAAGTATCACTTTTTTTTCCTACATAAACTATCAGGTGTGAGAGTTTCCTACCTAAACTATCACCAACTAGTATGCAAAACACACCTCAACTATCGGTTGTTCACTTTTCCTACCTAAATTATCACCAACTAGTTTGCAAAACACCTCATTAAAAGTGAACAATTGATAGTTGAGGTGTATTTTGCAAACTAATTGGAGATAGTTTAGGTAAGAAACTCTCACATCTGATAGTCAAGGTCGGAAACTTCAAAAAAGGTGATACTTGAGATGTGTTTTTGACCATTATCTTTAAATATTCAGTGAATTCTTTAATACATATATAAATTTTGGACAATAGCAATTGGGTTCCGGTAAACCAGTACTATACTCCGTCACTGTGTGATTTTTATATCAACATCAAATTGAGGAAGTCATGTACCAAAAGGAAGTAATCAGATTGAGGAAGTCAATAAAATCGAATTGAATCGTCCAATGAACTCTAGATTTTTCAACACCAATAAATTCTAGCTATCGTGCATAATTATCCGATGAACAAAATTAACGTTTAGTGGTTCTGACCACTAGGTCACACCCTCAGGCGCAAAAAAAGAAGTTATTTTCCCATTAGGATATTACAACATGAAGTATGCATCCCCGTCACTAAGAAACAGGCAACTCACGATCTGTTTCAAGTCAACTCTAGCTAACAAACTCTATTGATTGATTGCTCCGTAATATATTCAATTTGTTCCTTACTTCTATCTGCCTTAACACATCAGATGAGAGTTGACTTTCCATAGACAATTAGGCTACCTTCATAGAATTTCCATGATTGTGGGGACACAATTTGGAATTCAGGTAGTTTTCAAGCTTAAAAATGTATTAGGTCACAATCTTACTTTAACTTATTATGTATTTGGTTAGTTGGAGCTTACATTGTTTAAGGTAGAAGGTTGCCGGCTGAGTCCTTGTTTTATCTTCAATTCATACATATAATGAAGTTCTTATAATTATAAAAAAATCAAAGTTGGTACTAATCCTTATCATCAAGAAGAAAACTATAGTAGCATTTTAACTACGCGTACGCTCGAAGACTATTGTAAAATTCCTAAAGTGAAAATAATAAGCTCCACTAGTTGTGCTCGCCCTCTTGCTATACCAATCCGCTAAGATTCAGCCATTTGTCATTTCGATTCGTTTTTCCCCTATAACCTATTACCAATGGTAATTATGTCCTTGAATGTATGTTACATAGCTCTGTTCATTGCCTTCTTGCTGATTCCGTTTGCTTATTCAGTGTCCTTTCAAATATCTCGTTTTGGACCAGATACGACTGACATACTCTATGAAGGGGATGCGGTAGCGTCTGTAGGAAAAATTGAGTTTAACAAAGCAAATTATCTTTGTCGCGTTGCTCATGCCATATATAGAGAGAAAGTGCCACTTTGGGATCCTGATCACTCCACAAAGCTTGCTGATTTCTCCACGCATTTTTCGTTTACTATAGATACCCAAAATCGTTCTTCGTATGGTCATGGCATTGCATTCTTCCTTGCTCCGGTTGGTTTTCAGATTCCACCTAACTCGGATGGCGGTTTCCTTGGACTTTTCAATACCACCACCAGCGATTCAGCTCAAAACCAAATCGTTGCTGTTGAGTTTGACTCGTTTTCCAACCCTGAGTGGGACCCTACATTCGAGCACGTTGGTATCAACAAAAATTCAATTGCTTCATCTGTGACAGCTCCTTGGAATGTTAGTTTGCATAGTGGCAACCCTATTGATGCATGGATTACTTACAATTCCACAACAAAAAATCTAAGCGTCTTTTGGAACTATGGAAAAGGCCCCAGTTCTAGCATATCTTATATTATAAACCTCAGAGATGTTCTGCCTCCATGGGTTACAATTGGATTCTCTGCTGCTACAGGTCAAAATGTTGAGAGACATATGCTTCAATCGTGGGAGTTCAGCTCGAGTCTTGATATAAAGGAGTTAGAGGGAAATGGTCGCAAAAAGATTGGACTTATTGCAGGGTTAACAACATTAGGGGGGATTTTGTTTGTGAGCGCGATTTTGGCTTTAGTAATTTTGAGGAAACGGAGACAAAAGGTGAAGGGAAATCTGGAGGAAATAGGGCTAACGTCTTTCAATGACGATCTTGAAAAGGGAGCAGGACCAAGAAAGTTTTCTTACAAAGAGTTGGATACTTCAACCAATCATTTTTCGGAGGGACGAAAGTTAGGGGAAGGAGGATTTGGAGAAGTTTACAAAGGGTACCTCATCGATCTTGACATGGCGGTTGCTGTGAAAAAGATATCGAGAGGGTCTAAGCAAGGGAAAAAGGAATACATAACCGAGGTGAAGGTTATAAGTCGATTAAGGCACAGAAATCTTGTGCAACTAATCGGTTGGTGTCATGACCAAGGTGAGTTCTTACTTGTTTATGAATTCATGCCTAATGGTAGCTTAGATTTTCATTTATTTGGTAAAAAGAATCCTCTTAGTTGGACTACGAGGTACAAGATTTCACTTGGCTTAGCATCTGCCTTGCTCTATCTACACGAAGAATGGGAACAATGTGTGATCCATAGAGACATTAAATCAAGTAATATAATGCTCGATTCGAGTTTTAATGTTAAGCTTGGTGATTTTGGCTTGGCTAGACTAATGGACCATGAATTAGGTCCACAGACTACAGGGTTGGCTGGAACTTTAGGTTATTTGGCTCCGGAATACATAAAAACAGGCCGAGCAAGTAAAGAGTCGGATGTATATAGCTTCGGAATAGTTGCATTAGAAATTGCAACGGGAAAAAAATCCGTAGAATTAGTGGAGTATGTTTGGGATCTTTATGGAAAAGGAAAACTTCTTTCTGTAGTTGATGAGAAATTAAACATGGATTTTGAACAAGAACAAGTAGAACGATTGTTGATAACTGGATTATGGTGTGCTCATCCAGAGAGCAATCTAAGGCCATCGATAAGACAAGCAGTTCATGTTCTTAATTTTGAGGCATCGTTGCCTAATATCCCGATGAAGATGCCAGTTCCTGTGTATTATTTACCTAGTACTTGTGGTGATCCAGCAATTAGCTCGGGGGAGCCTACGATGACTTGCACAAGCATGGATGTGGGTCGTTAATTATTTGCAGTTTTATAGTATCTGTCTGGAATGAACTTAAATGGAGCGTGTCAACAATGATTCATATAGCAGAGCCGAATTTGCTTGCGAATGTGGTGTAGTATTAGTTTCTGTTGTAGTAGTATCTTGTATAATCAAATCCAGTGGCTTGTAAATCTCGTGAACCTTACAAATTATAAAAGCTTTCATATAACTTATTGGTGTAAAATTGTGAAAGTTCTTTAAGTCCCAAATGAATATAAGGTGGACACAATATAAGGCAAATTCAATTCATTGAAAAATCTAAGCATTTCCTGGGGTGGAGACTACTTTTTCTTTTCTTCTTTCAAAAAGGAAAAAATGCAACATATTGATAGAGTTAAGAGTTGATGTAACCTGATAAATAAAATTAGGAAGGGAGATAATGAAAGAATATTCTAAGGACTCCCAGTTCCAAATTTGTAGCTTAGAAAAGTCAGAGTAGTTTAGTGAGTGATGCTTCTGATTGAATCCAAGGAAGTAGTTATGTCCAAAACATCTATAAGCTTGAAGTCTCAATTTTCATTACCAAATAGTACTGCAAGTCAGCTCTAATAAAGGCAGTGGCGGATCCAACAATGAATTTGCGTGGGGCAAAATCTAGTATTTCGGGGTCGAATGCTATAATATATGTGGAAAAAATAAGAACATGCAGAGTTAAATATATGTTCGACAGCCAACTCTTTTTAACTTAAAACTCACATCATCAAAATTCTGGATCCGCCCTTATAAAAGATACAAAGATCTAGAGATTTGGTTATGTTTGGAGATAATTAATCTCAATCACCAGTCCACTTTACCCTATGGAACCTCCGCTTGGATGATGCGATGTTTGGTGGTTGTACAAGAAAAAAAAAATGATCGCCGCATAACTTAATAGTACAATATTTGGTTGGCCTTGTTAAAATCGTTAATGCCAACCAGTGGCGTGCAAGATTTTTCGTAAGTGGTTTCGATATTTAGAGAAGATAATACAAAAAATATTGATAGTACATCTGCAAGTATGAGATAGCCTTGACCCATTGGTTAAGTACCGTTTTAAGCTACAAGAGGTCAACCGAGTCTCAATGTTAAGGGGTGTCATTAGTTTATCCATTATATATATATATATATATATATATATATATATATATATATATATATATATATATATATATATATATATATATATATGTGTGTGTGTGTGTGTGTGTGTGTGTGTGCGTGTGTGTGTGCGCGCGCGTGTGTAAATTTTTCCGATGAAGCGGTGTGGCTTGACATCCCTTGGGTCAACGTGGTCCGCCCCTGATGCCAACAACCAATAGTCGCATAAGTTATGTGGAAATTCATGTACTCTCGTTGTCCCAATTTTTATGACATTCTTTATTTTTTAGTCAGTCCAAAAAGAATAAAAAAAATTCTATAAGTAATAAACTTTCTTACTAGTCATATACAACCAAACAAATACTTATGACTTGTTTGAATCCCTTAATATAAGAGAAATTTTCTGTATATTATAGCAGAAAAGGTAACTTTTTTTTTTTTTCCCAAAAAAGGTGGTTCAAAAATTACTTTAGGTCATATGTTCAAATTTTTTGAACCCCCCTTATCAAATTCATGGCTCCGCCATTTACCCGGCACAAATCCGATTAATCGGGTCAGAGAGTTCTTGGGAGCCATATGTCATGTCCTTCAAATTGTACTGATCAATTATTTTATACCATGTTCTCATATGGTACATACAACCAAATACAACTCAATATATAGATGAAATATCTGGAGTAATTTATATATCAAGTGTACTTAATTGTTTCAACATTAATAATGTATCCTCCCCCTTCTAGTACATGCTTTTGAACACCAGGAATGTGGGTCTTTACAAAGTAATTTCTCCAATTAATTTTTGTCACGTCAATTTCAAAGCTTGTTTTTTCTTCTTCAGACATATCTTTCATTAGCTTTCGTACGTTGCCATTGTGAAACCTAGCAAATGAGTCAATTTATTAATACACATATAATGTTTCGAATATTGTTTAGTACTTCTCCAAGGAAAAAGAGAATCAAAGGACAAATTGATCACTTACATGTACTCTGTACTAAATGTGCTTAGCAATTACACATCTATTTCTCATGTTTAAGCAATTAAGCACTCCCTCCATTTCAATATATGTGACGACACAGAGTTAAAAAATATTTTTTTAAAACTTGTGATCTAAAATGTAAGTCATAAATATTTGTGTGGCTATAAATCATTTTGTTAAGAGTCATGTTAAGTTTAAAGTTATATTATTTTTTAAATATAAAAATTTATCAATTCTTTTCAAAACAAACTAAAAAGAAAGTGCACGCGTCACATAATAGGAGAGAGAGAGAGTGTGTATGTATGACTAGTGATCATCCTTAAAATCTCTAAAATGCTTCATCTGAAAAAGCTATTTTTTCCTCCTTTTTGGAAAACAGTTTTTGTTACTATTCAAAAACACTGATAGTTTTCGTGAAAACTTGGCAAACACCTCAATTCTCTAAAATAGGCATTTTCTTTTATTAAAAAAATATTTTGTCTTCCTAGGAGGAATTTTTTACCAAAGTAAGCCATTATTTCAGCCAATTCACCAACATAATATATTGTTTTGAAAATTTACAGAAGTAGAATAAACGTATTCTGCAGTAACGTATTATGCATTATTTTATTCAAAAAATTCAACGGGCAAAAAAGTTAAAAGTTAACGGTGTTAAAGGGTAATTCGTTACTGTGAGTAACGTTTTATGATTAATACGTTCTTTGTGAGTAACGTTTTATGGCTAATTAATGGTTTCAATGTTCCATTGATTTGAGTTCTTTATTTTATCCTAGCTGATTTGAGTGCTTTATTTTATGGTGTATATATGATTCACTAAGGTCTCTTAGTCTACAACTTGATGGAAAGCATTCTTAGCTGCCATTTTACTTTATACAAATTTAGTTCAGTAAGTGAATTAAGAGACCAAATTTAGCTATTGTTTTGCTTCTAGAAGATGGAGTATTTTTCGTTAAGCAGTAGATATGAAAGATGGCTGCTTCTTAATTTTCATCTATGAAAAGACTGTGATGTATAAGCACTAATTACTAGTAGTTATTGTTGTAAACTTAAGACATTGTATCTTTAGTTTCGTTTGGGTCTTAACCATCTTGCACTTTAAAATGTATAAGAAAATGTTGAAAGGGAGAATTAACCAACTTCTGCTCATATAATTTCCCACTGCTGGTGTTGTTTTGAAATTGAAAAGCTGCTACTTTATTTAGCTAATCAATACTTTTTTTTTATAACGTTAATCAATATTTTTTTTAATCCTAATCAATTTTTTAAGGTTAATCAGTATCTTTTTGTAAGGCTAATCGATACTCTTTTTTTTTTTAAGGGTAATCAATATTGTCGGTAAAGTTTTATAATTAAATCAATCAGAAGGGTTCGTAATTTGAAGAATTCTTTGCAGGATTTAACTGGTCGTGCCTGGATTCTGTAGAAACGTTACTGTCAGTTACGTTTTAGCCGGAAGTTGTAACTCTGAGTTACGACTTTAAGATCAATCAATGTCAGATTTTGTATTCTTTAGAGTCGTTACTCACAGTGACGTATTAACCATAAAACGTTACTCACAGTAACGAATTACCCTTTAACACCGTTAACCTTTAACTTTTTTGCCCGTTGAAGTTTTTGAATAAAATAATGTCTAATACGTTACTGTGAAATACGTTTATTCTAATTCTGTAAATTTTCAAAAAAAAAAAGTATTATTTTGATGAATTGGCTGAAATAATAGCTTATTTTGGTCAAAGAGTCTCCTAGGAGCTTGAGCAGACATACTGTAAGTTAAACGTCTTTTAATATTGATAGCCTATACTGCTATAGTACTATCAAACACCAATGTGAGTCTAGACCTTTGATGTATATACTACTCTCTTCTTTTCGTTTTATATAATGAAGTTTTACAAAGTAAGATAGATTTTTAAATTTTATAATCTTTAGCTAATGATGCAGGTTGTTGGTGATATTACAATGAAATTACAATTACAATTAAAAACTAAAATGAAGAAATAAAAATATCTTCGGCTGAGGCGCGGATATCTCGCTTTCTTTAAGGAGATTCAAGCCCACTGCAACAAATCTACCGATCCAGCAGTAATCTTTCTAACTTGTCCCCTCCAGGATACAACAGCCTGATCACGTCGTATAACTCAACAAACTCTGGACAAGATGTTGAGTCCAAAGCTCCACCAAAAAGAAGAACACCTTCCTTCAACTAATAAACTCTCTTTATTTTCCTCACTTTTCAAGAACTCTCCAAAAATATATATTTTTCTCTATATCCACAAAATAAAGATGACAAACTATTTATAGTTGAAAAATCCATCCTTGAATTGAATTGGATGAAAGAGTAGAATAATGGGGTATTAAGATGGTGTAAATATGGAGAATATGGGAGAATTATGAGTAGTAGGTTACAAAAGAAAATAAGACCACTTTTATCCATAACTCATATGAATAATGAGATAATAAAAAACAAAAGTAATGGCCAATTAAAGGCACAAAAACGTAAGGAGAAGGAAGACCACTTACGCCAACTTTATGGCCACAACGTACGGATGAATGCAAAGAACATAAATTTGCACCGAATTGATGAACTTTAACATATATTATTTAATATTAAAATGCACTAAAAGTCCATCAATCCCCCACTCATTTTAATATTAATATAAGAGAGTATATCAGTTGAAGGTAGATTATTATGTATAATGAAGGTGTGCTCTGCATTGAACCTTCACTTAGTAAAACAATAATCTTTACTCCAGAGCCGTAGTGGTCTCAGACTTGAACTATGACTGCTTTAGGGAAATAAAGAATTATTGCTTACACATAATAATCAAGGTGTTGACATGAGCTTTAATAGCCAGCACATTACGGCCTTGTGTTATCCCGGTTTCATTAGTGCTTTTGAGAACGAGCCCAATTCTCATAAGAAGTGGCCTACTTCCACACTCACATAGGTGAAATCTGTCAAGGGTGCTTCTGTAACTTAACACCCCACTCATACGAGCTACAGAGTTTCATTAAGAGTTTATAAACTCAACCTCCACAAACTGGCTTACGTAATAATGCACTCACACCATAGGGAGGGAATAAATAAAATAGTGCATTTTCTCAAAAAGTCTTCATATGATTCGTTTTTCCCATTGAACCTGGTTATAGGATCTTTAGTCCCCAGGTTGGGTTTCCTCATATACGACTCATGAATTTATAGGCTTCAATCCCATCCCCCTCGATGTGCTCCAGACCTTTTCTCTTGCTAAGGCCTTGGTTAGTGGATCTGCAAGATTATCACAAGATTTGACATAATCAACGTTAATGGTACCACTTGTCAAATATGATCTCACAGAGATTGTGTTTTCTCCTTATAGGTCTGGATTTACCGTTATAATAACGGTTTTGAACTCTACCAATTGCAGCGGTGCTATCACAATGAATTAAAATAGGAGGAATTGGTTTTTCAAAATAAGAAATTTGAAATAATAAATCTCTTAACCAATTAGCTTCTTCACTAGCTGAAGCTAAAGCAATTAGTTCAGCCTCCATGGTAGAGTTAGCAATAATCGTTTGCTTTGTTAATTTCCAACAAATAGCACCACCTGCCAACGTAAAAATATAACCGGCAGTAGAACAGAATCACCAGATAAAGTGTTTCAATCTGCATCGAAAAGCCTTCAAGTAACAAGCAGGATATTTTTTATAAAACAAGCCATAGGTTTTTGTACCAACTAAATATTTCATAATTCTCGTTATGGCATGCCAATGTTCACTACCTCGGCTTGCTTGTAAACTGCTAAGTACTCCAACTGCATACACAATATCAGGCCTAGTGCAATCAGTCACATATCTCGAACTTCCAATTAAGCTAGCATATTCCTTTTGATTTATCACATCATTTTCACTTTGAAAAGGAAACAAGTGAATACTTGAATCAAAAGGAGTTACAACATGCTTGCAATCAAGAAAGTTATATTTTTTTAAAATTTTCTCAACATAATGTGACTGGTCAAGGAATATTCCATCACATTTTCAATCATGCAGGAATCAAATTTCTCATGCCATTGCTTTGGTGCCTGTTTCAAGCCATATAGGGATTGGTAAGTTTACACACTTTGTTTTCTTGGCCTGCTTCAATAAAACCTTCAGGTTGTTCCATATAAATTTCTTCATTTAGGTCCCCATTTAAAAAAGCAGTTTTTACATCCATTTGATGAATATGCAAATCAAAAATTGCAGAAATAGCAATTAAAAGCCTTATGGATGTAATTCTAGTTACTGGAGAAAAAGTATCAAAAAATTCTAGGCCTTCTAGTTGTTTAAAACCTTTTGCAACTAGTCTAGCCTTATATTTATCAACAGAGCCATCCGATTTTAACTTTTTTCTAAGGACCCATTTACACCCAATTGTTTTACAACCCGGTGGTAAATCAACTAACTTCCAAGTTTTATTGGAAATAAGTGATTCCATTTCATCATTTACAGCCTCTTTCCAAAAAATAGCATCATGTGAAGATAAAGCTTTTTGCAAATTGAGAGGGTCATTTCCAACATTAAAAACATAAAAATCAGGACCAAAATCTTTTTCTACTCTAGCTCTTTTACTTCTTCTTAACTCAAAATCATCACTTTCTTTATTTTTCAAAACAGAAGTAGAAGAACTAGGTAGTGATAAAATATTTTCGTTAGTCCTACGACCCCCACTATTTTTAGAATCAAATGGAAATTTATTTTCATGAAAAATAACATCACCTGATTCTATTATTATATTATCTTCAAGACTAAAAAATCTATAGGTACGTACTATTTGAAGCATAACCAAGAAAAGCACAAGTAGTAACTTTTTTACCCAATTTGCTTATTTTGGGATCCATTAGCCTTACATAAGCTGGACAACCCCAAACTCTTAGATATCCCAAATTTGGCTTGTGACCTTTCCACAATTCAAATGACGTTAATTTTGTCTTTTTATGTGGCACACGATTCAACACATAATAAACAGTTAAAATAGCTTCACCCCAAAAATTTAGAGGTGCACTAGACTCAATAAGCATGGCATTAGTCAACTCAACCAAAGTTCTATTTTTTCTCTCCGCTACACCATTAGACGCAGGAGAATAAGGTGGAGTACTTTCATGAATTATTCCCAATGATCTAACAAAAGAATTAAACTCATTAGACTCATATTCACGGCCTCTATCACTTCTAATTCTTTTTACTTTTCTACCAAACTGATTTTCAACTTCATGGAGATAAATTTTAAAATTTTCAAAAGCATCACTTTTATTTTTCATCAAGAAAACATATGTATACTTAGAAAAATCATAAGTAATAAAATATCTATTCCCTCCACGAGTTAAAATTCCTCCGAGTTCACAAATATCAATATGAATTGATTTTAATAATTCAATTTTTCTTTCAACTTGAAAATGAGGCCTTTTTGTGATTTTGGCTTTACTACAAGCTTCACTTTTTTCAAAATCCTTTTTAATCATTGGGATTAATCTTAAACTACTCATGATTCCCACATAACGATTATTAATATGATACAAACGATCATATCAAAAATTAGTGGAAAAAAGCATGTAAACAGAACTAGTAACTTTATTCATCTTAACATTCAACTTGAACATCCCATCACAAGCATACCCCTTTCCCACAAAAATACCTTTTTTCACTATTACATATTGATCAGACTCAATAATTTGTTTGAAGCCTGCTTTATTAAGAAGAAAACTAGGCATCAAATTTTTTCTCATGGAAGGAGTATAAAGTACATCTTTTAAAGTTAACACCCTTCCCGAGGTAAAGCTCAACTCGACATCTCCTTTCCAAGCACTTGAGTAGTGTGAGAATCACCAAGCATGATGGTTTTGGGCTCCTCAAATGGAGTATACACTTTGAACCAATCTTTGTCATAGCAGACATGACGGTTTGCACCAGAATCAGCCCACCATCCATCAACATTTTCAACCATATTTATGTCTGTTATCACCGCCACAAGTGGCTCTTCGGTAACGTTTGCCTGAGGTGTAGGACCACGTTTCCGAAACTTGCAAAATCGAGCAATATGCCCACTCTTGCCACAGACAAAGCATGGTCCTCTATTTTGTGCTTATTGATTTTGTGCTTGGTTGTTACCACCATTATTTTTCTTGGGAGGTCTACCATTATTTTTCTTGAATATTTTCTTCTTAGGCTTCATAGAGGTATTTTTGTTAACATTAGGAGCAGCATTATTTGAAGTAATTAAATTTACCTTATTTGTGACGGGTTATAAGTTGCTCTCTTCCGTTTGCAAAAGTGCATCTTGGCCCCTTGCCTCTTCCCCCATGCGGATTCACATAATCAACGTCTCAAGAGAGGTTTTCTTTTGTTTGTGGCGCATAGTTTTTTGAAATTCCTTCCATGAAGGTGGAAGTTTATCTATTATGCCACAAACAACAAGGTTATCTCCAATTTTGATCTCCTCGGACCTAAGCTCTCCAACAATCATTATAAAGTCTTGAGCTTGATCTACCACTGATTTGTTGTCCACCATTTGAAAACGAAAAAATCTACTAGCAGCATATTTTTTCGCTCCAAATTCTCCTCGGTATCATATTTACTCGCAACGCTTTCCAAATTTTCTTTGCAAGAGAGTAAGTTCTATCATAATAATCATAAAAATTATCTGATAGACAATTAAGTAAATAATACCGACACTTGTACGAATCTTCATCGTACTTTTTAATTTTTTCTTGAAGACAAATAAGTTCTTCATCATTCATGGAAGAGTTGTCTACTTTATTTGGATTCTTCTCAGTTAACACATAAGAAACATTGAGAAGACTTAAGTAGAAAAGTACTTTATCCTTCCATCTCTTAAAATGAGTATCGTTGAACCGAAATGGCTTGTTAAGATCTCCTACTTTGACATCCGCCGATTTTTCAATTGTAGCCATATGAATCTCCTTAAAATTGTTGGTGATATTACAATGAAATTACCATTACAATTGAAAACTAAAATGAAGAAATAAAAATATCTTCGGCTGAGGCGCGGATATCTCGCTTTCTTTAAGGAGATTCAAGCCCATCGCAAAAATCTACCATCCGGCGAGTAATCTTTCTGACTTGTCCCCTCCAGGATACAATAGCACGATCACGTCGTATAACTCAACAAACTCTGGACAAGATGTTGAGTCCAAAGCTCCACCATAAATAAGAACACCTTCCTTCAACTAATAAACTCTCTTTATTTTCCTCACTTTTCAAGAACTCTCCAAAAATATATATTTTTCTCTATATCCACAAAATAAAGATGACAAACTATTTATAGTTGAAAAATTCATCCTTGAATTGAATTGGATGAAAGAGTAGAATAATGGGGTATTAAGATGGTGTAAATATGGAGAATATGGGAGAATTATGAGTAGGAGGTTACAAAAGAAAATAAGACCACATTCATCCATAACTCATATGAATAATGAGATAATAAAAAACAAAAGTGATGACCAATTAAAGGCACAAAAACGTAAGGAGAAGGAAGACCACTTCTGCCAACTTTATGACCACAACGTACAGATGAATGCAGCAACATAAATTTGCATTGAATTGATGAACTTTAACACATATTATTTAATATTAAAAAGCACTAAAAGTCCATCACAGGTAATGTATCAAAATGCTCTTTGAATCTTGTAATCTTTAACATGTCCTATAGGAGGTTGAAATTAAGCATTTACTTAATATATAAATAATATTCTTTTCAAAACAAGTTAAACAAAATTAAGACTTATAAATTGGAACATATCATACATACCATCCTTTGTAGCACAAATAGGCTTCATAGAGCTTGCTGAAATGCTTCAAATAGTCCACCTTCCTTTTACAACGCTTCTGTATCTTTGCAAGTTCGTCTTCACTTAAATCTTGTACCCTGTGCTGCCTGGATAATTCTTCCAAAATATAATTCGAAAAATCGGACATTTTGTCAAAAAATCTCATTTTTCTAACCTCAACTTCTTCTCCTTTTGAATTAACAAAAGAAAATAACTGAAAAAAATCATAAGAATAGTCGAAAATCTGAGATAATGAGACAGGATTCACAGATGTTGATGCCACATTATAGACATTTAGTTCTGGATTTTGCAAGTATCCATGTTTTGCAATAGCAGCCTGCACTGTAGCATTTACAACCATATCAACTGGAATCTAAATCAAGAGAAGAAAATTGTCAGAAAATCCAATAATCTCTCTATTATGCATAAAAAAAAAATTGCTGGACATATAAATGTTAAGATATAATTAAGTAACAATTGTGTGTTATGGCTAATAGTTTGATAGACATAGGCTAGACGGCTCTAGGGTTTTCACTATTCTTTTAGGGTTACAATTTCGGTGCTAGAAGAAAGACGATTCCCACTACACTTGAATAACTATGGCTGAAGGTACGTTCCTATTTAATATTCTGCTGCGATGACTCTGTGTGTACGTGTTGAAACTCATCACTATATATATCTCGTCTTTATTGGAAAATAATCTTAAACATTAAAATGAGAATATCGAAATAAAAGAGTTTTCAAACGATTGGAGTGCTACATATGAATCATTATTACAAAAAATTAGTGAAAGTAATAATAATGGGAATGAGATAAAATCGTGATTGTCCAGGTGTTTAACGGTTGAGCCCGGAAATGTGACGTTATAGAGTTCAGAGCATGCACTGCAACAACACCCCCCCCCCCCCCCCCCCAAAAAAAAAAAAAAAACAAATTCACCGTATAGAGAGACAACTTTTTCTTTTCTTCTTTGAAAAAGGAAAAAAAAATGCAACATATTTATAGAGTTAAGAGTTGATGTAACCTGATAAATAAAATTAGGAAGGGAGATAATGAAAGAATATTCTAAGGACTCCCAGTTCCAAATTTGTAGCTTAGAAAAGTCAGAGTAGTTTAGTGAGTGATGCTTTTGATTGAATCCAAGGAGGTAGTTATGTCCAAAACATCTATAAGCTTGAAGACTCAATTTTCATTACCAAATAGTACTGCAAGTCAGCTCTAATAAAGGCAGTGGCGGATCCAACAATGAATTTGCGTGGGGCAAAATCTAGTATTTCAGGGTCGAATGCTATAATATATGTGGAAAAGATAAGAACATGCAGAGTTAAATATATGTTCGACAACCAACTCTTTTTAACTTAAAACTCTCATCATCGAAATTCTGGATCCGCCCCTATAAAAGATACAAAGATCTAGAGGTTTGGTTATGTTTGGAGATAATTAATCTCAATCACCAGTCCACTTTTCCCTATGGAACCTCCGCATGGATGATGCGATATTTGGTTGTTGTACAAGAAAAAAATGATCGCCGCATAACTTAATAGTACAATATTTGGTTGGCCTTGTTAAAATCGTTAATGCCAAACAGTGGCGTGCAAGATTTTTCGTAAATGGTTTCGATATTTATAGAAGATAATACAAAAATATTAATATTACATCTACAAGTATGAGATAGCTTTGACCCATTGGTTAAGTATCGTTTTAAGCTACAAGAGGTCAACCGAGTCTCAATGTTGAGGGGTGTCATTAGTTTATCCGCAGTATTAATATATATATATATATATATATGTGTGTGTGTGTGTGTGCGCGCGCGCGCGCGCGTGTGCGTGTGTAAATTTTTCCGACGAAGCGGTGTGGCTTGACATCCCTTGGGTCAACGTGGGTCCGCCCCTGATGCCAACAACCAATAGTCGCATAAGTTATGTGGAAATTCATGTACTCTCGTTGTCCCAATTTCTATGACATTCTTTATTTTTTAGTCAGTCCAAAAAGAATAAAAAAATTTCTATAAGTAATAAACTTTCTTACCAGTCATATACAACCAGACGAATACTTATGGCTTGTTTGAATCCCCTAATATAAGAGAAATTTTTTGTATATTTTAGCAGAAAAGGTAATTTTTTTTTTATTTTTTTTTCAAAAAAGGTGGTTCAAAAATTACTTTAGGTCGTATGTTCAAATTTTTTGAACCCCCTTATCAAATTCATGGCTCCGCCATTACCCGGCACAAATCCGATTAATCGGGTCAGAGAGTTCTTGGGAGCCATATGTCGTGTCCTTCAAATTGTACTGATCAATTATTTTATACCATGTTCTCATATGGTACAACCAAATACAACTCAATATATAGATGAAATATCTGAAGTAATTATCTATTAAGTGTACTTAATTGTTTCAACATTAATAATGTATCCTCCCCCCTAGTACATGCTTTTGAACACCAGGAATGAGGGTCTTTACAAAGTAATTTCTCCAATTAATTTTTGTCACGTCAATTTCAAAGCTTGTTTTTTCTTCTTCAGACATGTCTTTCATTAGCTTTCGTACGTTGCCATTGTGAAACCTAGCAAATGAGTCAATTATTAATACACATATAATGTTTCGAATATTGTTTAGTACTCCTCCAAGGAAAAAGAGAATCAAAGGACAAATTGATCACTTACATGTACTCTGTACTAAATGTGCTTAGCAATTACACATCTATTTCTCATGTTTAAGCAATTAAGCACTCCCTCCATTTCAATATATGTGACGACACAGAGTTAAAAAATAAAAATAAAAAAATAAAAAAAAATAAAAAACTTGTGCTCTAAAATGTAAGTCATAAATATTTGTGTGGCTATAAATCATTTTGTTAAGAGTTATGTTAAGTTTAAAGTTATAATATTTTTTAAATATAAGAATTTATCAATTCTTTTCAAAACAAACTAAAAAGAAAGTGCATGCGTCACATAATAGGAGAGAGAGAGAGAGAGAGTGTGTGTGTGTATGACTAGTGATCATCCTTAAAATCTCTAAAATGCTTCATCTGAAAAAGCTATTTTTTTCTTCTTTTTGAAAAACAGCTTTTGTTACTACTCAAAAACACTTATGGTTTTCGTAAAAACTTGACAAGCACCTCAATTCTCTAAAATAGATATTTTTTTTATTAAAAAAAATATTTTGTCTTCCTAAGGGCTTGAGCAGACATACTGTAAGTTAAACGTCTTTTAATATTGATAGCCTATACTACTATAGTACTATCAAACACCAATGTGAGTCTAGACCTTTGATGTATATACTACTCTCTTCTTTTCGTTTTATATTATGAAGTTTTACAAAGTAAGATAGATTTTTAAATTTTATAATCTTTAGCTAATGATGCAGGTAATGTATCAAAATGCTCTTTGAATCTTGTAATCTTTAACATGTCCTATAGGATGTTGAAATTATGCATTTACTTAATATATAAATAATATTCTTTTCAAAACAAGTTAAACAAAATTAAGACTTATAAATTGGAACATATCATACATACCATCCTTTGTAGAACAAGCAGGCTTCATAGAGCTTACTGAAATGCTTCAAATATTCCACCTTCCTTTTACAACGCTTCTGTATCTTTGCAAGTTCGTCTTCACTTAAACCTTGTACCCTGTGCTGCCTGGATAATTCCTCCAAAATATAATTTGAAAAATCGAAAATTTTGTCAAAAAATCTCATTTTTCTAACCTCAACTTTATCTCCTTTTGAATTAACAAAAGGAAATAACTGGAAAAAATCATAAGAATAGTAAAAAATCTGAGATAATGAGACAGGATTCACAGATGTTGATGCCACATTATAGACATTTAGTTTTGGATTTTGCAAGTATCCATGTTTTGCAATAGAAGCCTGTATTGTAGCATTTACAACCATATCAACTGGAATCTAAATCAAGAGAAAAAAATTGTCAGAAAATCCAATATTCTCTCTATTATGCACAAAAAAAAAAAAAAAAAATTGCTGGACACATAAATGTTAAGATATAATTAAGTAACAACTCTGTGTTATGGCTAATAGTTTGATAGACATAGGGCTAGCTCTAGGTTTTCACTATTCTTTAGGGTTACAATTTCGGTGCTAGAAGAAAGGCGATTCCCACTACACTTGAATAACTATGGTCAAGGTGACGTTCCTATTTAATATTCTGCTGCGATGACTCTGTGTGTATGTGTTGAAACTCATCACTATATATATCTCGTCTTTATTGGAAAATAATCTTAAACATTAAGATGAGAATATCGAAATAAATGAGTTTTTCAAACGATTGGACTGCTACATATGAATCATTATTACAAAAAATTAGTGAAAGTAATAATAATGGGAATGAGATAAAATCGTGATTGTCCAGGTGTTTAACGGTTGAGCCCGGAAATGTAACGTTATAGAGTTCAGAGCATGCACTGCACCCCCCCCCCCCCCCCCCCCAACAAATTCAAACACACAAAAAATCCAGCTCTTCTACTTTCCTTGTTTAACTTCACTTCCTTCTTAAATACTCCCCCTTTATTATTCTGAAATTGCGATAGCAATAGACTAGAAGGCTCTTGGACTTCCACCTAACTCGGACGGCGGTTTTCTTGGACTTTTCAATACTACCACCAGTGATTCAGCTCAAAACCAAAATCG
Source organism: Lycium ferocissimum (assembly GCF_029784015.1). Taxonomy (NCBI): domain Eukaryota; kingdom Viridiplantae; phylum Streptophyta; class Magnoliopsida; order Solanales; family Solanaceae; genus Lycium; species Lycium ferocissimum. Next base: position 21,822,746 of record NC_081352.1, read on the forward strand.
TTGCTGTTGAATTTAACTCGTTTTCCAACCCTGAGTGGGACCCTACATTCGAGCACGTTGGTATCAACAACAACTCAATTACTTCATCTGTGACAGCTCCTTGGAATGTTAGTTTGCATAGTGGTAACCCTATTGATGCATGGATTACTTACAATTCCACAATAAAAAATCTAAGTGTTTGGAACTATGGAAAAGGCCCCAATTCTAGCATATCATATATTATAAACCTCAGTGATGTCCTGCCTTCATGGGTTACGTTGCAATTGGATTCTCCGCGGCAACAGGTCAAAATGTTGAGAGACATACGCTTCAATCGTGGGAGTTCAGCTCAAGTCTTGATATAAAAGAGTTAGAGGGAAATGGTCCCAAAAAGATTGGACTTATTGCAGGGTTAACAACCTTAGGGGGGATTTTATTTGTGAGCGCGATTTTGGCTATAGTAGTTTTGAGGAAACGGAGACGAAAGGTGAAGGGAAATTCGGAGGAAATAGGGCTAACATCTTTCAGTGATGATCTTGAAAAGGCAGGACCAAGAAAGTTTTCTTACAAAGAGTTGGATACTTCAACCAATCATTTTTTGGAGGGACGAAAGTTAGGGGAAGGAGGATTTGGAGAAGTTTACAAAGGGTACCTCATCGATCTTGACATGGCGGTTGCTGTGAAAAAGATATCGAGAGGGTCTAAGCAAGGGAAAAAGGAATACATAACCGAGGTGAAGGTTATAAGTCGATTAAGGCACAGAAATCTTGTGCAACTAATCGGTTGGTGTCATGACCAAGGTGAATTCTTACTTGATTATGAATTCATGCCAAATGGTAGCTTAGATTTTCATTTATTTGGTAAAAAGAATCCTCTTAATTGGACTATGAGGTACAAGATTTCACTCGGCTTAGCATCCGCCTTGCTCTATCTACACGAAGAATGGGAACAATGTGTGATCCATAGAGACATTAAATCAAGTAATATAATGCTCGATTGCAGTTTTAATGTCAAGCTTGGTGATTTTGGCCTAGCTAGACTAATGGACCATGTCCACAGACTACAGGGTTAGCTGGAACTTTAGGTTATTTGGCTCCGAAATACATAAAAACAAGCCGAGCAAGTAAAGAGTCGGATGTATACAGCTTCGGAATAGTTGCACTAGAAATTGCAACCGGAAAAAATCAGCAGATCCGGGGACAGGGAAATCAGATGAAGGGTTAGTAGAGTATGTTTGGGATCTCTATGGAAAAAGGAAAACTTCTTTCTGTTATTGATGAAAAATTAAACATGGATTTCAAACAAGAACAAGTAGAGCGATTGATGATTACCGGGTTATAGTGTGCTCATCTGGAGAGCAATTTGAGGCCATCGATCAGACAAGCAATTCATGTTCTTAATTTTGAGGCTTCGTTGCCTAATATTCCAATGAAGATGCCGGTTCCTGTGTATTATTTACCTAGTACTTGTGGTGATCCAGCTGTTATTAGCTCGGGGGAGCTTACGATGACTTATACAAGCATTGATGTTGGTCGTTAATTATTTGCAGTATTATAATAGTTGACTTAAATGAGCTTAAATGGAGTGATATGGTTAGTAAGGATTCATATAACAGAACCTAAATTGCTTGAGATTGTGGCGCATGCAGTAATAGTAGTAGTTGTTCTTGTAATAATATCTTGTATAATCCAGCGGCTTGTAAGTCTTGTGAACCTTACAAATTATAAAAGCTTTCATGTAACTTTTGGTGTAAAATTGTGAGATTTCTTTTAAGTTCCAAATAATATTGTATACGGTAAAAATCAGATATATGCAAGACCGGTGAGATCGGGGACCGGAGATAAGAAGAGACAGGCATGATCGCCGAGCCTTCCCTTAGAACTGGTGGAATTGCACCGGCTGCGGCTGACCTGAGAAAAGTGAAGCAAATCTGTTTGGTCCGGTATCTCCGGACCAAACTCCGCATCACAGCCAGTCCGGTTTCAGCATGATCGAGTTGATCGTGGCCGTTAGTCCGGTTAATCAGTTACAAAATCGCCACTCATCAATATCGTTCTGTCACATTGTACCGACAACTGTACGGATGTCAGACCGTACGGCCCAACCTTATCCTTTTAGGGTTTACTTTATTCTAAAAAGGCTTTATGTTGTATGCAAGGCCCATAAGGCAAAGCTATAAATAGGAGGCATTTCACCACTTTGAAGGGTTAGCTTTTTTGGGATCTAGAGCATTGTAATAGCAAGTCAAAAATATCATCTTTCTCTTTGGCCCGAATCAGTGGAATATTATTGTCTTTAGCTTACTCTTCTAACATCATTTACTTGATCATCCATAGCAACGTATTTATTCAAGTTATTAACGCATAGATTCTGTTATATCCCGCATTTTTGTACGTCGGGACATTCCGGGCTAATTGCGGAAAGTTAAGGACAAGAGGATTCCGGGATACGAAGTAGAGATTTTTAACCACGATTTATTCCAAGGCATGAGTTGCCCATGATTTTATTAGCATGAGATATTATGGAACTTGGGATTAAAAGTGAGTTATGGAAAGTTAGACATCTCATGAAAAATTTGGGGGCCAAAAGTTATTTTTAGAAAGTTGGAATTTCATGGAAAATTAGGCCATGTGGCCGGCCACATGAGATGTGGGCCATGGCCACATGGAGGCTTAATATATGTAGCATAAGATGAATTAATTCATCACATTTCTCATCATTTTCATCTCTAGAAATTTCAAGAAAGAGGGAGAGAAAAAGAGAAGGGCCATTCGGCCAAGCTTGAAACCGAGAGAGAGAGAGAAGGAAGTGATCAAAAGAAATAATTTTCTCTAGCAATTCTACTCTTTAGAGGTGCATAAAAACGTGCGGAGTCGTTGAGTGGTAAAAACAAGCGCCGATTCAAGGTGCCAAGCATAGCCAACTTGAAGAACTAA
>NC_081352.1:21825760-21853092 GCF_029784015.1 Lycium ferocissimum
GGGAGATCACGATCAAAGAAGAAAAATATAGAGAAAAACGATCAGTGAATGAAAGAAGTAAAGAAGGAGAAGTGAAAATGGTGAAATGAGGGCGTTAAAAGCCTTATATAGGCATGGGGACCGAGACGGTTACAGAGCCCAGCCAACCAGGGGATGCCACGTATCCCATAATTAATGAGACATGATTAGAAACGACGTGTGTTACGGCGATTACCAAAGTTGGCCGTTCGGGATGAGACACGTGGCTGATGGCAGAGGGATGCGACATAACTGTTCCCGCCAAAATGAAAAGATAAGGACGAGCTTATAAAACCCCCGGTTTGGTGACTCATCCACTTCTCGTTACTCTGGTAAAACTACGGTCCGGGAAGCATGGGGACTATCTGTATACGGTAAAAATCGGATATATGCAAGACTGGTGAGACCGGGGACCAGAGATAAGAAGAGACAGGCATGATCGCCGAGCCTTCCCTTAGAACTGGTGGAATTGCACCGCTGGCTACCGACCTAAGAAAAAGTGAAGCAAACGTTTGTCCCGGAGATCTCGGACCAAACTCGCAAAGATGACCGAGTTGTTGTGGCCGTTAGTTCGGTTTCAGCATGACCGAATTGATCGTGGCCGTTAGTCCGGTTTCAGCATGACCGAGTTGATCGTGGCCGTTAGTCCGATTTTTACATGACTGAGTTGATCGTGGCCGTTAGTCCGGTTTCAGCATGACCGAGTTGATCGTGGCCGTTAGTCCGGTTAATCAGTTACAAAATCACCATGCGTCAACATCGTTCTGTCACATTGTACCGACAACCATACGGGTGTCAGGCCGTGCGGCCCAACCTTATGCTTTTAGGGTTTACTTTATTCTAAAAAGGCTTTATGTTGTATGCAAGGCCCATAAGGCAAAACTATAAATATGAGGCATTTCACCACTTTGAGGGGTTAGCTTTTTTGGGATCTAGAGTATTGTAATAGCAAGTCAAAAATATCATCTTTCTCTTTGGCCCGAATCAGTGGAATATTATTGTCTTTAGCTTACTCTTCTAACATTATTTACTTGATCATCCATAGCAACGTATTTATTCAAGTTATTAACGCATAGATTCATATACACAAACCATTGCACACGAATCCATATATATATACTCCACAAAAAATCAAAATATATTAAAGTTTGCCCACATATCCTTTTCCTCACTTACAAATTCAATTGATTACCTAAAATCGGGGTAAACAAATATAAGGTGGACAAAATATAAAGCAAATTCATTGAGAAATCTAAGCATTTACTATGGTGGAGACTACTTTCTCTTTTCTTCTTTCAAAGAGGAACAAAATGCAACATATTTGATTATAATATTAAGGAATTAAGAGTTGGCACTGATGTAACCAGATAAATAAAATCAGGAAGGGAGATAATGAATCCCTTAATATAAGAGAAATTTTCAGTATATTGTAGCGGAAAAGGTAGTTCAAAAATTACTTTAGGAGGTGTTGACATCCAATTTTGACCCTCGTTTCTTTTAATTTATTTTCTCGAGCTTCTAAATTGGTAAAAAATCAAATACCTTAGCTTTTATCATTTTTACAAGTTATTATCACTACTACTACTACTACTACTAATACTACTATTATCATCATCATCATCATCATCATCATCATCATTATTATTATTATTACCGCTACTACTACTATTACTATTATCACTGCCATTTTTACTATTATCACCGTTGTTATTTCTAGTAATATTATTATTATTATTATCATAATCATTATTACTACTTACTTAATATTAATAGATATTGGGTGTGAAAGATAATTTATTTGATTTAATTAGAAGCTCAATTAGACACAAAAGGAAGAAGGGAAAGGCCCTGTTTTATTCCATGTCTCGAGTTGCACGAAACCGTCGAAAGTGATTTGTTTCATTATGTTGGTTTGCTTGTGTGTTACTTGTGTGAAGTTTTTTAAAAACTTATTGGGTTATTTGTTATCTGTTTGGTCCCGTGATTAACAATAGCTTTAAAAATGAAGTTTAATTACTCATTTAGGATTTCTCTCTAGCTAATACTTTCTTTATCATCACCTTTCCTTGCTTTTCACAATTGTTTTTTACATAAATAGTTCTGCTTTGAAAACGAGTTTTAAACTTATCTTTGAGTTTAAGTGTTGAAGGCTAAATCAAGTACTTTTTCTCTTTCATGCAAAATAGATATATTATCAACTGATTTGGTTAAGGCTCTCTTAGTTTCTTTTGAATCATTTGGCCTTTCTTAACTTTTGTTTTGTTTGCAAAACCTTATCTACTCATACGGTAATTTTGTTTGCAACATATAAATTACTAATATTTCCTCAAGTATCTAAGATATTTTAAACATTGCTATACATCCTCTTTCGATAAATGTTAAATTAATTAACCTAAGTTTGGCCAGTTAATCGTATTTAACGGATCTTAGAGGATGTCTCACCCCTTTGAGTTAAGTAGACCTTAAAAATGGAGTTTATTTTAAGCATTTATTTAGTTAAAATAAATGTCCTAATTCACCTTAAAATTTAATCCGATTAAAATGGGGTATAACATGAAGTATTTTCGAATTTTTTTAATCCCCTTATAAAATTCATGGCTCCGCCATTCGGCACAAATCCGATTAATCGGGTCAGGGAGTTCTTAGGAGCCATATGTCATGTCCTTCAAATTGTACTCATCAATTATTTTATACCATGTCCTCATATGGTACAACCAAATACAACTCAATATATAGATGAAATATCTGAAGTAATTATGGATTAAATGTAAATTGTTTCAACATTAAGAATGTATCCTTCCCCCTTCTAGTACATGCTTTTGAACACCAGGAATGTGGGTCTTTACAAAGTAATCTCTCCAATTAATTTTTGTCACGTCAATATCAAAGCTTGTTTTTTCTTCTTCAGACATATCTCCCATTAGCTTTCGTACGTTGCCATTGTGAAACCTAGCAAACGAGTCAATTTATTAATACACATATGATTAATAATAAATATTGTTTACTTATACAAGGAAAAAGAGAATCCACTTACGTGTACTCTGTACTAAATGTGCTTAGCAATTACACATCTATTTCTCATGTTTAAGTAATTGAGTACTCCCTTTATTTCAATTTATGTGACGTGTTTGATTAGATATTGAACTTTTTAAAAAGACTTTAAAAACTTGTGATCTAAAATGTAAGTCATAGATTTTTGTGTGACTATAAATTATTTTGTTAAGAGTTATGTTAAGTTTAAAGTTAAATTAGTTTTTAAATATAAGAATTTATCATTCTTTTCAAGACAAACTAAAAAGAAAGTACATGAGTCACATAAAATAAGAGAGAGAGTGTATAATATATATGACTAGTGAAATCCTCAAAATTTCTAAAATGCTTCATTTGAAAAAGATAGTCTTTTCCCGTTTTTAAAACAACTTTTGTTACTATTAAAAAATACTTATTGTTTTCATAAAAACTTGGCAAACGCCTCAAGTTTCTAAAATAGGCATTTTATTTTATTAAAAAAATATCTTATCTTCCTGGTAGCTCGGCAGACATACTGTAAGTTAACGTCTTTTAACATTGATTGCCTATACTAGTATAGTTCTATTAAACACTAATGTTAGAGGCCGTTTGGATTGGCTTATAAGTTGTTGAAAATAGCTTATAAGTTGTTTTCAATTTTTTTGAGTGTTTGGCTAGTCAGCTTAAAGCCATTTTATGCTTAAAATAAGCTCAAAAAATAATTGGGCCCGTTTGCTTAGCTTATCTAAAGCAGCTTATAAGTTGTTTCTTATAAGCCAAAAAAAAAAAATAAGTTGGGGTTTTCAGCTTATAAGCCAAAAAAAAAAAAATTAGGCTACCCCAACTTATTATTATTATTATTTTTTTTTTTTTTTTGGCTTATAAGCTGTTTTCAGCTTATAAGTTGCTTTTTTTAAGCCCATCCACACAGGCTCTTAGTCTAGACCGTTTGATATATAACTGCTCTCTTCTTTTCATTTTATATTTTATATGTCTATTCATTAATTTGACTTAACATGAAGTTTAAGAAAGTAAGATAGATTTTTAAATTTTATTATCTTTAGCTAATGATGTAGGTAATATATCAAAATGCTCTCTGAATCTTGTAATCTTTAACATGTCATATAGGATGTTGGAATTAAGCAGTTACTTAATATATAAATTATATTCTTTTCAAACAAATAAAAGGAAATTAAAACTTATAAATTGGAACATATCACACATACCATCCTTTGTAGAACCAGTAGGCTTCATAGAGCTTACTGAAATGCTTCAAATATTCCACCTTCCTTTTTACAACGTTTTTGTATCTTTGTAAGTTCTTCTTCACTTAAATCTTGTACCCTGTGCTGCCTGGATAATTCCTCCAAAATATAATTCGAAAAATCGGACATTTTGTCAAAAAATCTCATTTTCCTAACCTCAACTTTATCTCCTTTTGAATTAACAAAAGGAAATAACTGGAAGAAATCATAAGAATAGTCAAAAATCTGAGATAATGAGACAGGATTCACAGATGTTGATGCCACATGATATACATTTAGTTCTGGATTTGGCAAGTATCCATGTTTTGCAATTGCAGCCATTGTAGCATTTACAACCATATCAACTGGAATCTAAATCAAGAGAAAAAGATTGTCAGAGAATCCAATATTCTCTCTATTATGCACAAAAAAAGTTTGTTGGACATATAAATGTTAAGATATAATTAAGTAACAACAGTGTGTTATGTCTAACAGTTTAAATTTTTTGAGGAGATGTCACAAACTTCAACATGGTATCAGGATAATTGTCTACAGTTTGAGTCCCACAATCACTCATTATTAATATTATTATTTTTACTTGTTTTGGCCCATAAAAAAGAATTAGGTCGGGATGTGAGGGGCCACGCTTGTCGAAGATATAATTCAGTAAATGAAAATGTATTTTCTCTAATAACTCAACATTGTATTAGGTAGTACTGATCCAGATTTCGATTCTCACAGCCACTCCTTATTAGAAAAAAATAATAATCACTTGCTTGGCCCATAAAAAAAAATTAGGCCGGAACATTTGGTTCTTGTTGAAGGTATAACTAAGCGGATAAAAATTTATTTTCTCTAATATCTTAGGTATTTAGATGAAATAGTCACGTACTTCAACAGTAATTGGTGCAATTATAAATATTAATCTATTGAAAAAGTATACGTACCACATCAGCAAGACAGTCAGGATCACCCAGAAGGCCAGGGAGGTGACCCTTTCGATAGAAAAAGATTATTGGGTCGATTCCCCTAATTACAAGAGAGAGAGTGTTTGAAAAATAAGAAACATTAGTATTCTTCCACCATTTCACAATAAGTGGTGATTTTAGCTTGAACATATGTTTTAAGAAAATTATTCACTTCAAGAAAGTAAGAAATATTTTTACTAACTTATCCTTAATCAAATATTTTAAAAAGAAGTAATCCTTTAATCATTTCTTGATTATGTAAAATTTCATTTATTTAAATAAAGTTAAAGTTGAAAGGAAAGAATCAACGCATTTTTTGTTTGTGAAACACCATGAAAAAGTAAAAACATCACTTATTATGAAACGGAGGGAGTAGTTGATAAATATTAAGCACAGGATAAAAAAAATGTTGAATAAACAATATAACACCTGAATCCTTGCATCCAGCCTGGAAAGGGCTCTTCATAGCTACTTGTAATTATGGAGGGACGAAGAATGAGTATTGGTATTTCCTCTCTCATGCTATTTATTATCATTTCACCAATGGCCTTTGTGAATGAATAGGTATCTTGCCATCCATGTAACTTTGCCCTATAAAATTAACAAGAATTAACTATAAAAATGAACATTTTTTATTTTTGTTTTATATAATCAACTATTAGAACACGCGAATTTCTAACAAAAATGTTCCAGATCTAGAAGTTCGTCGGAAATTAGCTGGTCAGAAGCTTTTCCGATGGACAAACCATTAGAAATTATATATTTATGATGAATCTCCTTAGGAAATATTCATCAGAAATCCGCGAGTTTCTAATAATAATATATATAATTTATATAAAGCGAAAATACCTCTCAACTCCTAAATCCTTCATTATTTGCTTCAAGCCATTACTTTTGATAGTGTTGTTCAACTTTGAAACGAGTTCCATTTCTCTGGCAGCATCTAGTGATGGAAAATTAGTAAAGGGAGAAATTGAAGTGAGTTTTTCCTTTGTTATGCTTTCTCCCATGGTAAAAGGCTTCTCCAATGTTAATCCTTCTCTTTCTCCATTGACATACGCTTTAAATGAAATTTATATAAAAAAAAAAAATTAAAAAAAAAAAAAAAACTCATTATTGTAATTAAATGCATATCATATATATCTAGAAATTAAAATCAGAGCTTATGTCTTGTGCATTAATAGTGTAGAGAATTTTTACACCACCAATTCATTGTAACTAGTTATAGCAAGTTATTATTCTGTTTTTTTTGTGTTACCATATCAGCTTGGCTATGAAGATTTACTAGTTGTTGTAAGTCAACTTAACTTGATGGTGTTCAACCAAAAAAAAAAAAAAAAAAAAACTTAACGTGATGGTATAAAATGGTCTACCCAAAGGCGGTGCTGATAGAACTCAAAATCTATCCAGAAAGAGTATGTTATTTGCTCTGCCATTTAGAGAATTTTACACCATTAAATTAAATTGACTTACAACATAGATAGATCTTCAAATCAAGTCTGGTCCGAAAAACAGAATGATAACTAGGTACTGTTCAGTTAAGTAAACTAATGAATAATATAAAAAAAATTATATACTGTCAATGTATATAATTTAAATTCATATAGGATACATATGCTCTTTATTGAAGAATATTCAAATGCATACCGGTGGAATAATGCATAAGAAGTTTAAGTTTCTTGCATTTCTTGGCAAACATCATGAGCTGACATGGACCATTCACGTTAGCATCAACCGCTAATAGCACTTGTTTAAAACACAAAAGCAAATTTCATTTTAAAAATCTTTTTCAAAAGTCTTTTAAAAAATTTTAGCTAAAAGCGATTTGTGTTTGGTGCGATTAATTTAAAAAGTACTTTTGTTGTCAATTAGTGTTTGGCTAAGCTTTTATAAAGTGTTTCTATGTGTATTTTTCTCAAAAGTACTGTTCAAAAAAGTGCTTTTGGGAAAATGCTATTTTTTTTAGCTTCTGAAAAACTGTCAACCCTGCTACTCCCCAAAAACACTTATTTTCTCTCAAAAGTTTGGCCAAACATCTCACTTTTTTTAAAATAAGCACTTATTGAAAAAATAAATACTTTTGGGGGAAAAATAAGCTTGGCCAAACAGGCTATAAGTCATACCTAGAAAACATAAAATGGAAAACGAATTAATATTGTTAATTAAGTTTTGGATCTTAGTAGAATAATTTATTTATAAAAGAAAAAAAATTAACCTCTCATCGAATGTTAGTGATGGCCGCAGAGTCAACAATCAAATCAACTTCTTAAGCAATTTTTTGAGCATTAATAATATCTATACCAACGTCAGGCTCATATATATTTCCAACCACAAGGACCAATTTATTTTGTATGAATAGCTTGTAGGATTCACCATGCATTTCTTCTAGGCATTTGAATAATTTTGACTCCATAATCTGATTAAAAATAATCAAAGTGTAAATAGTCCGTTGACATTATCGGTCAGCCAGTGGCGAAGTCAGAATCAAATAAGAGAAATCAAAATACTACATCTGCCCCAAATTGCAATTAGTTGTCATGTTTTGCTTTTTGTAGTCAAAACACACGAAACATAGGCAACCATTAACTATATGCATATTAAATTGTCTACGTATCAACAAGTGTAGGTTTTTAGAGAAAGTGTGCTAATTGACACCTAAAGTGTGTTAATTGACCCCTTGGACAAGGGAGGCTCACCACTGATGAGCTATATACAACCGTCAAAGGGTGGCCAATCAAAAATCTTTTTCCAGAAAATTATACTGCTTGTATAGATTCAATTTTTAATTTTTATACATAATATTGACTCAAAATTTGAAAAAGAAACTTAGAGAAGAAAGTAATGAAAGCATTCTTAAACGTACTTCACTTGTTAGTCTGTGAAATGCAGCTTCCTTATCCTTCGCCCTGATGAGTATGTAGATCTTGTTTACCTTTGGTGTTGTTCTTAGCATCTTTTCAATCAGAGCTGCAAAATTAGAAGATGTCTAGGATTGAACTTGCCATTGAACTTTGAGAATAGTATATATAGAGATTAAGTTCAAGTGCCATATATGTACTGACGCCATAACAAATATCTATATAATCATATTACTTATTAGATAACTATATGTAAATCTCTTAATAAGTATTAATTTTTAATTTTATGAAAATGTGGTAACTAACATGCACATATGCTACCCTTTGTCTCAATTTATGTGATGCAAGTTCAATTTTAGTATGTTCCAAAAAAAGATGATACACATTTTATATTTATAAACAATTTAACTTTATACTTTTTTATTTTTATTCTTAATGAAATGATTTATAGTCATACAAATATTTAATGTTCATTTTAGACCATAATTTTCAAAAGTGTTCGTTTCTAATTTATTAAACTTTGTGTCCACTCAAAATGCATCACATAATATGATATAGATTAAAGGGAATTAGCGAGAAGTGTAAAAAATAATCTTTACACTATAAATGTTTTTACCTAATTAATTTGATACATACTTAAGAAGGCTAATTAAAATAATGAAACTGCATGTACCTTTTGCAAGGAACCCTGTAGCACCAGTGACAAGAATATTCTTCCCTTCAAAAAACTCAACAATCCCTATACCATTATTACCATGCTGAAACTGCATGGTTGCTGCAGCATTATTGACTGCTTTGAGTTGAGAATATTGTTGACAGTCTCCTACATTTTTAGACTTCATGTGAAAGAATTTTTTTCTGGCTCTTTTATGGTTCTCTAATGATGAAATATTCTTATTATATTCAAAGCTAGGAGAAAGATAATTTTTAGAAAATAATTTAGTTGGTTCCCTTGTGTTACAGGGAAAAATATTTTTGAAGAGAAGCATATTGGCAATTGGCGAAAAAAAGAGAGGAGAAGTTGGAGGATTGGAACTAAAATGATATTTTCTATTTATAGAGCTAGGGGAGTGCAAGGACAGTAACATTGTCGACCACATCTTTTTTCCTGAGATCTGTTTAATTTAAATTCTTACCTTCCTAATTAAAGCTTTATGTTCTTTTTTGTTTTTTTTTGTTTTTGTCTTTGTTTATGTGGGGAGAGGTTGTTGAGCGTGTAGTGATCTCATCTAAAAAAAAAAGCGGTTAAGGAGAGCATATTTTTAACAGAAAAAGGGTTAGATTTGCCCTTGTACTCTTCAGAAAAAATTATATTCGCCATAATCTTTTTGATATACTAGTTTAGTGTACGCGCGTTGCGCGTGTCTCTCGTATTAATGATAAAAAACTTTTAAAAATAACAAAATAATATGGTCAAAAGATATTTTTGCGTTATAATATAAATTAACCAAAAATTACAGTTATTATAGCTCTTGTATAATTTTTAGCTCGATCGTCATCTAATTCTACTTATGATTTCTTTCTAAGGTACTTAACACGTAATCAATTATACAAATACGTCATTTTTCTATTCCTTTTCCTTTGTATAAAATACTAATCAACCTCTTTACTCTTTTAAGAGGATACATACCTCACTAGGAGGTGAGCCTCTTGTCTCTGTAGTAGTATTCTAGGTGCAAATAGCTCTTTGTTGGATTTTTTTTTCTGTGATCAGCAAGCTAAGATGTGGCTATGCTGAAGTTTTGTAAAACTCAACTAGTGATTAATAAAATAATTTAGTTATATAAAAAAAAAATCACATTAGAAAAAAAATTAATTATTTTTGATTCTTTTTTTTTAACTTAATTTCATTTGACAATAACCATAGACAAAAAAATGAATGTACTACCAAATTCCAACAAAAAGAATGCCATAATTTTCATTGAGGTCTAAATTTATGCCGACCTCTTACCTCTGTATGAATTATCATCGATGTTTTCGTACTTTTTATCAAACCCATGTTTACACGCCTTTTTAAATATTAGGCAATTTGCAGGATCTATTAATGACTTTGATTTCATTAAACATACACACTTAATTTACTCTTTTTTCCACAGAATGCACATCCCAGGGAAGTAACATATGTAGTTCAATTAAGGACATGATTTATGTAACATAAAATCATAATTGATTTCAAAGTCCTAAATAGGACTTTCTACCTAGTTCAAATGAATAAGATTGAATAATCAAAATTCTAGTCGATTTGAAAGTTTTAAATATTAGAAAAAACAATTAAATGACTATTTACGTCATCGCTAAATACACAAAGAAGATTTTGCATAGCATTTTCAGTTTCTATTGAACTATCTTTGTCCTTTTTTTGCGAAACCTAGCTGCGACATTACACAATTGTTGCGTTAAATTGTAATCAAAACATCAAATATTGGAATAATTACTAAATAAAAATCAGAATAAACACGAGTTAAGGCAGATTAACTTTCGTACTAATTGTTGGGGTAAGTCTTTTTTTGGGTAAAACGATATACAAAAGTCAAAGTGGTTTATTTATAGTAAATTTAAAAAGTTAAAAAAATAGAAGTTCCTGCATAGTTCAAATAAGAAAAGATTTAATAATTAAATTATAATTGATTTTAAAATTTTAAATATTAGGAGAATATAAATAATATTAAACTATGTATACCTGACTCACAATTTTTTAAATGTCATTTCGAAAGTACTTTTAGAATTTAATATTGAGTTAGAGATTATAATAATTGTAGCGATTGAAATAATTTATATCTAATTATACTATTTGTTAAACTCCTATTTATCTTTTGATACACGGAATTTATAGACTGCAACGACTCGTTTGATCGTTATGCGCATTGTGACAATTTTACCTCCGTTGACCCTTTCCCTTACCCCATTAGAGTGCTTTTGACCCGCGGGGATGGGCGACACTGTTCCCGAGTTCATCGGGCGAATTTTGGTAGGATTTGAGGAAATTAGAACCTTAAAGTGAAAAATGTTTGACCAATAGTTGACTTTTGGGTAAATGGACTTTTCTTTGGAATTCCGTCGATTCCATGAGGTCTGAAGGGTCGATTAGGACTAGGTGGGGTGTTTGATTCGGTTCCCGAGACTTTCGGGGGCGTTTTGTACCCTTGGTTGGAAACTTGGTTTTGGCTGTTTGGGGGTTGACTGAGTCAAGACGACCTCCGTTGAGAATTTCGAGGGCAAGATTGAGTTCGTAGAGCTTTTTTACATGTGTTTGCATATTCAGTTTGTATCCGGGAGGTCTCAGATGGATGTCGCGATTTTGGGTGAACTTGGTAAAAACCAATTTTTTTGGTTTTCTGATGTGTCGCTTCTGTGATGGTTTGGCCATGTCTACAAGCCTGCCTAGGCGAGGCCTGGTCCGCAGATGTGAGTCCCTGTTGATTCCGGTTTTCCCCCCACCTGCGAGGTCTCTTCCGCAGGCGCGGTACTACGCATGCGGCCCTTCCATCGCATCAGTGCAAGTACTGATTCATTAATGAATACCGCCTTAGCGGACGAGTATCAATCCACCGAGGTGGGATCATGTAGGCGGACGGAGCTCCGCGTAAGCGGAAATCGCTGAATCAGAAACCAGTATATTCACTATTCCAAACCCTTTTTCTTCGATGCACCAAAATTGAAACCTAGAGCAATAGTTGGGCGATTTGTGGAGTTCTTGGCTTGGTTCTTCATCGGGTAAGTCTTTTTCACCTTAATTTATGTTTATCTATGGTGGGATTAAGAGGGTTAATTCGAAAGAAAGTTTGTAGACTCTGAGTATTGACTTTATGAATCTTATGCTATCAAAATAAGTTTTGATTGGAAAATCTTGTTAATCTAGTCATAAAATACTTGGGATAACTAGATACTAAGTTGAATCTCTCTTAATTTTATGGATTTTGACTATGGAAACGCTAGGGTTTTTTTATTAAAGGATGTAATTGATGATTAATTGAGTTTAATTAGTAATTGAGTAGTGGTATTGAGCCTCTTAAGCATTGGGTAACTGATTTTTACTCGAAATTCCTATTTTGCCCTTGTGGGCCTCGGTTCTCTTTAAGAGTTTTTTTTATTCAAATCGTATTGTAGCATTATGGGTATTGTTAGTCTCCGTTTCTAATGTAAATTACATTGTTGAATAGACTTCGAACGTTCGGAAGCTCTTCGAAAGGGCAAGGCTCTTATTGGATAGTTCATGGCACCTGCTCGGCTTTGAGGTAGGAACCTTTCAGTTAGACTCCAATTAGTGAAGCATATGTAGGAGTTAGATATTGACGGGGAAAACATGTTAGCATTCGGGTATGGTGTGGAGGTGAATGTCGATTAGGTTGGCTCTGTTGTTGTTTGTCGGGCTTGTCGCCCTATTTGCTATGTTGTGATTGTGTTGCATTCATCTCTATCTTGTTATGTCACTTCTCATCAGATAAAGGAAGAATAATGAGACTATGCTTGAATTGTGACGTGTACTTATTATAAGACACGAGTGAGATCTTGATTATGATTTACTATTGATGATGATATCATGCACGATATACATCCTCATTTAATATGTTATTTTGACATTGAATTGTGACTTGGTACTGATGATGATAAGTGAGAAAGTTTAACATCCGAGGTCTTTGCCGGATTGTGTAAAAGAGAGATGAGATTTCGTGCCTAAGGTTTCTTGCTGGGACGAGGTGTGTTTACTCGCTGCCCAATGTTTTTTTGCGGGGACGAGGGTGTACATGGACTTCGCGGGTCCCCCATGAGTCATGATTATTGAGACGTCGAGATTTCTGTCCTTAGCATATGTGTATAGGTTGAGGTATTGGTCATTGCATTGCATTGCATTTCATCCACTTGCATTGCATTTATATATCATTGCATGGTACATTTCCGCATTGATTCCTTGCATGATGATTCATTTGAGATCTACTAGGGTTCCTATTACTGTTTTACTTGAATATGCTTAGTGACTGTCCTTGATTGCTTACATGTCTACTTATTGATTTCTTTCTTCGTATATGTGAACTAATTGTTGTCGGCCTATGATACCTACTAGTACATAGTGTTTGTACTGATACTACCTTGTTGTACTCTTTTTTTAGTGCAGCGTTCGCTACAGGATCCACGTCAAGCCCTCATGAGTGATTTCTGAGGCATCATATCCGAGTTTCCAGGGTGAGCATCGTTCCAGACCCGCAGCCCAGAAAACTCTCTATTATTATATTTGTCCTCTCTGTTTCGAGATAGTATTCAGACTTATGTATTTCGTATTCAGACTTGTATTATGTAGTGGCTTTTGTACTATGACTTGACTAGATCCTTAGGGTGTCGTTTGTATTTCCGTACTTAGTATTTATCTATGATATTGAGACTGCTTGTGTGTTATTTAATCTTCTGCATGTTAATACTAATACATGGTAGAGTAAGGGGAGGGTTCGCCCACCAAGGAAGGGTTAGCGTGGATGTCCGCTCGACCAGCTAGTTGGGTCGTGACATAGACGGAGTGCTTGGTAAAGGGTAATGAACATACTATTGTGTACGCAGAGAATCAAACATAATTTTTCGCAAAAAATCATTCTCGTTTTTTCTTTTTCTTTTTTACTAAGATAATTAAATCATTTCTATTGATTGGTTTTTAATTATATGAACGGTTAATTGGTTTTTACTTTGACCATGTTTCTTACTATTTTTTAAAATTTTCAAAATACCTATTCTAAAACAAAATATCTAACTTCCTCTCCATTTAACATCATTGTTTATCCATTTACTTACAAAAACACTTCTAAATTTATTTATTTTTGTAAAAAAAGAGAGCCGATACTTTAGTCATATTATCAAAAGAACAACTCGTCAACACTTATTCACCAAACACATAAGTGCTTATCAAAGCATGTAATTACTTATTTATCAAAATAATGTTTATCTGTTTTAACATTTTTATCCAAACATGTAACTACTTATTTATTAAATTAATGCCTGCACTTAAAATTACTTATAAATAGGTAATGTTTATCAACTATTTACAATCAGCTAATCCAAACAAGTTTATGAGTCTCTCTATTTTTACTAAAATAATCAAAATTATATAAAATTAAGTGGTTATCATGATTCTATGACAAAAATTCAAACCTATAGCAAGTAATAGCTTCTTGTTTTCTGTGAATTTATTCATTTTTGGTATTACTTTTCGTTCACAAAGCTGTTAAGTTACATAATACAATTCCGAAAAGGATTTAAACAAGATATTTTATATTAGGATTTTATATGGTTCAAATAATAAATATTTAATGCACATAATTTGATTGATTTAAAACTCCTTATTAATATTAGGGGGAAATTTAAATGATGATTTTGTCCAATATCAAATTCATTTTTCAAAAGTAAAAAAAAAAAAATGTGGACGACATATCTCTAAGAGATTTTGTGCTATTATATACAAAAAATTGTAAATATAGATCCAATGTGTAATTGTTGTTTTCCATTCTAGTTTTATATCATTGACTGTATTATAACTTTACTTCAACAATTTCGAGAATTTTTTTGTATTCGATGGACAAATGAATCTCCAACAATGGAGGACGTTAGTATTCCACAATAAATAATTAAGTATGCCATATGGCATTAAACTTGGTGCCGAAATGGACTAATATTCCTAGTTGTCTTTCGGTATGTAACGTTATTCTCCATAATGGAATATAGTTTCCAGCTTTTGATTAAACTATGGAAAGAATTATTTAAGGTAAAGTTTTAGTTAATTTTAAAGTCTAAAATATTAGGTTTTATACACAATTCAAACAAGAAAGATTTAACAATCAAATATTCAGTCGATTTTAAATTTCTTAATAGTAGGAATTTTTACATAGTTCAAAACTTCAAATAAGGAAAAAAATTAATAGCCAAAATTTTAGTTGATCTTAAAATCCCAAATGATTTTGTGCTTTGCACGTGTACGTTGTGTCAATTAATATAAAACGATGAGAAAAAATAATATGTTCAAAAATAGCTATTGACCTTAATGATAAAAAAGGAGCTTAAAAGGCATTAACGTTGTCCGCCAAACGGAGGTCCTTCATGTGAATTTGGTTAATATAGATTGACAACGTCAACGCAACTCGATTTATCTCTCGGTTTGATTCATATTTGACTTTGAAAAATAAAACATTCATGCAAGAACATGCTGATTTTAAAACAAAAAACAATACTTACACGAATTAAGTACTCCACAAAATTCTGAAATAGTCACCCAAATGCAAATCGGACGGCCTCCTCTTCATCAAGGACAAAATTACTCCGTATTAATCAGTTCTTCACGCATGGCCGTTGGAGTCTTCCTACGCATGTTGCGCGTGTACCCTGTCCCAATGGTATATATCTTTTACAAATAGAACATAAATATAATTGTTTACCCTCAGAGAGCAACAATCGAATTTGTACGTGGTTTAAAGGATATGCGACTGAACTTATTAACAAATACAAAATTAACGAACAACAGTAAAGGATAAGCATAAAATAAATGAGCCTGAGTATGGAATGGTGGGTCCGACGGGGAGAAACTTCTTGTTCCGACTGTGCCTAATGGGTCCGACTGGGAGTAGTTCCTTCCTCGGACCGTTAAAATGAACAGCAATGTGATAATAACAAGCTTGAACGAAGATTAAACTTAATAGAAAACTGGCTTAAAACGAAGATGAGTCTTTCTCTTAGCAAGTGAAATATATCTGATATAAAGATTGTGATGCCCTCTAATGGGGCTGATACATGCTTTTATATAGTGTTAGTGCCCTACTAAAACTAGGAGACACGAACCCCCAGGTGGGTGAAATGGTTCCGATATTGTCGGACACGCCCGTTGATGGCGTGATCCTCGGCGGTGAATCAGTGGAGGATAACCTTCCGTTGATTTGGACTTATCCCCTCGAGTATACCACGGGCGCAACTTCACGGACTAACTAAAATGGACACACCTAAGGTTCTCTTTTACGAACCGTTACTGAATCGGGGAGAACTTTTCCCAAGTTCTCACCGTACACAGATAGTCCCTCCATTTTTTGAAGTAGAGAATGGAATCGGGAAATGGATTGAAGAGACCTCGTTCTCCACAACAATACTTCACAACGATCGAATAACCACCCGTCATGAGTCCGAACATAACAAATGTTGCGCCGTTTCATGCTTTAGTAACGTGTATTTCGTCAGAATCCTTTGGCCTTCTGTATTCTATCGTTACTAGAAGTCTCTTCAACTTCAACCCCTTCATTATATAAAGCCATGCTCAACATCACTTTTTCACATATTCTGAAAATCCTGTTCTTGTTATACTTAGGATGTCTTCTCCCCCACTATTAACTGACGCTGCTCATTCCCCGAATTCTCCTACAATATCTCCCACTGAACCTTTACCACCAACTCCCGAACCTCCTATCATGACAGACCTCGAGCTTCAAGCGGCTGAAATTTCTCTGGCTGGGTTCAATTTTGAGGATGATTGCAAGGTCGGCCATCACTACGATCATGTGAGGAACTTTGCATCCTTTGTCACTGAGGACACAATCCCTAGGGTTAGGAGAGAGTGTGACAGGCAGCGGTGTTGAGATTTTGCCTTCCGGGCAGGGGATACAGATTGATCACCACATCCCAGGTCATTCTCTCGTATATACTTACCCATTTGCCAACGGGTTCACACTTCTGGTTCCTCAAGTGGTCGAAGATATGTGCCGACGTTATCGGATATGCATAGGACAAATCGCTCCTCAAGTATGGCGACTCGTTTATTGCATTCAGTTTCTAGCCGATATAGCCGGAGTCCTATTTACCTTGGACCACTTAATCCATATTTACATACCTCGGGTTATTCGTGGAGGCATTATACATCTGATCCCACGGGGCCTGGTCAACCCCAAGGAGGACTATGATCGAGGATGGTTGCATCGGTTCGTCGTCATGAGAACGACCCAATTGCAACATGCCAACCCCGATCCTTTACCGGAGGAGTGAAATCCCGAACCCATTGCTGTTGAACCCAAGCTCTTGCCCAGGATATTTGAATGG
Source organism: Lycium ferocissimum (assembly GCF_029784015.1). Taxonomy (NCBI): domain Eukaryota; kingdom Viridiplantae; phylum Streptophyta; class Magnoliopsida; order Solanales; family Solanaceae; genus Lycium; species Lycium ferocissimum. The sequence goes on from NC_081352.1 coordinate 21,842,912, forward strand.
TTAACCGCTGTGCTGGGTGCTGTTGAACACGTAGGCCACTCCTGGAGAGATTTGGGCCCGATCGGATGGAAGGGCAAGAACCATGGTAAATCTCAATTCTTTGCTACCATCACTTTTTTTTTTTAAAACCTAATCTTGTTCCTCCTATGTGTGGGCTTCCGGTGAAGAAAGCTTCGAAGGCAAGGGCTGCCCAAGTAAGATCCAAGGACACAACCGAAGGAAGTAAGCGGTTCGGCTAGGTGCGAAGAGGAGGGCACACCGGAGGCATCAGTGGGCGGTTCAGGAATTGGTGCTAGAGTTAAATCTCACCGGATTTCCCAAACGAGATCCTCTAGGGAAGGTCCGGTACCGATCGTGGAGATCGACGATGATGCCGAAGAGGAGGCTGCCGCGACCCCGACTGATGCTCCTCCAGCTCAAACACCGGAGAATTTTCTCGAGGAGATTGCCTGACTTCGAGCGAAGAATGATCGGCTTAAAGTAGCTTTATCAGGGAACAACGATCACCCAAGATTGATGAGGCATAGAGCTCGGGATTTTAAGATTTTACTTTGTTCGGTCATTTCGACTGATAGTTCTAGTTCTATACGGTCATTTATGCCGACGTAGATTTGTTGATTTCCTTTGTATAGTCTTTCGGACCGATGTCAATTTTCCTATTTGGATGTTTAATGGAACCTTTCTTTTGAATTTATTTGTAGCTCAATTTTTATTTTGAGAAAAGACATCATTTCCCCCTGGAACTTGGCAGCAAAACTCACTTTAGCAACTAAACTTAACTGGTAATTATTTACCCCCCTAAACAACTTAACTGGTAATTATTTACCCCCCTTAATGGGTGACGTGGCAAGAAAGTGTACCCAATTTCTTAAAAGCGCGTGGGATGAAAAAAATAACACTAAAAGTGGTCCCAACTGTACAGATGTCATCTTCTAATTGGATGATATATTAAGATTTTCTTAATATTTTATTTTCTATTTTAAATTAACTTTTTTCCTTGTCTTTCTTATTCTTTTCCCTTTCCCGTTCTTCTAACTCCTTCTTCCCCATCCTCCCCCTATAATTGCTCTCGATCCTCATCTTCTTTCTTCTTCTTTTTTTATTTTTTTTTCCTTTCTTTTTCTAGATAAATTGAAGAGAGCAGATACAATAAGTTAATGTTAATGCCATTGAATAGCAAAATAAGTTAACGATAATGCCATTGAAGAACAAAATAAGTTAACGTTAATGGCATTGAAGAATCGAAATCTGGATTTTAATGCCATTGCGATTCCTTCACCTTTACTTTATTACCACTAAGAAAGAATACAACTTTGGGTATGTTGTTGTTGTTCAAACCCAATTTCTGAAAATTTTCCAATTTAAACAATACCCACTTATCTAAATCACTTGTTTCTTCACTTTTTATTACAATTCGTCCTTTGAAGCTTCATATCTTCAGTTACAAAGCACATAAAGCAAAAGACTCACTTGAATTGCTGTACTAAGCTTGAAACGATGGGGAAGAAGGAGAGGGAGAGGAGGGGTGAGTGGGGGCGGAGGGACGGGGGCAGTAGCAACAACAAAAAAATAAAGAAATTGCACAGTTTGTCCTTCAAATGGGATGGTCTTTAATTTTGAGGAAGAGCCACTAAAATGGTTATGGAAGAAATGGGTTTGCTAATAATAGTAATAATGGGTGAAAAATGATAACGTTTTGGAGAGAAGTATATGATGTTTGGTATGGTTTGATGTTGTTAATTTATGGATTGTGGAGTGAAGGAGAAGTGATGATGATGAAGCTCGTTGTGCGTCTTTAATGGAGGAAACTTGAATTTGCCATTAAAGTGAAGATCTGCCATGGATGGATGTGGAAAAGAAAAGAAAATAGGGAAAAAAGGAAAAAGAAGGGAGAAACTAAAGAAATAATAAAATAAATTTCGAGGAATTAAAAAAAAAAAAAATTAATGACGTGGACCTATCAGACGGCGAGTGGTGAACAACACCCACCTCTCAACTGGTATGGGCCACGTAAGGTTCAAAATAATTGATGTATAAGTTGTTTAGGGGGGTAAATAATTACTAGTTAAGTTTAGTTGCTACAGTGAGTTTTCGTGCCAAGTTTGGGGGGGAAATGATGTCTTTTCTCTTTTTTCATTTTCGAACTTAATTCTTCTTTCGGAGGCTAGACTTAAATGCGATTCATTGGGAATGCGCGGGAAACCCAAACTTCGCATCATGTCATTTCACTGACACGAAGGACGCGTCGGTTCCCGATTGGTCGTTTGGCGATACGTGTCGACCAACGACTGGTCGTGTGGAAGGTGACGAATGGGAAGCGTTTTCATTCCCACTATATATATATATATATACTTGGCTCACTTCTCTTTCACCCATTTTTTCCTTCTGAACTTTGATCCCCTCTCCAAACTCGAATCTCTCCAATATTCAATGATCCAACCTTTAAATCTCAAGAACAAGTTCCAGTTCTTCAGAAAAGCTTCAAAAACAGCCTTCTGATCTCTATATATTTCTTGTTTTTGTTTTTGTTTTTGTTTTTGTTCTTCCTCTTCTTTACATCCATTAGTTCATTCGGTTCAATACCCAAACTTATTTCAAAGTTAATATAGCCTCAAGTTCTAGGCATTCATCACATGAAAACACTTCGTCCGATTCTTTTCATGCCACTGGTGCTGCTCCCGGTGCAAATACCGAAGCAGTTCCCTATGAACCCCGGGGACATGACGTAATGCCATCGGCATTTAACTTCGATTCAGAATTTTCTTTGAAAAAGCCCCCGATGGGAGACAACGCGGACCGAGGTTATGACGTCCGATGTTATCCTTCGGCTATCACCGAGGCGCTTCTACCACAAGTTTGAGCTGACTGCGGCTGGGATGTAAATCCGACACAACCACCTGCCAGCGAGTGGTGGTATGGCCCTTCAAAAATCGTGATCCCGGGCCCCAATGAGGACATGACCATATACGTGGAGGGGTATTCAAGTGTATACACCTTCCCCTTTACGTACAATTTGAACCCACCAATTGACGAGGTCATTCTGGATATGTGCCGAACATACCAACTATGCCTCGGACAAATTGGGCCAAACGTTTGGCATGTAGTTACATGCATCCGGTTTTTGCCCAACGAGGTCAATGCTCCATTTACGCTTGATCTTCTGATCTGGCTTTACTCACCCCGCTTGTTTCGCGGGGGAATAATGAAGTTACTAAAGCGTGAAAAGTATCCCATACTTTCCAGCATCGACGATAAGGACCGGGGGTGGTTGGTACGGTATGTCTGCGTCAAGATCAAGGAGATTATTCCTCCCGGCCATCGTCCCTTCCCCGAGAAATGGAACAAACAACGTAAGCGACCTTAATGTTCAATATCTCTTCGGTTTATTTTCACGTTTTTGTTCATGTATTCGCTTTGCCTTACAGCCAGAAGGTGGATTCCTCATGTTATTGACTACCTCAAGGTCTGGCTTGAAAGACTCATGGCTCAGTACCCTCATGAGCTACGATGTTAGGGCGATTTGTCGAAGGTCATATGGGTGGTGAAAAATCACGGTGAGTTTTATTCGTTTTCTTCCCTTCGTTTTTTTTTTTTTTTTTTAACTTCGTTACATTTGTAGGTTTAAAACGGGACAAGACCCAACAAAGGGATCCTTCACCCCCATCTCCGAGGGGAAGCTCGATGTTCGACCCGACTGATTCTGAGCAGCTCATAGCCGAGGTAGCTCCTAGTAGGAAACGGAGCAGATCTTCCCAGCCCTCGTCTTCCAAGGCCCTTAAGAGAAAGAAACCGGCGACGGTTCGAAGTGAGCCTTTGTGGACTTTGAGAGCCGTGCCCGACTAAGATTTCATGATCGCCGTCTGGGTGCACCAAACTGCACCATCTGCACCCGCGGCTAGCCCTACTATGACCGGCACAAAAATGCAACCTGTAACCCTCCCGTAGGGATTACCCTACGTTGCCTTCTAACAGCCCTCTAGGAGATCGATCAGGATTTTCGGCGATGTCATTTCTATCGATGATGATCAGTTACCTGTCGCGGACATTGCAGATATGCCCGGGACCTCTTCCCCGCATGGGGAGGATCTTGAGCGTATGTTGGGTGAGGTCCCCCCGGTAGATGCCGCTAGGGCTGATCCTTCGGGTTTTAACCTGCCAATTCCCCAAGGCAGGCGACGGCCTATGCACATCTTGAATCGGATTCTCGGCCCCATCTTGTGGGCACGTTTCCTTCTCTGAGTGTCGACCCGAGAAGGACGCGATCTGCCGTTATTTTTGTGCCGGAGGACACACACTTCTTCTCCCGTCCGGTTGGTGTGGCAAGCTACCTTCGTCCTTTAGTCTTCCAGGAGGATCATGAAAAGATGGACGATGTTTCGTGGCTATATCTCTTAAACAAGAGCATGCATGCTAGTAATCGGGTATGTACTGGCAAATTCCCCATAATGCCTTCTATTTTTTATTTAATGCCTTCCATTTAACATGTTCTCAAATGTAGGCCGTGGTCTTGCTATACGAGGGGTTTCTTCGGGGCTCGAGGAAGTGTGCTGAGTTACGGAGTCAGCTGGATGATGCCTGGGACCAACTGGATGCTCAGGGCCGTGAAACTCAGAAGTTCGAGAGCCTGCTGCGTGATGTTGAAAGAAGGCTCTCGGAGTCCCAGAATGCCTCCATCCTTAAGGCTGAGATCAATGCTATTAAAGCTAATCTTGACGTCTCCAAAGCCGAACTCGAGGTGGCAATAACCGAACTTGCTATTGCTAGGAAGAGAACCTCCGAGTGGGAAATGAATTGGCGGCCTTAGGTGAGAAGTATACCATCCTTCGGGTGGAGAAAGAGAGGCTGGTTATGGAGGCTGAGATTTCTTCTGAGGCCTTTGAGGAACGGGCAGCTGCTATTTCCAATGTTAGGCAGAAGCTTAACACCCTTAAAGCTGAATTTGGCAGGTTAGTGGTCGAGACCTCCGCGTAGGGTGAGCCTCTAAAAACGGCCCAGAAGGCAGTGAGTGATCAGGCTAAGGTCATGAGGGATCTGACCACTTAACTGGACCAATCCTTCGTTGCTCATCGTCGTATCCACGAGCAGGCCATTGCCGATGTTCAAGCTACCACTAACCGTTCCATTCTCAAGGCCGAGCACACAAAGTGGTTGAATTGGGTCCACACCCTCCGTGAGATCCAGGAACAAGACCTCGAGGGCATTGGAGATAAGGTCACTCAGGCCGAAGAGATGGAAGCCAAAATGAACAAGGCCATTAATGATGAAAGCTCCGGGGATGACCCCTCAAACTCTGAAGAACTTGCCTCCTCGGGAGAGGAGTAAAATAACTTCTTTTTTTGTATGGTTTTGGGTTCGGCATGTTTTAAGCCGATGTAATTTTGTAAATGGTTTGGCAGATTTCGGCCGATGTAAAAATTGTCTCGGCATATTTTTTTGCCGGTATATATATAAGTTTTTGGCTCTAAATGCTTGGCCCTATTTTACATTCACAAATCCGGACGTCTCCGAATCAGCGCATTAAGCATTTCTAGCCGATATGTTTTGGAGCCTTTCTATTTGCATCGAGTTCGAATTTTTTTAGACTTTGTTCTGTTTCGAGCCTTAAGAGAAGCGAGCAGATTCGATGAACCAAAATTTTTATAAACGGAAAGTTGAAATATTTAAACGAAAATGGGAACCGAAGAATTTTTCTCATTTCATAATCAGAACTGATACATAGAACCTAAGGGCACGACTCATTTAGTCGTTTAGCCTTCGCAACACATCCTACTTAGGCACGACTCAATCGGTCGTTTGGCCTTACAAATAACCTATCCGGGCAGGACTCATTCGGTCGTTTGACCCTTATAAATAGCCTATCCGGGCACGACACGTTCGGTCCACATCTCATGAGGTCATGTGCTCTAGCCCCCTAATGTTTGATGTTCGAAGTATGAGGAGAAAAAACACTTTCATTGTTACCGGGGAGTCTCCAGTCCCGGCCTGTAGCCAGCCTTCGACATTTTTAAGTAACACGCTGTACATCGTTGCCTCATTAAAAACGTCGCCAGAAAACCCAAGTTGGGACAAAACTGGGCTAAGGAAAAAAGAGTGCAACATGTGTTTTCAGATTTGAGTCTGCTATCTCGGGTCATTGTGTCATCACCTACAGATAAGCCTGTCAATAGGTTTTGGTTAACCGGACCGGTAAAACCTGAATCGAAACCAGAACCGGTGGAACCGGTTTACCAGTTCCGATCAACCGTTTAATACATACAGGTCCAGTTTTGATTTTTTTGGAACCGGAACCGATTAAATCCGAACCGGACCGGTTAAACAGGTCAGAATTAAAAAAAAATTAAAATGTAGCCGTTGGGACATGGGCTGAACCGTTGGTCAACGGTCTATTTGCAAAAATGATCGTTGCCAAACGGTTCCAAACCCCCATTTTGCCCCCCCCCCCCCCCCCACCACCACAACCCCTAAACTTTTTTCTTAACACTTTAACCCATCCCCCAGCCCTATATAAACCCCTCTTCATTTCTATTTTAATCCACACCAATTCACTCTTCTCTTTCTCTCAATCTCTCAACTATAGTTACTTTGCAACAATTAGCCACTTTAAATTTCTCTCAATTAAATATTATAAAGTCTTATTCTAGTTTCAATTATTAATTTTGCAATTAAAATATTGTTGGTGGAGTTGGTGATTTTGCAACAATCCGAAGTAGCTTTGGTGGATTTGCAATTCTAGTCGCCTTCACTTTGTTGGAAATTAGTCCGGCAATTTGGTACCTTTGCTCCAACTCTATCTTTATTTTTCGCTATTTAATTTACGCAATTTAATTCTAGCAATTTAATTTGTTGCAATTTATTTTCTTGTGATTTATTTGAGTGTGATTTAAATTAATTATATTTAATAATGGCGAAGAGATTTAGACGTGGTGCCGGTAGTAATGGTATTGTTAGGGGTGGGTTTAATGAGGAAACATTTGTGAACGAAACACCTAATTTAGGTCTTGGTGTTGGTGGAAATAATTCACTTTTAGATCATGAGGTAATGCAACAACATTATACCGACACTTTTAATGAAATTGATGATGATGATGATGATGATGAAACACAAGCTCCCGAAAATCCCATAGGAGATACAGGTCCTGCACAATCACATACACAAGACAAACCGCCTAGAACTCGAAAGCCAACCGCTAAAATTTTAAAATTTATGACTAAGGATAACGAAAGCCAAACAGCTAAATGTACCATATGCGGACAAGTATTTTCTTTTAGGCAAGGAACTAGTAAGGATGATGGAACGGGTACACTAAATAATCATATGAGACTTAAACATATGGATATTTGGGGAGAGCAAACGGGTTCAAAAGTGGGGGGTATTCAAATGACGATAGACCTATGAACCGGTAAAATTTTTAAGTATGACAAGAAAAAAGAGCGTGTAGAAATAGCTAAAATGGTAGCTTATGATTGTTTACGCTTACCATTTTCCTTTCCTTCGGGTTTGGGATTTGTTACTTACATTCAACGTTGTTATAATCTGTTATTTGAGGGTATTCCTAGAAGTATTTGTAGAGCGGATGTTATAGACTTGTATAAAAAATATAGATTTTATTTGTGCCATGTGTTTAATTCTTTAAATTGTAATGTTTTTCTTACCGCCGATTTGGGTCTTTGTCTTAACAAGTTAGATTTTTTTGCTATTACATGTTATTGGGTTGATGATAATTGGGTTATGCAAAAAGAATTATAGGTTTTTTATATGATGAAAGGTAAGGTAGTCACGATGGAAATTTTTTAGCGGATTCAATGTCTACTATTATGAGATTTTTTAACATTTATAGAAAAACACTTTGTATTTCTTTAGATAATGCTTCTAATAATACAAAGGCGGTTGGTCTTTAAAAGGGAATTAAACCCTCCGCTAAAAAATATTTTTCATGTGAGATGTAGTTGTCACATTTTAAACTTAATTGTTAAAGATTGTCTTGAGTGTTTTGAAGATTCTATTCAAAAAGTTAGAAATGCAGTTGCGTTTCATTTTTGTAATGCTAATAGGGCAAAACTGAGAGATTTTAAGAATTCTTGTGTGGAAAATAGCCTTAGACCTAGGAAAATTCAAGTAGAAATTGAGACTAAGTGGAACTACACTTACATTATGCTACAACAAGCATATGAGTATAGGATTCCCATACAACAAGTTCACAACAAATATAATATTAATAATGATGATTGGTTAAATATTACGGATTGGGAAGATGTTAAGGAATGTGTTGAACTCTTACAAAATTTTTATAATGCAACTCTTGCTTTTTCTAGACAATTCTATCCCACGATAACAGGAATTTTAGCCTACTTAGCGGAAATGGCTAGAGTTTTACAAGAGTATAAATATAAATTCGGTTATCAAGCGACTATTTTTAATATGACAATAAAATTTAAGAAGTATTTTTTTCCCATCCCAACTTTATTTATATTGAGTTCTCTTTTAAATCCTTGTTTAAAAATGTCTTATACTAGAGCATTGTTTAATCAAATTTATACATTTTTAGAAATTGAAGAGGGAGTTGAACCATCTTTAGCTGAAGTCGAGCTCGCTTTTGATGCCGAGTTTAGAAAAGTTTTTAGTCATTATTCTAATTTGGAAGAAAATGCTACACCCGTGCTCCACGCCCTACTACTTCTCAAAGTAGCAAAAAGGGCTTGTGGGGTTTGTCGCATTTAAAAGTTTTACATTCACATCCAACTCCTTCTTCTCATGCAAACTTTGATGAATATCACCTTTATTTGATGCAGCCAAATGTGGATATCAAGGAACTAGATGATTTAGACATCTTAGCATGGTGGAAGAAATACAAGGCTAGTCATTCGATACTTTCAAGAATGGCTCGAGATATCCTTACGGTTCAAATATCAACCGTGGCTTTGGAGAGTGCATTTAGCCAAGGAAGACAACAAATTGGAGACCATAGACACTCATTATCCAGATTTAGCTTGCAAGTACTAGTGTGCATTTGCGATTGGATTAGATCGGAGCGACGCAACCAAAACTTAGAAGCGGTGGAAGGCAAAGAGGAAGAGATTGAAGATTTGATAGTAAGTGGAGCGGACCAAATGGAAGACTTTGAAGATATCTCTATGACCGAATATGATATGGGGGAAATTAACCAAATGATTGACAATTGGTGATTTTATTATTCTACTATTTCTTTGCAACTCATGTATTATTTGCAAGTTAAAAAAAAACTACAACTTGCAAATAAATGCTATCCATGAATGAATAAAATATATGGCTCATTGAGCTTTCTTCTATTTACTTGTGTTCATATTTTTACTTATATTAAGTTAGGAATATACCTAAAATATACTAAGAATATACTTATAATATACATCTACTTAAATTAAAAACTAGAAAGTTATATACTTGAAAAATAACTAAATTATACTAAGAATATACTTATAATATAAATATACTTAATTTATAAAATACGGATTTATGAACTTAGAAAAAACTTAAGCTATAAATAACTTAAGTTATAATATATAAGTTATAAGTATACATATAACTTAAACATACACACACACACACACACACACACACACACACATATATATATATATATATATAATATATACGTATATATATTAATCAAAATATATAAACTTTACTTATAAACTTATATAACATATGTAATATATACTTACAATATACTAATAAATACTATAATATATATATATATATATATATATATATATATATTATACAAAAAAAAAAAGAGGTTTTGGACAGTTTCGAACCGGACCGGTCCGGTTTCCATTTTAAAACCGGTGGCCTGTTCCGATTTTTAAATCAAAAACCGGCCGGTTTATTAACCAGTTACCGGTCCGGTTCAAACCGGATAATAGGCTTACCTGCAGGGGTTAAAACCAAGAAATTCAAGCAATTTTTCGGGGTTAAATTCATACCTTAGCAATAGTATCGCTTTAGGTACGCCACGTTCCAGTTATTCGGCACCTATTGTCCGTCCATTGCCTCGAGCTGGTAAGAACCTTTGCCCGTTATTCCCATGACCTTGTACGGTCCCTCCCAATTTGGTCCGAGCTTTCCTTCGTTGGGGTTTTTCGTATACAGCGTTGGTCCTTTGGTTGTAATATCTGCCCATTCGTTGTTTTTTGGCCAAACGGAC
>NC_081352.1:21853192-21862544 GCF_029784015.1 Lycium ferocissimum
GAGAAACACATTAAAATATGTTGAAAGATTTGTACAATCATAGAAATATAAAATCACGCACCCATGTTGGGCTCGTGCAGAACAAGGGCTTCACTTCTCCTAGAAAATGCTATAAGTTAACAAATATAATAGAATGATAACGGAGACGGATAAAAGTACAAAAAAAAAAAAAAAAAAAAACCGACACACATCAAAACCCAGAATCCCCTTCTGACGAAATTGTTCATTATGAAATTCTCTTTGGGATAGCTATATTTTATATAGTTGATTTACACAATTTAAATATGGAAAAATTATATAAGTAAATTCTTACCTGTTTTAAAACCGTGTCCCTAGGCTTAAATATCCAATAATATTTATCCGTAACTTATAAAAAATTGTTATCTTTCCAATAAAAAAATGGTGGATTCCTTTGTGAATTTAAAAGTGTAGTGGGAATTCTACAACCAAATGAGTTGAAATAAAATTATAATTATGAGAGAAATATTTAAATGATTGTTCCTATTTATTTATGAAACAAAGAAAAAAAATTAATAGCCAAAATTTTAGTTGATCTTAAAATCCTAAATGATTATGTGCTTTGCAAGTGTGCGTTGTGCCAATTAATATTGTAAGAAAAAATAATATGTTCAAAAATAGCTATTGACCTTAATGACGTAGAAAAAGGAGCTTAAAAGGCATTAACTTGTCCGCCAAACGGAGGTCCTTCATGTGAATTTGTTTAATATAGATTGACAACTTCAACGCAACTCGATTTGATTCATACTTGACTTTGAAAAATAAAACACTAATGATAGAACATGCTGATTTTAAAACAAAAAACAATAGTTACACGAATTAAGTACTCCACAAAATTCTGAAAGTCACCCAAATGCAAATCGGACGGCCTCCTCTTCCTCTAGGACAAAATTACTTCGTACTAATCAATTCTTCACGCATGGCTGTTGGAGTCTTCCTATGCGTGTTGCGCGTGTACCCTGTCTCAATGGGTATATATTTTTTACAAATAGAACGTAAATATTATATTAAAGACCGATAGACCTTCCGCAAGCAAAGCTAAATCATGCCTAAAATTGTAAGTGACCAGGGGTGTGTTCGGTACGGAGGAAAATATTTTTTTTTTCCATGTTCGTTTTGTTAAAAATTTTGAAAAATATTTTCTTTAGGAAAATTAGTTCCTCAAAAATGGAAAAAATGACTTCCCTAATAAAAATAGGGAAAACAAGTCTATAAGTGCATTCCACCAACAACCCAACCCACCCCGCAGCCACTCCCACCACCCAACCCTTTCCCCCACCCACCCCGACGCCTACCCCACCCACCCACCCCTCGCCCCACCCCCTGGCAAAAAAAAATATTAATTTTGTTTTGAAAAAAAAAGTTTTAAATTTTTTTTTTTTTTTGCACCACCCCACCCCACCCCACCCGCAATCAAACCCCACCCCCCGCCCCACCCCCCCCCACCCAAAAAAAAAATTAATTTTGTTTTGAAAAAAAAGTTTTGAATTTTTTTATTTTTTATTTTTTGCACCACCCCACCCCACTCCCCGCCACCAACCCCCCCCCCCCCCCCCCCCCAAAAATAATTTTGTTTTGAAAAAAAGTTTTGAATTATATTTTTTTGCACCACCCCACCCCCCACGCCACCCACGCCCGCCCCCACCCCACTCCCTCTCAAAAAAGAAATTAATTTTGTTTTGAAAAAAAAGTTTTGAATTTTTATTTTTTTGGTTTTTTGCACCACCCCTGCCTCACCCCCACACCCCCCCCCCCCAAAAAAAAATTAATTTTGTTTTGAAAAAAAAGTTTTGAATTTTTTGTTTGTTTGGTTTTTTGCCCCACCCCCACCGCCATTTCCCGACACCCCACCACCCTCTCCAAAAAAAATTGAGGGTAGGGGTGGGTGATTGTGGGGGTTGGTGTGGTATGGGTCCACACCGAGGGGGGGAGAGGGGATGTAGTGGTTTAGAAATTCCAAAAAATTAAAAGGTGCAAAGTGGGGGTGGAGTTATGGGGCTTGGGTGGGTATTTTCCTGAAAATGTTTTCTACCAACCAAACGAACATGAGAAAATAAGTTAGAAATTCACGTATTTTCTGCTACCCAAACGAACATGAGAAAATAAGTAGAAATTCACTTATTTTCCAAAAACACATTTTCCAGAAAAACATTTTCCTTCATACCGAACACACCCCAGAAAGAAAAAAAATACAAGTACCAAAAGAAAAATAATAAATTATTAAACTCAAAATTGTTTACCCACCAAGATAAAACCTCTAAGGTCGACATGCTTCTCTAAATGTTTTTGATTACCAAAACATAAAAGTGCATCAAATTGTAATACCAAAAATACCCCCCGCTTGCACAAGGTGCGCATCACATGTGGTATCGCAGGTGCTACCTGCGAGACGTAGGTTTCACACATCTATCGTAGGTTGATCATTTCATCTCCTCAGTTATCGTTCCTTTGCACCATCTGCATCACCATTTGCATCTCGCAGACTCAACCTGCGACTCGCAGGTCTTGCTCGCAGGTGCTGCTTCTAATTCTTCTAATTTCCTCTTCTCCCTGCCAAGTTCTGCGAAAATCCTGCGATTCGCAAGCATGACCTACGACTCGCATGTCATGTTTCCTGTGTACTTTGCCTCTTTTTACTCGTTTTTGGTTTGTGAACATCTTTTCCTACAAAACAGCACATAAACATAAGAAACAATACAAAATTTGTTGGTAACTAATGTTCATTGCACACTAAAATCTATATCTATGTTACATTAAAAACACGAAGGGTCTTAGGGAAATGTCGTTCGCCTTTTTTACCCTTTAATAATAAGCTTCACACTAGACAAATTAGTAATATAAATAATTATTTCTCATCTACTTAGGACATTAAAATCAACTAACATTTTGATAAACTTTTCCTTATTTGAACTATGTACGAACTCTTATTATTTAAGACGTTAAATCAATTACAATTTCACCTAAACAATCAATAACATGATAAATATACTAAAATGCTGGGAAATATTTTACTACTATGCGACGTACGTAGTAAAAAATCTAAAGGCAAAGTTCCACATTTGATAGTCGTTCGAAAATAATACTCCACTCCGGGGGCGGAGCTAGCATAGTAATCGGGGGTTCGGCCGAACCCCGTAACTTTAGTCTAAACTCTGTATTTGTCTTGAAAAATACATTGAATATGTATAAATTGTTAATTTAGAACCCAGTAACTTAAACAAATTAGAATCCCGAACCCACAAGCTTCAAATCCTGGCTTTGCCTCTGGCACCACTCAATAGTCAAATATATATACTATTATGTATAAAGGATATATATTTTGTATATTAACATATTAAAAGTATATAGTTATCGATGATTATTTTAGTTGGCACAGATACAATATAAAAAAACACAAATCTAAATGAAGAAATTTACAATAGGAAAGAAATGAGTCAGTAAGGGGTCATTTGGTAGGGAGCCAAAATTATATCCCGGGACTAATTTATCCCATCTCTTGGGATTATTTTAGGGGTAATTTCATAAAGATACGATTGAGTCACTTACATCGCAAAAAAATAGCTCAAAACTTACATTGCAAAGCTCTAACCCAAAACTCCACTGTCTCTCCACTGCCTCCTTCTTTTCTTTTCTTTCTTTTTTTTTTTTTTTAATAGAGTATTATAATTCATATACTCATATACACCCATATACACTCATATACAATATTATACAACATTATAATCCATATACTCATATACAATATTATGTACTCATATACAATATTACACAAAAATTATAATCCATATACCCATATACATTCATGTACACCTATATACAAATATTATACACCCATATACAATATTATAACCCTTATATCCATATACACCTATATGCACCCGTATGCAATATTATACATCCATATACATTCATATACAATATTATACACCCATATACAATATTATAACTCATATATCCATATACATCCATATACACTCATATACAATATTACAGCCCATATATCCATATACACCCATATACAATATTATACACCCATATACACTCATATACACCCATATATAGTCATCGCCGGAGTTCCGTTCTCCGGCATATACACCGACATACAATATTATACACCCATATACAGTCATTGTCGGAGTTTCGTTCTCCGGCGAAGTCCAACACCACCACCAGAACCAACTGTTCAAACATCAAAGATCCGGCGTGACAGAGGGAGAGGGGAAATAAAAAAAATTAAAGATCCGGCGTGACAGAGGGAGATGGGAAATTAAAAAAAAAATTAAAAAAAAAAGAAAAGAAAAGGAGACAGTGGCGAACTCAATTTTTTTTTTTAAAAAATAAATAATAATAATAATAAAAAAAAATTAAAAAAATAATAATAAATTAAAATTAAAATTAAAAAAAAAAAGAGGCAGTGGCGAACTCCAAAAAAAAAATTAAAAAAAGAAAAGAAAAAGAAGGTGGCAGTGGAGAGAGAGGGGGAGGAAGAGGGGAATGAGTCATTTTTTGAAAAATAATTTTTGTTTAAACTGAAGATGAGCTACTGTGGGCAAAAAACTTAAATATGGGCTAAATTTGGTAGCATTGGTACCCCAATTGATACTGAGTGTAATTACCCCATTATTTTATACCATCTAAGAGATGATATAAAATAATCTCAGGATAAGTGGATTAAGAAGGGATATCCCATCTTTTAAGTTGGGATGTACTTTATACCTTATTTGGTATAAGGTATAAATTTATCCCAGGATAAATTTATACCTTTTACCAAATATGATATAAAAAATTAGTATTGAAATATCTCAATTTATACCATGTATCAAACGACCCCTAATTATTTATGGCATAGAATAGTCACAAATCTACTGGACAGTGAACAGTAGGAGCAGTTCATTTAGAGGGCTTTCACGTGTAGCTTTATCATTTTTTTGCACGGATTGCCCTTCTTTTGGGGTGGTCTTTAAATTTTGCCCCTCAAATTTGTGGTCTTTAAATTTTGCCACTCATATTTGTGGTCTTTAAGTTGTGCCCTTCGCTGAAAAGTTGGCGAATACATGAAGTTCTGGGTTCGAACCCCCGCTCAAGCATAAAATAAAAAATAATTTCGCAAGGCAGATTGTGGGAGAGTGTATGCCGGATCCGGCATACAATCTTTAAGGAAAAGCTAAAGTTATGCCGGATCCCAAAGATAACTAAAAAAAGTCTCATTATATAAGCAGAATTTTTCCTAAGACATAGTTTAGTTATGCCTTATGGGGAATTTTAGTTAAGGCATAACAAAATTATGCCCCATAAGGCAAGAACTTTTCCTTAAGGCATAGACTTTGCCTTATAAGGCAAAGTTTAAGTTATGCCTTAAGGAAAGTTTCGCCTTATAAAATACTTTTTAGTTAAGATAACTAAAAGTTTTACCTTGAAAGTAAAAATATATATATATATATATATATATATATATATATATATATATATATATGCTCTCCTCCGGCGTACTTTTAGTTAAACATAACTAAAAGTCTCCGAGGGCATAGCAAAATTTAAACTTTGCCTTATAAGGCAAACTTTTAGTTATGCCTTAAGGAAAACTTACGCCTTATAGGGCATACTTTTAGTTATGTTTTATAGGGCAAACTTTTAGTTAAGGCATTACTAAAAGTTTACCTTGAAAAGTTAAAATATATATATATATATATATATATATATATATATATGCTTCAAGGTAACACTTATATTTTCCCCCTCCCGTACTTTTAGTTAAACATAACTAAAAGTCACGGAGGGGGTATAGCGAAATTTAAACTCGCTTTGCAAAATTTTTTAAAATTTTTGACCGAGCGGGGATTCGAACCCGAACTTATGGGTTTTTAGCCGCAAAATTTAAAGACTACAAATGAAAAAGAAATTTAAATACCACCCCAAAAGAAGGGCCCTAGCTTTATATGCAAGTTACACTGACGGGCCTTGTCTCTTTTAGGCTATCATAACTTTTGACTAACTCTTTTGCTTGGCCGACTCAAGTAGGGTCATTTGCACGATTGTCCTTCAAAGCACTGGTATTTAATTTTGTCGGGTGGTCTTTAATTTTTATCCTTCGCTAAAAATATTTTAGTTTTACATTCGAACTCTTGCTTAATTAATTTTTTTTTTAAAAAAAAATTGCAAGGTGGAGTTTGGATTCGTAAGGCAAAGTTTTGCATACCTCAAGCAGAGTTTTGCCTTCAGGCATAAGGTAGAGGTTTGACTTCAGACAATTTATTTTTTATTTTTGAAATTTTATAAACCTCTGACTTAAGGCTTAACTTTTGCCTGAATAGGCCTAACTTTGCCCGAATAGACCTAAGTTTGCTACAAACTTTTGTCCTGCAATTTTTTTTTTAATATTTGACTGAGCGGGGTTCAAATACAAAACCCATAAATTTTAAGCGAAGAACAACAATTAAAGATTTCAAATTTGAAGGGCACAAATTAAAGACTAGTGCCTTTGAAGGGCATTCCGCACAAAAAAAATGAATCTAAGTAAGAATGAGAGGCATTTAAGGTTTGTCTAAACTTGGTAGCATACATAATCTCATTATGAATTTCTCTTTGGGATAGCTATATTTTACATAGTTGCTTTACACAATTTAAATATGGAAAAAATTGTATAAGTAAATTTTTACCTGATTTAAAACCGTGTCCCTAGCTTAAATATCAGCAATATTTTTCTGTAACTTATAAATAATTATTAGCTTTCCAATAAAGAAAAGATGGATTCCTTTGGGAATTTAAAAGTGCGGTAGGAATTCTACAACCAAAAGGAGTTGAAAAAATAAAATTATAAATATGAGAGAAATGTTTAAATGATTGTTACTATTTATTTATGAAACAACTTGTACACTTAAAAAAAACGGTGGATTCCTTTGTGAATTTAAAAGTGCAATAGGAATTCTACAACCAAAGGAGTTGAAATAAAATTATAATTATGAGAGAAATATTTAAATGATTGTTCCTATTTCTTTATGAAACAAAGAAAAAAAATTAATAGCCAAAATTTTAGTTGATCTTAAAATCCGAAATGATTATGTGCTTTGCACGTGTGTGTTGTGCCAATTAATATTGTAAGAAAAAATAATATGTTCAAAAATAGCTATTGACCTTAATGATGTAGAAAAAGGAGCTTAAAAGGCATTAACGTTGTCCGCCAAACGGAGGTCCTTCATGTGAATTTGTTTAATATAGATTGACAACGTCAACGCAACTCGATTTATCTCTCGATTTGATTCATACTTGACTTTGGAAAATAAAACACTAATGATCGAACGTGCTAATTTTAAAATAAAAAAACACTAGTTACACGAATTAAGTACTCCACAAAATTCTGAAAGTCACCCAAATGCAAATCGGACGGCTTCCTCTTCCTCTAGGACAAAATTACTCCGTATTAATCAATTCTTCATGCATGGCCATTGGAGTCTTCCTACGCGTGTTGCACGTGTACCCTGTCTCAATGGGTATATATTTTTTACAAATAAAACATAAATATTATATTAAAGACCGATAGACCTTCCGTAAGCAAAGCTAAACCATGCCTGAAATTGTAAGAGATCAGAAAGAAAAAAATACATGTACCAAAAGAAAAATAATAAATTATTTAGCTCAAAATTGTTTACCCACCAAGATAAAACCTCTAAGGTCAACATGCTTCTCTAAATGTTTTTGATTACCAAAATGTAAAAGTGCTTCAAATTGTAATACCAAAAATACCCCCGCTTGCACAAGGTGCGAATCGCATGTAGTGTCGCAGGTTGCACACATCTATTGCAGGTTGATCGTTTCATCTCCTTAGTTATCGTTCCTTTGCACCATCTGCGTCACCATCTAGATCTCGCAGACACAACCTGCGACTCGCAGGTCTTGCTTCTAATTCTTTTAATTTCCTCTTCTCCCTGTCAAGTTCTACGAAGATTCTGCGATTCGCAGGCATGACCTGCGACTCGCATTGTTACACCTCGCACTTTCAAAGTATGAGAATGCCACGTACTTCACCGTATTAATGGAGTATCGGAGATGTCCCATGAAGTTTTGGGAGGTACAAGCCATGGGAAGTACGTAACAATGAAGCACATGATGAATTACGATCTCGTAAGTCGTAACCGGGAAGGACAACCTTGGAACCAAAGGACATGAGCATTATCAAGTATAATTAATGATAAATATCATGTATGGAGAGTTTCGGAAGATTCCGGGACCAAGCAAATCGAAGAAAATAAGTTTGTTGAAAATTTGGAAAAAGTTTGACAGAATTTTGGGTCAAATTTGGAGGGGTATATCTCCAGGTATATTAGGAGTTTTAAGGTGTTTCAAAATCCTAAAATGAAATTTGTCGAGTCTAGTTTCCAATGCAACAAACCGCTCATCAAAACGACATCGGAGTAAGGAGTTATGACCATTTTAAGATGACCCTCCAAACTGCCAAATGGCTTTCGCGGGTCCCACTTGGAATAGTCGGTTCCACCGACTTTCAAGGGGTATAAAAACCCCATCAACCCCATTTTTTCAGCATTTTACACTCCCATGAGTTCTAGAAATCTCCTAACACATCCCCCAAACATTTATAGCCCATTAAATCAAGAATTGAACAACATTACACCAAACTAGTCCATGAAAGGTGATTGCTCTTGCTTCTACTTGATGTTGTGGTGAGTTTGGTCTTGAAGAAAGTTGGTGTGGCTAAATTTCTTCAAGTATAAGGTATGTTCTTCATCCTATCTCTTATGTTGAGTTGATTTGAAGGTTTATCATGTCTTAAAAGTGAAAATAGTTATGGAGGAAAGGTCATAAAGTGTTGTGTTGTAGTTGTTGTGTTATGGACTATTTTTAGCATGTTGTGGCCGTATGGTTGGGCTGATTTACATGTATATGGATAGTATCTAATGTTGTTGGTGTATTGGTGAGATTACGCTCCTTGATTGGGAAGAAAGGAAGTGTATATTGTTGTTGTATGTTGAACAACATCGTGTGGGATGTTTTATGGAATATTTTGATATTGATGATGATGATGCTGATATTAGTATTGCTATTGTTGTTGTTTTGTTGGTATTGTGATTTCGGGCTAGGGATATAAATAGGGGAGATGCTGCCCGAATTTCGGCAGATTTTAAAGGAATTAATTTGAGGGCTTAAGACAAGCATATGACGACAAGTCTAACAATAATATGAATTATCTTGAATGTAGATTTATGAGCTTAGGAGGATAAGCATTAAATAGTTAAGGTTAAGGCGACCGAAAAGGTATGTTAAGATTAGTCCCTTTCTTTCAAAAGGCATGATTCCTATGTTATGATTCCATACATATTTT
>NC_081352.1:21862644-21973963 GCF_029784015.1 Lycium ferocissimum
TTGATATTGGTCCTAATGGTTATAAGTATTCTATGTAGAGGCTCGTAGACATATCTGTACTGTTGGACGTTTCATAACCCTATCGGTTCATATTGTTATACAATATTTTAGTATCCTTGACGACTGGTGACGATGGACATAATTGTTGAAGATTATATGGAGATGTGCCATTATATTGTGATATATGTCCTTACAGATTATGATATCCATGAGCTATCTTTGTGGTCCACCTAGAAATGACTATGAGATGTATGTTTAGAGGTGTTCAGTGTGTTAGCTCCGGGTGCCCGTTATTTGCCCTCCGGTTGGGTCGTGACACGCATGTCATGTTTTCTGTGTATTTTGCCTCTTTTTACTCGTTTTTGGTTTGTGAACATTGTTGCTTACAAAAAAACACATAAACATAAGAAACAATACAAATTTTTTGGTAACTAATGTTTATCGCACACTAAAATCTATATCTTTGTTACATTTAAAACACAAAGGGTCTTAGGGAAATGTTTTTTTTTTTTGGTAACTAAGCATTCCATTTCATTAATTACCAAGTACAACTTTACATAATCATAGCTAAGCATACACAGCCCACTATCTCAATCTAAATCTCTCTACTATGACCTAGTTCTAGAATACATAAGTTTGCAGGACTCTACTTGTCTTATCAGTAGCTCTACCACAACAAAGATAAGCTATCTCTTTTGTCACTGTTTTCCAACTTCTCACTTGTTCCTTGAATATATTCTAGTTCCTCTCAATCCATACTGAATGAACAACTTTAGCAAAACCATTTTGAAGATCTGAGCAGCAGTTGGTTTTTCCTTTGCTTTTCTTATTGTCCAGTTGATGTGTTCATCCCAGGAATTCCAAGTAGTAGTTTATAGATGGATCCATCTGAGCATTCTCTTCCATATGGCATTAGTATAAGGGCAGTACATTACTAAATGGTCTCTAGTTTCCTCTTGGTTTTGGCACAAAGGACATTTTGTATCAATAGTCATTCCCCATTTGTGTAGTCTATCAGCTGTTAGGAGTCTGTTCTGAAGAATCAACCACATGGTGAATCTTGCTTTGGGTCTAGCACTATTCTGAAATAGTAGACACTTCCATAGCAGTCTTGGCCTATCCCTTAGGTTCTTCAGGTAGAGTTGCTTGATGAAATTCTTATGTGATAGACTGGATTGGTGTTGGTGAAGTAACTCCTTTGCCTCTATGATCTTCCTTTCCATCTAACTAGCTTGTTTGGGTATGGTAAGGGTGGACATATCAGTCCCCTTTACGTAATTAGCATGGATCCATTTGATCCATAACTTTATCCTTTTTAAAGTAAGTCCCAACAACTCTTAGCCACTGCAGCTTTGTTCCATAAGGATATATTGATCAAATTCAACCCCTCAACAGATCTAGGTGTACACACCTTTTCACAAGCTACAAGGTCTTTTTTTGTGATAGTGTTTGTTCCTGACCATAAGTAACTTCTACAATAGGCTTTTATTGTTTCAACCACCTGTACTGGCATAAGGAACAACTGGACCAATACTGTTATATCCCGTATTTTGTACGTTGGGGTGTTCCGAGCTAACTACGATAAGTTAAGGACAAGACTATTCGGGATACGAGGTTGAGACCTTTGACCTCGTTTTTGTTTTTTAAGGCATAAGTTGCTTATGATTTTATTGGCATGGAATATTAAGAAAAATTTGGGGTTAAAAGTGAATTATGAAAAGTTAATAATTTTTCATGAAATGGCCAAGTTGGCCGTGTGGTCATGGGGTGGTTCCCACCCATGGCTTGGAAAATTTTAATTGATCCAAGCCATGTGTGGGCCATGGACACTTGGATGAGTATTATAAGTATAGGTAAGATGATTAATTGACCATATTTTTCATCTTCACCACTTAGAAAAATGGAGAAACTTGGAGAACAAAAAGATGAAGGCCATTCGGCCATGGCTTGCAAAAATTGGAGTCCAAAAATCCTCTTCAAAAAAATAATTTCTTCTAGCTTTTCAACTCCTTAGAAGGTCCTTGTTAACATGAAGTAGTTGTTGGAGCAAGCAAAGCCTTTGTTCTTGCAATTCTCAACCCTAGCCAAGTTGAAGAACTAAGTGGAAAAGGTAAGGTTCAATCTCTACATGTGTTATGGATGATTTGTGCATGTTGTAGTGTGTAGAAATGAGTGAAGTTCATGAAATTTTGTATGTTGAAGTTGGGCTCTGTAGGTGTTGGTTGTGTTGGAGTGATGAACTAATTTTATTTAATATTTTGGATTGTTGTTGTTGTTGTGGATTATATGATGAAAATGAAGGTTTAATGATTTAAATTGGAGTTGTAATCAATTGTGGGTTGTTGTAGAAGTTAATGTGATTTTATTATAGTTTCTTGAATTTATGAGAATGATGTTGTTAACATGCGGATTATTGGTGTAGCTTATGAATTTGGAAGAAAGAAATGTGTTGTTGTTGTCCGTATGGGAATTGGAAGGTTTCGGGTGGCATTGCACATTGGTTGGGCCATTTGAACATTGTGTGGATTGTTTGAAATGTTCTTGAGTTTTGTTTGAATGGTTTCAGATTGGTATTTGAATGTATGAGCATTGGCGTTGGTTAAATTGTATGTGGTGACTTGAAATGCCGTCGAATTATGTAGAAAAGAGTTATTGACGTTAGAATGTATTTTGGATTAATTGTTGATGTTGTTAGTATGATTGTTGGTATTGTTGTTGAAGATTTGGCTGAGTTGAATTCTCGGGGTTGTTGAATTTACAGGGGAAATGCTGCCCAAATTTCTGTAAATGAAGTGCTAGCTTAGAATTGGATTTCTAAGTGCTTATGATTAATGTTTGGTGTCTAATGACGTTGTTGTAGATCTTGGGAAGCCGAGACTTGAGTTTGGATTAGCCTAGGACGCGGACGAAGTATGTAAAGCCTAACCTTTCTTTCTTTTGGCATGTCTTAGTTGTAAGTAGGCTATGCTACGAGCCTCGGGGTAACTCCATTCTTGCGATCCGAGCATGTCTACGATTCTTATTCACTTCTTAATGTTGGCATTCGTAATGTAATAGAATAATGGTCCTTATGTCTTTGGTATATGATTCGATTTCAAATGTTGTTCGAAAAGTTTTGTTGCTAAGGGGGTCTATGTCGAAAAGGGCCGTAACTTTCGTAGACAGAACCGGATCGCCTCGATATGCTCGTAGAAGGCTCTGTAGTGTATAATGACTATACCTTCCATTAGGGCTGTTCACAGTTTTGGTTAAAACCAAAACCAAACCGAAAATTTAACCAAACCGAATAAAAAAACCGACATTTGGTTTGGTTTGGTTTGGTTTGGTTTTAAATTTGAAAACCGATAGTATTTGGTTTGGTTATGGTTATAGTAAAAAATAACCGAATAAATAACCGAACCAAACCGATAATTATATACATAAAATTTATAATTATTTATATGTATAATATTACTTTTCATAAATAATTAAAGATATTTTATACCTTTTAATTATTAATTTAATTTTGGTCTACTTATTTTTAAGGCCCATGTCTTAAAAGAATATGTCCAAGTCCAACAATCCAAGCCGAACTCTAATAAGTCGTATGCATAAGGGTAAAAAGTAAAAATCTTACTATCTCTTTTCATTTTACATTGCCATCGGCATGTATTTCCCTCAATATAAAAAGAAAGTTCGCCCTTGTGGGCGAGGAAAAAAAAAGAGCTTCATAAGAAATTTGAAGAATGTAGAGAGAGAATATTTGAATTGTCACGGCTAGTCATAAATTGAAAAACCGAACCAAACCGACAATAACCAAACCGGTGGTTATTATTTTACTTGGTTTGGTTATGGTTTTAGACATTTAAAAACCGACTAAATTGGTTTGGTTATGGTTTTAACCAATAACCGACCCAAACCGAACCATGAACACCCCTACCTTCCATAGGCGGGCTCGGATTGGGTTGACGCTCGTCCGTGGGTCCCGCGACTTTCCTTTGTATAGTTCTAACGACTTTTGAAAGAACTTAGCATGACTATCGTCTTAACCCTCGCCGTCGATTACTTACTTACCTATCGAGTTTGTAATGACGATTATGTTCTTGACTTCCATAAGCTATTTCATATGGTTTTGACACGTACCTAAGATTTCTAAAGTTCTATTTGATATGTTCCCGAGTGACATTCGGGGGAAACTTGATTTGACTATTCTCTTGGTTTTCAATGATAGTCCGTTTTGACTATCCTATGGAGTTTTTGAAAATGTTTTAAATTGCATATGGTTACTCACGACTCTGCTCGTGCATTCTGTTATTACCTCTTTCACCGAGTCCCGGGCCGGGCATGTTATCGTGCGCACTATGTTATATTCCGGAGTATGATGTGTTCCGATTCGCCGAGCCCCTCGCTAGAGGGCCGGGTACCGTGTATATTTGGCGTTATGATGCGTTATGATGTGTGACGGGGATACGGAGATATGAAATCTGCTGGTGTTATGCTGTGTTATGGCGCCAATGACGGGAGGGCGACCATATTCTAAGAGCCCCATGCATGATTTGTGTTTTAAAAGTAAGCATTTGGTATTCTGGATTTTGCACTTGTTTTCTGTACTTTTTGTTCCGATTATGATCCTGTTTACTATATTTCATGCTTTGCATACTCAGTACATATTTCGTACTGACCCCCTTTCTTCGGGGCACGTTTCATGCCCGCAGTACGCATACTCGTCGTGATGATCAGAAGCTGACTTAGGATTCCCATTCGCCTATTTTGGAGCGCTCCCTTGTTACCTCGAGCACTATGTTTTAGTACGAGTTCTTCCGATGCATATGTATATGTCTATTCATGGGCACGGCGGTGCCCCGTCCCGTATATGATTTTGTTATTACTCTTGAGGTCGTAGACATATGTGTGGGTTGTGGGTAATCACTGTTCGGTTGTGTCTATGTGATTTGTGATTTGGACGTCCCCCTCTACTATGATAGCCTTTTACCGGCTTATGTGTGATATTATCTGACGGTTAGCGCAGACGACGAATATGTATATATATGTTTGTGACGACTTGGGCGACGTTTCACTTTTCGTATGTACGGTAATCACGGTTATGCTAGCTATGATACGACGTCGACCTTTGTACATGTATAAAGCCGTTTGTACGGCCGATTATGGTTAACGAGTGCATACGGGTGCCCGGCTCGAGCACTAGTCATGGCTACGGGGGTTGGGTCGTGACAGAAGTGGTATCGAGCGGTTCGTCCTCGGATTGTCTACGTACCGTGTCCGCGTAGTCTTGTTTATGGTGTGATGCCAACCACACTTATAAACAGGAGGCTGCGGGGCATTTAGGAATCAGTGACCCTTTTTCTGTCCTAGATCGTGCGATAGAGCCAAGTCATAGGAAATGAAATTCCTCAAAGTAACTTTTGATTTCATCAGAAGGACGACGTCGACAGAAGAAAGTGATTGACGATATTGGAAGTTACAAAGCACGCAGGTAAGCAAAGGCACGAAAGATATATGTCGAGTGAGGTATTGAAGTACGATTGAAATGTAAAGTTAAAAACTGAAAGGGAAAGTGAACAGAAAAGTGTAACAGGTGTAGTTCGAGTTGGACATACGAGGTAAATCCATCATTTTCATCTTTTGTTGTTGATGTTGGGAGCCCTGTGTGGCTGTGATATGATACGATATGATATGATTTATATATATATATATATATATATATATATATATATATATATATATATGTGTGTGTGTGTGTGTGTGTGTGTGTGTGTGTGTGTGTGTGTGTTGGCCCCGTGAGGCATTATTGGTATTCTCGCGTGCGAGGTTTTGAGATAGTAAGAAATATAGAGGAAACTACTAAATTTTCCCCGAGTAAAAAAAAAAGAATGAGATATGGGTTTGTGATATGCCTTGAAAGGTCGTGTCAATAGTAAGGGATAGGATTTGGTAAGTTGCAAGTATGGTTGACCTTAAGAAATAAGTTAAGCTCATTGACTTGATGGTAATAGTAGTTAGGAGGTTGATATCGATATGGTAAAAAGAATTTGGAAAGGACTTGTGATATTAAGAGATGATTTAGAAGAGGTTGGCAAATCTTGATAAAGTGTTATATTAAGGTACCAACTGGATTGATAAGTAGGGATAAATTAGGACGAGTTTACGGTTAGAAGAAGTAGTAGTATGATTGAGACAAGAGTACAGAGGAAAAAGAATTGTGACGGATATGAATGTATTGATAAGACAGCTTGTGAGATATTAAGGATAAGATTGATTACGAACAGGATATTATGTGAATATAACAAGGATTGTTATAGAAATGAGCAAAGCCTAGCGAGGAAGTGACCAAAAGATATGACGTGATCTATGTGACTAAAGTATAAAGGTGAGCTATGGATCAAAAAAGAGGGATTTATGAAGTTCTTCTATAGGGAGAGTCCAGAATAAAGATTATGAGATAACGGAAATGATATCGAGCACAAAAAAAAAAGGGATAATTGGAAGAAGGAGATGAAAAGAAAAAGCGAGGGCGAGATAACGGCAGAATAGATTATGACCGTATAGCCAAGAACACGAGTAATATCGGTGACGGAACCGGTGAAAGACCAAACTATAGAAAGATGAGCAATGAGGTAGAATGAGTACTAGGAAATGACTGGTGTGGTAAGAACAAATAGGGATGAACGGAATATAATTTGAAAGCGAGAAAGGGATTATGTAGGAGTAGTATTTCCCGAAGGACATAGAGGTATTATAAAATTCCTCGCGCGCAGAAAAGAAGGATGGGCATAGACTGGAGAGATATGGTAAGGGGATACTAAAGGAAGCACCCAAGATAGACGTAATTAAATAAGTGCGAATATGGAACGAAAAGGGAATACATAGTTATGGATTTAAAGGTGTAGTACGACGACGGGGTGATAAGATAAGACCGTTACTGAGACGAACTTGGTATGTTTTTGAGTAAGTTAGAAGCCTGTGTCGGGTACACAGTAAGGGTAAAAAGGCATAAAGCTTAAAGGGGTATTGCGTGCACACGACTTCACCTCGAAAATAATGGAATCTTTAAGCGACAAAGACGGTAGGCTTAAGGAACAGATGGTGCAATATAATTTCGTCGAAAGGAACAGATGATATGGGTCGAGATAAAGATACTATTTCAAGAGAACTTTGGACACTTATCGTTGGAATATAAGTGCCACCTAACTGAGAATTTGGAATGACTACAAGTATTAGATAAGTATCGATTGAAGTAAGAAACCCTTTCTAATTTAGCGGGAGGTGTGTTGTGAGGACGTTTTAAACTCTGTTAAGACTTCAATTTACTCCAGAGTAGGTGATGAAGGTCATGCGGTGAGGTGGACGTGATCATACTAGCATTAGAGCGTCGTATTTCATCAGAGTCCCAAAGTTAAGCGTGCTGGAGTGGGAGAAATTTCAGGATGGGTGACCCCCTGGGAAGTGTTCTGAAAGTTCTACAGAGTCGGACACAGGAAAGACCAATGGGAAGCTAGGATAGATTAAGAGGGATCAGAGTATACAGAGTGGGCAGGAACCTTAAGAGGTCACATAGGACGAAGCAGACTGAACCGGAGAAAAGAAAGAAGGTGCACTACAGCTTTAGAAGCAGGGTAAGTTGAATAGCGTTTGAAAATATTTTGTAAACAAGATGGTAGCAACTATGTAGACGTATGTATATGATATCCCATACATGGCTATAGTGTATCCCAGCAATCGACGTTGTGGCATATTGGAAGGCAATAATCAGACTGGGTAGTATGGAACAAAAGAGGAATGTGTGGGGTTGGAGAACAGACTTCGACAAGTGGGACGAAAGGATAGTGACCGCGACGAGGAATGAGAAGTAGAGGAAAGAATGATTAAGCCGTGCAACGAGGCTAAGAGATTTCCAACTCTTGAAAGATAAGTGCCGAAGACGATGGATCTCAAAGAAAAATTATTATTGGTGTATTAGGACCTCCTTAATAAAGGGGGGAAGAACACATTGGACTTGAAAGGGAAATTTATTAGCTTGGAGCCAGAGTTCAAAACGATCGCCAATACAAGGAAACCAAAGACGCGTATACTTGTGTTATGAGAGAATCGTAAGGGAGTAAGAATTCCCGTAGCCTATGCTTTTGGGTTGTACGGTAAGATTTAAGGGATAAAGGTTAAAGAAACAGTTATAGCAGAAGGCTAAAGGAATAGTTGTGGCAAGAGCCCAAGGATTTAGTTTAAACTCGAGTTATGAGTTGCCCTAAGTGCAGTTGTACTGTGAAGGATAGCGAAGGGTGCAGAACCATTTCGTATATACATACTTTGGATCGATGAAAGTAGTCCTGGGAAGGAATTAGAAGGAATAGTTTAAGGGACATAGCCATTATACTTACTAGCGATAAATTCATATTGGGTGAGTACTCGGAATGTAAAGGTAAATAGTGACAAGGATGTTAGGACTAATGATGTTGACCATTGAACCGAAAGTGCATCTCGATACAGTATGTCACCCTCAGACGAACGGGCGGACCGAGCGTACCATTCAGACATTAAGGGATATGTCGCGGGCCTGTGTTATTGATTTCAGAGACAGCTGGGATGATCATCTGTCCTTTTATGGAGTTTGCCTAATAATAGCTACCATTCTAGCATCCAGATAGCCGTATGAGGCTTCGTGTGGCAGGAAGTGCAGGTCACCGGTTAGCTGGTTCGATGTTGGCGAAACTAAGTTAATTGGGCCAGATATGATTCAGCAAGTAGTTGACAAAGTGAAACTCATTCGGGAGCGGTTATTAGCAGCTCAGAGTCGACAGAAGTCATATGCAGATAGTCGACGTCGACACTTAGAGTTCCAATCGGCGATTGAGTATTCCTGAAAATGTCACCTATGAAGAGTGTTATGAGATTCGACAGAAAGGGGAAGCTCAGTCCGAGGCATATTGGACCTTATCGATACTTGCCCGTAAGTAGCCGGTTGCTTGCCTACGAGCTAGACCTACCGATTAATTGAGCGGTGCATTGACCTCCCACATGTCAATGCTCCGTAAAGGTATAGGGGATCCCTCCAAGGTATTTCCTATAGATGGTATCTAGGTGACAGAGAATTTATCTTACGAGGAGCAGCCTATGGCCATACTGGATCGGCAGGTGAGGAGGTTGCGTCTTTGAAGACATAGCTTCTGTTAAGGTATTGTGGCGGAACAATAACAGGGAACAGATGAAGGATGAGCATCCCCATGTATTTCCTATACCTACAAGTAATCTAAACTCCCGTATTGGTTGTGTTGATTGATGAATGAGCTATATGCGGTAGCTATAAAAGAGACTCCCCCGAAGCGCCTGTAAGACCCTGTAAGGCTAGTTTAACATTCGAGGACGAATGTTCTAAAGGGGGGGAGGATGTTATATCTCGTATTTTGTACGTTGGAGTGTTCCGAGCTAACTACGATAAGTTAAGGACAAGACTATTCCGGGATACGAGGTTGAGACCTTTGACCTCCGGTTTTGTTTTAAGGCATAAGTTGCTTATGATTTTATTGGCATGGAATATTAAGAAAAATTTGGGGTTAAAAGTGAATTATGGAAAATTAATAATTTTTCATGAAATGGCCAAGTTGGCCGTGTGGTCATGGGGTGGTTCCCACCCATGGCTTGGCAAATTTTAATTGATCCAAGCCATGTGTGGGCCATGGACACTTGGATGAGTATTATAAGTATAGGTAAGATGATTAATTGACCATATTTTTCATCTTCACCACTTAGAAAAAAATGGAGAAACTTGGAGAACAAAAGATGAAGTTAGGCCATTGGCCATGGCACTTAAAAATTGGAGTCCAAAAATCCTCTTCAAAAAAATAATTTCTTCTAGCTTTTCAACTCCTTAGAAGGTCCTTGTTAACATGAAGTAGTTGTTGGAGCAAGCAAAGCCTTTGTTCTTGCAATTCTCAACCCTAGCCAAGTTGAAGAACTAAGTGGAAAAGGTAAGGTTCAATCTCCTTCTACATGTGTTATGGATGATTTGTGCATGTTGTAGTGTGTAGAAATGAGTGAAGTTCATGAAATTTTGTATGTTGAAGTTGGGCCGTGTAGGTGTTGGTTGTGTTGGAGTGATGAACTAATTTTATTTAATATTTTGGATTGTTGTTGTTGTTGTGGATTATATGATGAAAATGAAGGTTTAATGATTTAAATTGGAGTTGTAATCAATTGTGGGTTGTTGTAGAAGTTAATGTGATTTTATTATAGTTTCTTGAATTTATGAGAATGATGTTGTTAATATGCGGATTATTGGTGTAGCTTATGAATTTGGAAGAAAGAAATGTGTTGTTGTTGTCCGTATGGGAATTGGAAGGTTTCGGGTGGCATTGCACATTGGTTGGGCCGTTTGAACATTTTGTGGATTGTTTGAAATGTTCTTGAGTTTTGTTTGAATGGTTTCGGATTGGTATTTGAATGTATGAGCATCGGCGTTGGTTAAATTGTATGTGGTGACTTGAAATGCCGTCGAATTATGTAGAAAAGAGTTATTGACGTTAGAATATATTTTGGATTAATTGTTGATGTTGTTAGTATGATTGTTGGTATTGTTGTTGAAGATTTGGCGAGTTGAATTCTCGGGGTTGTTGAATTACGGAAATCTTGCCCAAATTTCTGTAAATGAAGTGCTAGCTTAGAATTGGATTTCTAAGTGCTTATGATTAATGTTTGGTGTCTAATGACGTTGTTGTAGATCTTGGGAAGCCGAGACTTGAGTTTGAATTAGCCTAGGACGCGGACGAGGTATGTAAAGCCTAACCTTTCTTTCTTTTGGCATGTCTTAGTTGTAAGTAGGCTATGCTACGAGCCTCGGGGTAACTCCATTCTTGTGATTCGAGCATCTCTACGATTCTTATTCACTTCTTAATGTTGGCATTCGTAATGTAATAGAATACTGGTCCTTATGTCTTTGGTATGATTGGATTTCAAATGTTGCCTGAAACGTTTTGTTGCTAAGGGGGTCTATGTCGAAAAAGAGCCGTAACTTTCGTAGACAGAACCGGATCGCCTCGATATGCTCGTAGAAGGCTATGTAGCGTATAATGACTATACCTTCCATAGGCGGGCTCGGATTGGGTTGGCGCTCGTCCGTGGGTCCCGCGACTTTCCTTTGTATAGTTCTAACGACTTTTGAAAGAACTTAGCATGACTGTCGTCTTAACCCTCGGCGTCGATTACTTACTTACCTATCGAACCGTAATGGACGATTATGTTCTTGACTTCCGCTAAGCTACTTCATATGGTTTTGACACGTACCTAAGATTTCAAAGTTCTATTTGATATGTTCACGAGTGACATTCGGGGGAAACTTGATTTGGACTATTCTCTTTTGGTTTTAAATGATAGTCCGTTTTGACTATCCTATGGAGTTTTTGAAAAATGTTTTAAATTGCATATGGTTACTCACGACTCGCCGCGCATTCTGTTATTACCTCTTTCCACGAGTCCGGGGCCGGGTATGTTATCGTGCGCACTATGTTATATTCGGAGTATGATGTGTTCGGTTCGCCGAGCCCTCGCTAGAGGGCCGGGTACCGTGTATATTTGGTGTTATCGTGGTTACGGCGTTATGATGTGTGACGGATACGGAGATATGAAATCTTCGGTGTTATCTTTGAGTTATGCCCCAATGACGGGAGGGCGACCATATTCTAAGAGCTTCTTGCATGATTTGTGTTTTAAAAGTAAGCATTTTGATATTCTGAATTTTGCACTTATTTTCTGTACTTCTTGTTTCGATTATGATCCTGTTTACTATATTTCCTGCTTTGCATACTCGGCACATATTTCGTACCGACCCCGCTTTTCGGGGGGGTCCGTTTTCGTACTCGCGGTGGCCGTATACTCGTCGTGATGATCCGACAGCTTAGGATTCCCATTCGGAGAACCTATTTTGGAGCGCTCCCTTGTTCTCGGGAGCCTATGTTTTGGTCTGATTCTTCCGATGCATATGTATATGTCTATTAAATGGGTACGGCGGGGCCCGTCCGTCATGAGCATGATTTGTTATTACTAGAGTGTCCGTAGACATATGTGTGAGTTGTGGAGTAATCAGCATTCGGTTATTAATCTATATGATTTGTGATTTGGACGTCACATGCTATGATGGCCTTACAAAACATGTGTGTGCTCTCTGGCAGCCGATTATATGTGCGTATGTATATATATGTTTGTGACGACTTGGGCGAGGTTTCGCTGCATGTACGAAATCGGTTATACTAGCTATGATGCGACGTACGACCTTTGTACGTATAAGCTATTTGTGGCAGTTATGGTTAACGAGGTGCGTATGGGTGCCCGGCTCGGGCACTAGTCATGGCCTACGGGGTTGGGGTCGTGACAAATACGTACGAATACCAAACGGAAACGGGTGTATCAGCGGGTTCTACCGACGCCAGGACAACTTTTCGGCATCCAGGATGAGATGCTAGCCACTATTTTTAGGATCAGAGGTTTGCCATTGCAGTAATGTGAGCTTTTTTGTGGACAGAGGGATAGCTAAATATCTGAAGGGGATCTCACCAATGGAAAATTCCATCTTCTGTAAAATCTGTGCTTGCATATTAGCTTTCACTCCACCAACGTAAACAGAGCTTTTTCCCTCATTAGCTTGTAAACCTGATGCTTTAGAGAACTTGAGGAAACAGTTATGGATGTGGCTAACAGAAGTAAGGTCTCCTCTGGAAAATATCAACAAATCAGCTGCAAAACTTAAGTGAGTCACTCCTAGTTTAGCACACGTACAATGATACTTAAATTCTTTTATATCCTTCAACTCATTCAGTGTCCTACTAAGATATTTCCTGGCTATGGCAAAGAGAAAGGGTGAAATTGTGTCTCCTTGTCTCAAGCCTTTAGCAGCATTAAAAGGTTCAGAGGGCTCTCCATTGATCAAAATTGAGTAATTGATTGTTCTGACATATTCCATTAACCAACAAATGAATTTCACATGAAAGTTTAATCCTTCTAATATCTGTTGTAGATACACCCATTCCACAGAGTCATAGGCCTTCTCAAGGTCAATCTTTATCATACATCTAGGTGAGATCCCCTTCCTAGTGTAGACTTTGACTAATTCATGAGAAAGTATGATGTTGTCAGAGATCTTCCTCCCAGGAACAAATCTAGATTGTGCTTCACATATCTAGGAAGGCATTATCTTTTGCATCCCGGTTGCAAGCACCTTAGCAATTATCTTGTACACGGTACGTACAACAGGCTATAGGCCTGTATTCGTTGATTGTAGCAAGATTGTCATTCTTTGGAATCAAGGTAATTGTCGTACAGTTTAAGGGTCTATGTATTTTGCCAGTCGTAGGGAAATGTCGTTCGCCTTTTTACCCTTTGAAAATAAGTTTCACGCTAGATAAATTAGTAATATAATTATTTTTCATATATTTAGGACTTTAAAATCAACTAAAATTTTGATTATTAAACTTTTTCTTATTTGAACTATGTACGAACTCTATTATTTAAGACGTTAAATCAATTACAATTTCACCTAAACAATCAATAACATGATAAATATACTAAAATGCTTGGAAATATTTTACTACTATGCAACGTACATAGTAAAAAATCTAAAGGCAAAGTTCCACATTTGACAGTCATTCGAAAATAATACTCCACTCTGGGGGCGGAGCTAGCATAGTATTCAGGGGTTCCGCCGAACCCAGTAACTTTAGTCTAAACTCTGTATTTGTCTTGAAAATTCATTGAATATGTATAAATTGTTAATTTAGAACTCAATAACTTAAACGAATTAGAATCCCGAGCCCACAAGCTTCAAATCCTGGCTCCGCCTCTACTTCACTCAATAGTCAAATATATATAACAGTAGTCAAATATATATACTATTATGTATAAAGGATATATATATATATTTTGTATATTAATATATTAAAAGTATATAGTTATCGATGATTATTTTAGTTGGCACATATATAGTATAAAAAACAGAAAAGGTCCAAATCTGCCCTTCTACAATATGAAATTACATGGATATGCCCGTCGTTAAAAGGTGGTCTCACATATGCCCTTAATGTTACTTTTTGGGTCACTAATGCCCTTGATTTAACGAAAACCTGACAAAAATATTGGAGGGCAAAATTGTGCAGTTTCGCATAGTATAGGGGCATATTTGATCCACTGAAATTCCTAAATATTATGGCACAAAAACAACAATATGGCACAAAATATCATTGCATTCCAAAACATAAAAAACATTTGCAATTACAATTCATGAATCCACTATTACGTTACATCTAAATTATACAACTAAAACATCAAATGCAATTACAACCATCTTTTAAAGATTGTTTTCACAAAAAAGAGCACCATTTTCCCTTTTCAAAAGATTTGTTTTACTAATGATAATATCTTTTTTTTTTTTTTTTGTCAATTTGTTGATGACCTGAATAATTCTTTCTAGATATTTTTTATCTTCCCAATCCAATATCTACACGATAATGCATGCAACAACTGCATATCGTACCAATAGTTCTCAATTTTTTTTTTTTTTTTGGTAGTGCACTTCATGCTAGCCAATGATTTTTCGGTACAGCATTTTGAAACTCCACACTTATCATGCAACCCACACTTTGCTCTCTTATTCTTTCACTTGTTTATGAAATGTCGGAAGCTTCGAGTTCTTCAAATAGTTGTGGAAGGGTTCGTGGATGTGGAGTTGCTGCACTCCATTGTTACGGTTTGCTTTTACGCGGGTTAAGGCATAAAATTTACTACGAGGTTGTTGGTGCTCTAATTGGATTTAGTATATTTTAGAGTCGCCACCTAATTTATTTAAAGGAAAACTAGGAAAAACGAGTAAAAGATTTTTCAAGCAAGAGAGAAATCTTTTGGTACCAAAGTTCGAGGTAAGGGTTCTGGTGATCCCCTAGGGAAGGTTTTACGCACCCTAGTATTAAAGATCCGTAGAATACGGTTGACCTACGAGCTTCAATGTGTGATTAATGTACTTATTTGCTTTAAAGTGTTTAATTTTCCGCAAAGTGTCATATTGCACAAAGACTCACATGGTCCAAACCTTAGGTCATAACTGGCAAAACCATATTTTAGGAGTTCAAATTAGAAGACCAACTTAAGACCTTCAAAAACCATATCCTTTTTTTTTTTTTTTAAAAAAGCAATTAAGATTAACACTGGATCATTCAAAAGGATGAGGTGGCAGAAATGCCCCATCCCTAGGCTATTTTAAGAAGTTCCAATTTTAAAGAGTAGTATAAAAATGTGCCACCCACAGACTGCCATAGCCTAGATGTTACATTCAGCAGATTGCAAAGTGTTTTGAAAATAATTAATGTATGATACAGTCTAGACTCATCCTTTCCATAAATAGGTTTTAGAAGACACAAGAAAACACAAGAATTGCTTCAAACCACTTCATCACAAACACTTATACCATGTGCTAATTTTTACCAAAAGGAAGAGAGAAAAAAACAAATGGCAAGAAACAACTAAACCGGTGGGCCTAACAACAGACAACATCAGCTTTAAATCACATAGTAGCAGGTAAGTTCAAGACCAAAAAAATAAACCTCTTATACTCAACCAAGTAGGATCAAGCATATTGCACAGAATCCATCTAGACTAAGAATGACTCTACACTCTATGTTCATTCATACACATTTTAATCCTTCTCTTTCTTTTTAAGCTAAACATGATTGTAATCAACCTAAGTGAACTAATCAGGGTAGGGCATATCTCATTTAACACAGGACCTTTCCTTTTCAGAGATGAGACAGCAAATGGACAGGGTACTTTTAGAAAACTAACTATCATTCCAACAAATAAACATTACATAAGGTCATACCCCATCACAGTTTAATCAATCAGCTAGCATGTTCACATAACTCTGCCAGGTTCTTAAAAGGTTTAAGCATGAATTCTTACAAGATTTATTAACTAGACTAAGCATCTTTCCAAAAATAACAATATTTGTTACCGGATCCTTCATATGAACTCTTATCACACAAATCATCACATCAACAAACCATTAATCCCTTTTAACCTATGAGAACCTTTTATTATCAAATGAACTTCAAGTCCCTATTTAGAACCTAAATAGTTTTCCCTTTTTATTATTTAAAATCGAAATGCAACAATTTTCCATCATCAAAACCACGTTTAAACAGAGTCCCCTTTTGGTTTAGACAACTCATGGCTTCTAAATCAACCAAATAAAACTAAAGAAAACTAAGCTATTCCAGCTAATCACCACATAACAATAGTAGGCATATGACTAAAATGAGAAAGCAAGAGAATGAACTCAAATAAACATAAACAACATGGAAAGACAACTAACTAATAACTAATAATCTTATTAAGCATTATGACTAAAATGAGAAGAAAAAAAAGAGAAAACTAACTTAAACAAACCAAACATAGACATAAACAACACATAGAAGATAACTAAACTAACAACTTCCTACTCATAAGCAAATAAATGGAAAGAGGTTACCTTTTCCGAGTGCATCCCCTTAGTCGAGATTTAAACTTGAGGATTTATGCCTCCAAACCCCAAACTCAAGCCACAAAACTCAACAAAACACAAGAAAAAAAAAGAGTAGCCCCTTTTCCTTTTTTAAAATTTCTTGGGCTCAGAAACTTCTCAAAAATACTTCAATCAGATTTTTGAAAGAAATCCTCAAGTGTTTCGAATCTAAACCAATATACGTTCAGAAAAATATTTTTCTCCTCCGTTTTTACAAGCAAATAGGTCCCCTTTAAATAGAGAAATCCAGAATTTCCGTGGGGTTTCCTCCTCACACCCATTTGGAGGGTTAGGATTCAATCATAAAAATCAACGAAGGGTTAGATTTGTGTTCTCAAAAGATCGATCTTTAGGTTCAAACGAACCAATAGCAGATCGAGATTCAAAAATCACAAACGACCAAAATCAATTAAAGTTTTGCAGAATACAAACGTTCAACGTTCACAAAAACAGAGAAAAGCACGCTACAAGGACGAGATAACACCTCGTTTGGGTAGAGATAGGTAAAAATCGGAGGAGGCCATAAATGCCTTACCTAAAATTGATCAAACCACGTCTGTAAAGACCTTACCCAGCCTGCAACCTTTCCAAAAATGGCGGAAGAGACGATACGAGAGAGGGTGGCCTCGCGGCGGTATAGGGTTTCTATTAAGGATACCCTCAAATAACCCTTTAAGGCTTCGTTTGCCTTTAAACTGAAGAGAAAGAAGGGCTTTGCCCCCTTAATTGTTTGGTGATTTGGGTCGGGTCTGGCCTAGGATGCCTATATATATATATATATATATATATATATGCAAATGTGTATATATATGATATACCTATATATATATATATATAATATATATATATATATATATTATATATATATATATATACATATATGTATATATATATATATATATATATATATATATATAGGTATATATATATATATATATATATATATATATATATATATATATATATATATATATATATATATATATACATATATATATATATATATATATATATATATATGTATATATGTATGTATGTATGTATGTATGTATACACGCATAATAGGCGGGTGAATTAATAAGCAATATTAATGCATATATAAAACAAATGCGAATTAAAGAATAAGTAAAAAACAAAAATTTATTATTGAATAATTTTAATCAAAGTTAAATAGCCAATTAACAAAACACGGTTGATTTTCATAAAATTATGAATTCACAAGCATGGCCTTAATTGAATTAATCAATGAATTTGTTACTTCAATCATGGCTCTATTTGACTAATTAATTGACTATTTCAATCGTAGCCATAATTAAACACATAATAAGCAGGCCCTAAATATTAACCATAATTAATTTATGATTAATTTGAAAATTTCCCACATAAATGATTGTGCAGAAATCAAAATTTGGGGCAGAAATGATTACTTCATTTTAATCAATCAATTTTCCTTGAATTAAAATGGGATAAATATTTGCTGATTAATTTCTGATAATTTGAGCAAATTAAATAATTAACTATTTTCTAATTGGAATTAGTAAAAATGCATCATTAGTTATTGTAAAAAAATATAAATAATAAATGGTGTATTGTAGGAAAATATTTTACCAAAAAATAGTGGTAAAATATTATTTGCATAGTTTATAAAACCATTTTGATTTGATGCCCTTTTTTCAGAAAAAATGAAAACCTGTGTTATCCCATTTAAAATTCAAGTACTTTGATAAAATCAAAACAAATTATGGGAGGTCAAAAATTAGGTGTCAACAACTGCCCCTTCGGTGTTCGGGGATGGCGGGACCATTCCCGAGCAACGAAATTTGACTAACCCTGATTTTTGACTGACCCAAGCCATACTGTCCCTCATCTTATGCAATTTTTTCAAAATACATGGCCGAACCCTGGCTTCTGGGTTTCCTACATATCTCAGGTTTTATGAGAATTCAGGCCATTTGTAGTTCGACATGACTATGACTTCTAAATGCATTTTAAACAAGTTCTCAGATCTTCCGGTTGTCAAGCTGGGAAGTCCGGTGCGATTGGTAAGAGTGTGACTGACTTTCTGGTATTGAGTCTGCCTATATATCCCTATCTTTGGGAATCAAGTCACTTGTAGTTCGACTCAAACGGAGGAAAAGGGTATCCCTTATGAGGGAATGCCTTTATGTGTCTTCCGGTGTGTGTCCGACCGGTTGCGGAATAATAAAAAATATAAAGCATGTAAGCAAATAAACAGTTCTGTGTGGCTGAGCATGGTGAGGATCCTTCAAGTCTTGGCCGGAGAGCTTGACTCTCATGGGCACCTTATCTCGACTGCTGCGTAAGAAAAAGTTTCACGTTTGCTTCGCAATTGGTCTGGATTTGATTTGATTAGCCTGTTCTCTGACGGCTACCAATTTGCTTCCATCTGCTGAGTAACGTTGATTTTTTGAATGATGAATACTGTGATCATCTGACCGGATTTATATCATCTTATCCTTTTAACAATCGCGGTCTCCGATCATTTTTTCCATTGCTTTTTATCCTTTCGTCTCCACCGGTTTTACATCGCTTTGATGTCCTATCGTATCCCATAATTTATATGTATAGCCTTCTTGGCAATTGAAATGGATGCCCTCTTGGCATGTTTGTATGAATGGCCCTTTTGGCATGTTTGTATGAATGGCCCTCTCGGTAGTTTGTATGAATGACCTTCTTGGCAGTTTGTATGAATGGCCTCTTGGCAGCAGGAAGATAAACGTGCAATGGCCCTCTCGGTAGTTTGTATGAATGGCCCTCTTGGCAGTAGAAAAATAAATGTGCAATGGCCCTCTTGGCAGTTTGTATGAATGGCCCTCTTGGCAGCAGGAAAATAAATGTGCAATGGCCCTCTCGGCAGCTTTTATGAATGGCCCTCTTAGCAGCAGGAAAATAAACGTGCAATGGCCCTCTCGACAGTTTGTATGAATGACCTTCTTGGCCTACTTGTATGAATAGCTTTCTTGGCAGTTTGTATGAATGGCCCTCTTGGCAGTAGAAAAATAAACGTACAATGGCCCTTTCGGTAGTTTGTATGAATGGCCCTCTTGGCAGCAGGAAAATAAACGTGCAATGGCCCTCTCTGCAGTTTGTATGAATGGCCTTCTTGGCCTATTTGTATGAATAGCCTTATTGGCCATAGGAAATATGATGGAACGTGCAATGGCCCTCGGCGGTTCTGGATGATCTTTCTTTCGTCCTTTATGCCAGCTGTGACCCTCTCGGTCAGGTATGCTGTGTCGTTTTACTACGACCCCATTGACCGGTTATTTTGCCATTATGGCCTTTTGTTCTTTATGGGCCCTTATGGCC
Source organism: Lycium ferocissimum (assembly GCF_029784015.1). Taxonomy (NCBI): domain Eukaryota; kingdom Viridiplantae; phylum Streptophyta; class Magnoliopsida; order Solanales; family Solanaceae; genus Lycium; species Lycium ferocissimum. The sequence continues at coordinate 21,882,503 of NC_081352.1, forward strand.
AGATGTTTGCCCTCATGGCTTTTCGACCCTTTGATAGCCCTCGTGGCTAGATATTTGCCCTTATGGTGTTTTAATCATTGTAGCCTTCGTGGCTAGTTATTCACCCTTATGGAGTTTTGATCTTTTTATAGCCCTCGTGGCTAGGTATTCGCCCTTATAGCGTTTTGATCTTTTTATAGCCCTCGTGGCTAGGTATTCGGCCTTATGGCGTTTTGATCCTTTTATAACCCTCGTGGCTAGATATTCGCCCTTATAACTTTTTGATCTTTTTATAGCCCTCGTGGCTTGATATTCGACCTTATGGCGTTTTGATCTTTTTATAGCCCTTGTGGCTTGATATTCGCCCTTATGGCATTTTGATTTTTCTATAGCCCTTGTGGCTTGATATTCGCCCTTATGGCATTTTGATCTTTTTATAGCCCTCATGGCTTTTGCCCTCGGTGGGAGTTAAAATCTTTCATAAGTAGCCGGATATATATATTCCAAAAGTCGGATCTCAGCAGCGGTCTGGACCTTCTTTAGCGGAGCGTTTCCTGCACATAGAACAAGGTAGAAAGGATCACCTTCCGGTATCCTGGGGACCTGTATCAGAAATGGGTTAGTTTTCCTTATTTTAAGTTGATCCGTCGCATTGTCGGCGAAACCCCTTTAGCTCCGGTATTCAAAAGATGAATTTTTTTTCATTATAAAATCATTTTGTGATGCTATCTAAAGAAAAAAATTATTGATTGTCATGACATGTGCTTTGAATGAGGGAATCTTCCTCTTCCGTGACTGGGGTTTTGCTTCCTTACGCGGAATTTTTGAGACCTTTTCTTAAAAATTCTGCCCCAGTCTAAATTTCGGTCTATCAGTTCTCATGTTGAATCTTTCGGGAAATTTTAAGGCCTCCTCAAAATTTCTGCCCCAGTTTAGAGTTCTGGGTCAGCTGAATATCCTATAGTAGCTTGTAGGCGCGAATTTTTGAGATCTTCTCAAAAATTCTGCCCTAGTTGGGCATGCCGCAGTCCCTGCTTCCTTGTGAAATCCTATCTCTGAGGCTTCCTAGAGGTTTTCTTGGTTTTTCTTTTGATGCGACCGAGCTCGAAGAGCGCCTACGTATCCTGTCACAGCAGGAATTCAGGTCAAACGTAGTTCAGAAACAAAATAATGAATTTTGGGTTTTTACTAATAAACCGACCGGGTCCTAAACGGACTGCCTACGTATCCTACCGTGGGGAAATCAAGTCATTGCGTAGTTCATATTACAAAGGTGTTTGTTTAGCCTATCTATTACAAAACGGTTACAAGCCAAAGGAAATAACTAATACAAGCAAAATAGAATAACGATTACAAGCAAAGAGTACTATTACAAACTGAGAATCTCCTTCTTCATGCATAGTAGCGCTTTGATTACATCTGAGTTAATCGGTTTCGGCCACTCTTGGCCTTCCATTTCTGCAAATACTACGCCTCCCCCGGAGAGTACTTTGCGGATTACGTAAGGCCCTTTCCAGTTGGGAGCAAACTTCTCTTTATATTCTTCTTGGTGTGGAAAAATCCTTTTCAGTACTAATTGCCCGATCTAAAAAAGCCCGTTTCTGACTCGTTTGTTGATGGCTCTCGCCATCTTTTGCCGATATAATTGACCGTGACTATCGGCGACCATTCTTTTCTCATCAATCAAAGCCAATTGCTCATAACGAGCTCGGACCCATTCGGCATTGTCCAATTCCGCTTCCTGAATGATTCTTAGGGAAGGTATCTCAACTTCAGCGGGTATGACTGCTTCAGTCCCGTAGACCAACAAATATGGCGTCGCTCCTGTTGAAGTCCTGGTCGTGGTACGGTATCCCAATAAGGCATAAGGCAACTGCTCGTGCCAACCTTTATGATTATCAATCATCTTCCTCAATATCCTCTTGATATTTTTGTTGGCTGCTTCTATGGCTCCGTTCATTTGCGGCCGGTAAGCTGTTGAGTTTCGATGGGTGATCTTGAATTGCTCACAGATATCCTTCATCAGGTGGCTATTCAGATTCGCTCCATTGTCTGTTATGACGGACTCGGGTACACCGAATCTGCATATGATGTGGTTTCGCACAAAGTCTGCCACTACTTTCTTTGTTACTGATTTGTGGGATGTTGCTTCCACCCACTTGGTGAAATAGTCAATGGCAACCAAAATGAAACAGTGGCCATTCGAGGCTGCGGGTTCAATGGGTCCAATAACATCGATGCGCCAGGCGACGAAAGGCCATGGTGAACTCATAACGTTAAGCTCACTTGGAGAGACTCTAATTAGATCACCGTGGATTTGGCATTGATGGCACCTTTGCACATACTTGCAGCAGTCACTCTCCATAGTCATCCAATAATATCCAGCTCGCAGAATCTTCTTTGCTAGTACGAATCCATTCATGTGGGGTCCACATGTTCCCGCATGTACTTCTTCTAGAAGTTTGGTGGCTTCGCCGGCATCTACACATCTGAGCAAGCCCAAATCCGGCGTCCGTTTGTATAGCACTTCTTTGTTTAGGAAGAAACTATTTGCCATTCTTAGAATGGTCTTCTTTTGTCCATTTGTAATGCTTTCAGGGTATTCCTGTCCTTCCAGGTATATTTTGATGTCGGTGTACCACGGCTTGCCATCTGGCTCGGCTTCCACATGGCAACAGTGGGCATGTTCTTCTTTCAGACTTATCCTTAGCGGGTCGATGTGACTGCTTTCAGGATGCTGGATCATTGATACTATGGTGGCCAGTGCATCAGCAAATTCATTCTGAGCTCTTGGCGTATGTCGAAACTCAATCTTTTTGAACTTCTTGCACAATCTTTGTGCCAAGTTCACATATGGTAAGATCTTTTCACTTTTAGTGGCCCATTCTCCTTGTACTTGATGAATCAACAAGTCGGAATCTCCAATGACTAACAGTTCATCGATGTCCATGTCCAACGCCATTCTGAGGCCTAGTATGCAGGCTTCGTACTTGGCCATGTTGTTGGTACAATGGAATTTGAGCTTGGCGGCCATGGGATAGTGTTGCCCATTTTCTGATATCAGGACCGCTCCGATTCCGGAACCTTTGTAATTCACTGCTCCGTCAAAGAATAATTTCCAGCCGGTATAGGATTCTGCTGCTCCTTCTTCTATGGCCAACACTCCTTCGTCCGGGAAATGGGTATGAAGTGGTTCAAGTTCTTCATCCACCGGGCTTGCGGCTAGCAAATCAGCCAAAGCCTGTCCCTTGATGGCCTTCTGTGCTATGTATACGATGTCAAATTCACTTAACAGCATCTGCCACTTGGCCAACTTCCCGATGGGCATGGGCTGACGGAATATATACCTTAAAGGATCCATCTTGGATATGAGGTGAGTGGTATATGAGGACAAGTAGTGCCTTAATTTCTGAGCTACCCAAGTTAGAGCACAGCAAGTCTTTTCCACCAGCGTGTATCTAGCCTCGCAGGCCGTAATGTTTTTGCTCAGATAATAAATGGCGCGCTCCCTTGTCCCTTCTTCTTCGTGTTGTCCCAACACGCATCCGAATGCCTTTTCAGCAACCGACAAGTACAACAGCAAAGGACTTCCCGGCCTTGGTGGTACTAGGACTGGTGGGTTGGACAAATATCTCTTAATAGTGTCGAATGCCTCTTGGCATTCCTCCGTCCATTTTGTAGGAGCATCCTTCTTCAAAAGCTTGAGGATGGGTTCTACAATGATGGTGGATTGAGCTATGAACCGTCCGATGTAATTTAGCCTTCCCAGGAAGCTCATGACTTCTTTCTTGGTTTGAGGGGGAGGCAATTCCTGGATTGCTTTGATCTTTGTTGGGTCTAGCTCTATACCTCTTCGACTGACTATAAATCCTAGAAATTTTCCAACCGGTACCCTAAACCCACACTTGGCGGGATTCAATTTCAAATTAAACTTCCGAAGTCTATTGAAGAATTTCCTCAAATGTGTGGTATGCTCCGAACTTTCTCTTGATTTGATAATGACATGATCCACATAGACCTCAATCTCTCTGTGGATCATGTCATGGAAAATGGTAGTCATTGCTCTCATGTATGTCGCACCGACATTCTTGAGGCCGAAGGGCATTACCCTGTAGTGGTACACTCCCCATGGGGTGATGAAAGATGTTTTTTCCGCGTCCTCCATGTCCATCAAGATCTGATGGTAGCCGGCGAAACAATCCACAAACGATTGTAGCTCGTGCTTGGCACAATTGTCTATGAGTATGTGGATATTAGGGAGCGAAAAATTATCCTTTGGGCTAGCTTTGTTTAGATCTCGATAATCCACGCAGATTCTTATCTTGTCGTCTTTCTTGGGCACCGGGACTATATTGGCTAGCCATGTGGGGTAGGATGTTACCTCCACTACTCCAGACTCAATTTGTTTCTCCATCTTGTCCTTGATTCGGATATTGAGATCCGGTTTGAATTGTCAGGTTTTCTGCTTTACTGGAGCAAACCCCTCATTGATGGGTAACCTGTGGGATACTATGTTAGTACTTAACCCCGACATGTCAGCGTATGACTTAACCCCGACATGTCGGCGTATGACCATGCGAAAACATCCACATATTCCCTTAGCAAGCTTATCAATTCCTCTTTGAGGGGGGCATCTAGGTGTACTTATCCTCGTCTCTTTGACATTCTCTTCATCACCTAGATTTATGGTTTCCGTTTCGTCCAAGTTTGGTTTCTGCTCGTTCTCCAATTGTTCCACTTCTTCTGCGAGACCCTCGGATAGCATTGTGGTCTCGTCGTATTCCTCATATTCTTCCTCACTTACGCTGTCTGAATCATTCGTTTCGCAACATGTCATGACATTTAAGGTTGCTTTATCGTTTTTATTACTGAAAAGATAAAATTAAGGCGAGGCAGGTTAGTATAAAACATGCATGTAACAGTTTCAATAAACCAAGGCTTTCATTAATTTAAAATATTAGAAGTACAAACTGTGGTCCTAGCTTAGGTCAAACCATTTCCATTTTTGAAAACATTACGAGGTATGTAAGTGACAAAGAGGGTGAGTAATCGGGCCTCAACCGACTCTCCCCATTTTTAAAAAATAAATTCATCTTTCTCTACCGAAGAGCCAATAGCGGGGTAGAGGTCCAGTTGGACAGTCGCTCGCAATCTCTTGGGTGTTTCCCCAAAGACACGTTCTCCAGAATCACGTAACAATCTTCCTCTTGGAATAGCATCCTTTTACCCTCTTCAATGTCGACATCCTCGGGCACGGGAATTTTGTGGGGGAATGACTGGTACAGATTTGGGATAGGCTTACAGAGATTTGTAACCTCTTGTCTCTTTTTGGTAAGCATCTCCTCCTCTGTGGGGACGTAACCAAGCCCGAAGTGAAAATCATTTCAAACGATAGGAACAGGCTCAGTGATGCCCCACAGATTCTTCGCTAAACATTTTCTGAGTTCAAACCAGTTTAGAAGCACAGTGGAAGCAATCATTTTATAAACTACCGGCTTGGGCGTTTACATGGAATCTATCTTGTGGGCCGCTCCCACTAACTCACCGACATGAAAATCCCTTCCCTTAGGTGTGGCTTCAATAACTGGTACGAAATTATCTGGATAATTATGCATACTGGCCTCTCCATGGATCACCACTTCTTCTCCTTCCCAGACAAAATTTACAGATTGGTGGAGCGAGGATGGTACTGCCCCTGCTATGTGGATCCATGGTCTTCCTAGAAGCAAATTGTAATTGGCCGGTATTTCCATGACTTGGAATTCCGCAGTGAACTCAGCAAGTCTCATTTGAATATCCAGATCAACTACTCCAGTGGCATCACAACGTCTTCCATCAAATGCTCTTATATTAGTGTGGCCTTGGCGAACCTTTCCAAGGTCATACCTTAGTTAATTCAAAGTGGATTCGGGGCAAATGTTGAGTCCTTCCCCATTGTCAATCAACACCCGGGTTACCACTTTGTTGCGACACATGATAGTGACGTGCAACGCTTTGTTGTAGTTTATGCCTTCCTTGGGCAACTCTTTTCTGTGAAGGTTATTCGGTGTTCTTCCATAACATGGGCGATCATTTTGGCTAGACTTTCACTGTTTGTTCCAGCCAGGATGTGAGCTTCCTCCAACACCTTCATTAGAGCCAGACGGTGTTGGGGTGAACTTTGCAGCAATGCTAGCACTGATATTTGGGCCGGCATTTTCTTCAAATGCTCGATAATGGAGTATTCCTTCGATTGTATTCGACGCCAAAAGTCTTTAGCTTCGCCTTCAGTGATGGTCCTTTTCTGATTACCCTCCCTCCGAGGTCCCCCTCGGGCTAAGTCTTCAGGAGTATAACATCTTCCTAATCTTGTGATACCATGCACGGCAGCCACTTGGACCACAAACTCTTTCCGGGGTGGCGCCGGAGTTACCTGGGCAACGTGTGCTGTCACTGGTGCAGGGATTAGTGCCTTGAATTGCGGGCGTTCCTGCAAGGATAGTGACGCTACCGTACGTTCAAGTTCTTTCGCAGGATCGCGGATTGTGGGCCTCCTGGCGACCCAATCCTCCTCTCTCTTAATCATGTGGATCATGTTATTGCCGTGGTTTGGCAAAGGGTTGGTGTTCACATTCGGAGGGGCCGTTTGGAGCACAATTTCCTTCCGGTCGATCAGATCCTATATTTTGTACTTGAGATTAATGCAATCTTCAGTACTATGCCCTAGGCCATTGGAGTAGGAACATGTTTGGTCAGCTCAGTAAAATCGATTCTTTGGATCAACGGCTTTTGGCGGAAGTACTTGAATCATTCCAGCCGCGCTTAACCTCTTGAACAAATCAGTCCGAGATTCCATTAGCGGAGTGAACACCCGAGGGGGTTTCTTCTCAAAATTTGGACGTGGCGCATTGTAGGCATTTGGTGGTGGATGATTTTGGTAGGTATTGGGTTGGTCATTTTGTAGGGTACGGTAAATGGGTGGGGGAGTCTGATAATTTGGCTGTGGAGCTTGGTAATTTGGGGGAGGTGAATGGAAGGTATTTGGTGGAGCTTGGTAGTTTGGGGGTGGTGATTGGAAGTTTGGTTGCGCATAATATACAGGCACCGTGTTGTATGGGGTGGGTACATAATTATTTGGAGGAGGTGAAGCATATGCTCCCATTGGGAAATCTTCCCTTCTTTTGGGTTTAGGGATGTGGGATATGCTAGCCACGTCTTCTTTCTTTTTGCGCATGAACCCGGTGAAACCTGAACCAGCAGATTTTCCAGTCATGCTTACTATTCGGTAGGTTTTGAGGCCGTCTTCTATGGCTTCGCCCATTTTGACCAGTTCAGAGAAAGGTCTTCCTGCCATTGAAAGTATTCTATCATAGAAGTCTGTCTCTTATGAGCGGATAAAAATTGACACAACTTCCTCTTCGCCCGTAGGAGGTTGCACTCGGGCAGCCTCTGTTCTCCACCTGCTTGCATATTCACGAAAATTCTCGGTGGATTTCAGTTTCACTTTCTCCAAATAATACCTATCCGGTACTGTCTTCATATTAAAATGGAATCTTTCCATGAAAGCAGCGGCCATGTCTTCCCATGTGACCCAACGACGTATATCTTGCGCCGCGAACCATTCCGAGGCCTCTCCTGTCAAACTCCGACTGAACAATCTCATAATAAGTGTCTGATTGCCTCGGACACCGAGTCACACCCCGACCTTACTAGGGTGTGATGGGCACCCGACTCTCCTCAGAGTCGAGCGAACCCTTAGACATTCGCGTATTAAAACCTGCCATTTCGAAAATTTTTAAGAAACTTGAAACTTTTCAAAATAGAGATAATGTCTTGTATGCATTAGGAAAACTTTTCGATCAATCACATAATTTTTACCAACCGACAACATCCGAAAATACACACTCTTTTAGCATCTATAACCGATTCGCGCTCCACGACACCCTATCCACGGGACACACCGCAAAGTCTCTAGGATGTACAAATACCATGACATAAGTACTCGACCCGGCAACACTCCGAACCGAGATGGAGCTCGCCAATTCATTTGGAACAGCTCCTAGCCAAGTCTTTTGCTCGTCAAATGCGGGTGTACTCCGCGTGGCATGAAACGCGCCCCCGAAGAAAGGGGGTCGCACGAAGAATGTACCGAATATGTAAGGCGATGACCAATAATAACCGCGGCTTAATTTAAGAGAGAAGAAATCACAAATCAAATTCAATACACATATATATTTGGAAGAAGCATAAATATATATATATATATATATACGGGTCTCATGTAATCCCTAAGTGAATAATGCAAATGAACACACACATCTTAAGTAAAGGATGCAATCTAACCCGTGCGTCGCTTCCGACATTCAATGAAATAGTCCCTTCGGACGGCCGCTTCCGCGTAGTAATAAAGATGGCCCTTCGGGCATTGCCGCTTCCGGCATAATAACAACGATAGCCCCTTCGGGCATGGCCGCTTCCGCATAATAATAAAGACGGCCCCTTCGGGCATGCCGCTTCCGGCATAACAATAATCATGGCCCCTTCGGGCATAATAGTAATGATAATGTAAACATAAGTAGTAAGTGAAATGAAATAGTAAAATCTCGCACCCCCTTCGGGGTCGTTTTTGAAAAATAGCTCACTCAGACATAAGCTGAGGCCATAGTGCACCCGGACGTGAGCTGAGGCCATAGCACACTCAGGGATCAGCTGAGGCCACAGCTCGCTCAGACACGTACCGAGGCCATAGCACACTCGGTGCATAAGCCGAGGCCACCGCACCCCTTCGGAGTGGTTTTAGAAAGTCTAAATATTAAAATCTCACACCCCCGTCGGAGTGGTTTTAGAAAAATCAATTTTGTGTTCCTTTGTACAAAACTAGTTCTTTAAAAATCATCAGTGAACCACAACCGCGTTTCCGAAGCCATTTTTGGAAAACCGAGGTAATAATCATATTAGAACATTGTTACACCACCACGTATATTATAGAACATAATGAGGTAGCTAAACAAGCGGCCTTTGGTAGTCGGGTCCTATTCATGCAAGTTCTAAATGTTTAGGGAGTTCTTCCATCATTTCACACAATTTCTAATTCAATTCTACTGAATGAATAGTCGTTAATTTCAATCTCGAATTTCTAAGAAAGGAATTGTCCCCGAGGCACATATTCAAGCCTATTACGTCTAAGACATGCCAAAGAAGGAAAGTGAAGCCTTACATACCTTTTCCGCCGTTTACGCTACTCCACATCCCAGCTCCAAGTTCGCCAAAAGTCGCAATTTGGTCACATTTACCAAATATCAACCATAAGGCTTTAAGAATTCATTCTTAACCAACACTTGTCTTAATTTTCCAAATAAATTCACTTATTTTCTGCCGAAATTTCGGCAGCACCTCCCCTGTAAATACACCGTCCCGAGAATATGGCTCGGCCCCCGTAATGTCAACAACAACAACACAACAACATCAACAATTGTCATAAGCACTATAACATAAATAGTCTTTATTTCCTATATAAGGCGACAACTTCCATTCCAACTTCTCGTTATCAAACTAATATTACCATTTTCATATTCATTCTCTACTTCAAGGCCATTCAAAGGCAAATCAAGAAAATTTCACATTGCTTCCATAAATTATTCAAAAGTTCCACCGAAACCATGATTCACCCAAAGCTTCCAACTTTAGACATAACTTCCACAACACATTTTTGTCTTCCAATTTCATTAACGATAATCGTAATTTGCATCTTACAATTCCATTTCCATAATTACATAAAATCTATAATAAAATCCCATAATTTCCCATAACCATTTACAACCAATTTTTCATGCTACTTAAACCATTAGTCTTTATTTCTATATAAAGACCACAACAACACAACTAGTATACCAAGTAAAAATCAACTCACCTCCCCTCCACCAATTGGCACCCACGGCCACACATGCACACACACACACACGGCACACACACACACACACACCCCATAATTTCATACTTCCATTCATTTCCACACATACAACATATATAAGCCTCCATAACATAATAAGGACATAAAATTCTTACCTTTCCTTCAACTTCTCACTTGCCACAAAAGATAGTTTCTTGCCAAAACAATTATACCATATTGAAGAGAGTCTTGAACTTAATAAGAATTCAAGAAGAGAGGAATTTTGGATCAAAATTGGATGGCTTGGAATTTTTTTTTCTTTTTTCCTTCATGGCCGAATGGCCTTCCTCTTTGTTCTTCATCTTTCTTTTTTTTTTCTTGCTTTGTCTTCAATTGAAAGATGAACAAATATGTATATATACATATAATTCTCATGCATGTGAGGGGCACATGCCCCTCTCTAGAAATTTCCTTAATTTCTCTAGAAAAGATGACTAAATTTTGTCATCTTTTTATTATCCCCTTTTTTCTTTTTCTTTTTCTTTCTTTTAGTCACATGGCCAATATGGCCTCTTTGGAGTTTTCATGAAACTTGAGTGAAATTCCCATTTTGCCCCTCGACTTTTCGCATTATTACCGTTTCGCCCTAGCCTTCCACATTATTTCCATTAGCCATTTTGCAAATTCCTCTCGTTTACCCTTGGCCTTTCCCAATATTTCCATACTAATAATGTTCATAAGCAACATTCATAACCACCGGTGCATTAAAATAATTTTTGAAAATCGTCTCGCCCGTAACTTTCCACGAAGTGACCTTGAAATTTCCAAACGTACAAGATGCGGGCTATAACATCCTCCCCCCCTTTAGAACATTCGTCCTCGAATGTTCTACTGACCTTATGGGGTCTTGTAGCACTTCGGGAGGGGGTTTCTTTTGCACCAACGGTTCTTCTTTCCAATTCCGCGTACAACATAGCAAAATTCCTTATTATAAATTTTCCCTTCATTTTCTGTCGATGCCCTCACATATGAGATATTATACGTGTTCATATACATATACACATATAATTAGTATCAACTAACCCACAAAATACTTCCAGACACTATCCAAACCTATCCAAATTCCGCAGCCGTGACGTACTTTGTCGTCTCTCCTGCGGTCCGGGCCGTCACGTGCTACGTGGCCTTTTATGGTCTCCAACCATCTCGTATATTCTAATTTCACTTAGGCTATTCTGGTTTTTCATTTGTCCTTTTCAGCTAAATCTTTGGAATTTCTTGCATACTTCCCAGGGGGTCACCCATCCTGGAATTGCTCCCACCTGAGCACGCTTAACCTCGAAACTTTGACGGAATTCAGTACCTTAATACTGATATAATCGCGTACGCTTTTTCATATGGCCTTTATCACATAATCTAGAGCCAGTCAAAGTTTTACAGATTCCGAGGCGTGTTCGTAACACGTCCCTTCTCTTGCAATTACCGTTTTGCCCTTTTTGATTCTTAATGTTCACCTTCACTTCCATTCTCCCGACTTACATTCCAGTAATACTTCAATATTCTTACCTCATCCAACATGCCTCGTCCGCACCGTTGTTTACCACTGTACTTTGTCTTCGTTGCTGTCATAGGTCGCTTTCTTTTGTCGACGTCGTCCTTTAGCTGAAATAAAAGGTTAGTACAAGGGACTTCATGTCCTATGACTGGGCTCTATCGCACGATCTTAGGTATGACAGAAGGTCAACAATCCCTAGATGCCCCGTAGCCTCCTGTTTATAAATGTGGCGCGCTTCACACCATAAACAGGACTCACCGGGACACGACTTTGCGGACAACCCCTAGGACGGACACCTGCTCGATACCACTTTGTCACACCCCGACCTTACTAGGGTGTGATGGGCACCCGACTCTCCTCGAGTCGAGCGAACCCTTAGACATTCGCGTATTAAAACCGCCATTTCGAAAATTTTTAAGAAACTTGAAACTTTTCAAAATAGAGATCACCGTCTTGTACATGATTAGGAAAACTTTTCAATCAATCACATAATTTTTACCAACCGACAACATCTCGAAAATACACACTCTTTTAGCATCTATAATCGATTCGCGCTCCACGACACCCTATCCACAGGACACTGTCTGCAAAGTCTCTAGGATGTACAAATACCATGACATAAGTACTCGACCTGGCAACACTCCGAACTGAGATGGAGCTCGCCAATTCCGCTGGAACAGCTCCTAGCTAAGTCTTTTGCTCGTCTGGGTGTACCTGCGTGGCATGAAACGCAGCCCCCGAAGAAAGGGGGTCAGTACGAAGAATGTACTGAATATGTAAGGCAGTGACCAATAATAACCGCAGCTTAATTTAAGAGAGAAGAAATCGCAAATCAAATTCAATACCTCAATACCTGAGCCTTTTGGAAGAAGCATAAATATATATATATATATATATATATATATAATATATATATATATATATATATATACGGGTCTCATGTAATCCCTAAGTGAATAATGCAAATGAACACACACATCTTAAGTAAAGGATGCAATCTAACCCGTGCGTCGCTTCCGACATTCAATGAAATAGTCCCTTCGGACGGCCGCTTCCGGCGTAGTAATAAAGATGGCCCCTTCGGGCATTGCCGCTTCCGGCATAATAACAACGATAGCCCCTTCGGGCATGGCCGCTTCCGGCATAATAATAAAGACGGCCCCTTCGGGCATGCCGCTTCCGGCATAACAATAATCACGGCCCCTTCGGGCATAATAGTAATGATAATGTAAACATAAGTAGTAAGTGAAATGAAATAGTAAAATCTCGCACCCCCTTCGGGGTCGTTTTTGAAAAATAGCTCACTCAGACATAAGCTGAGGCCATAGTGCACCCAGACGTGAGCTGAGGCCATAGCACACTCAGTGATCAGCTGAGGCCACAGCTCGCTCAGACACAGACCGAGGCCATAGCACACTCAGGCATAAGCTGAGGCCACCGCACCCCTCTTCGGAGTGGTTTTAGAAAGTCTAAATATTAAAATCTCACACCCCCGTCGGAGTGGTTTTAGAAAAATCAATTTTGTGTTCCTTTGTACAAAACTAGTTCTTTAAAAATCATCAGTGAACCACAACCGCGTTTCCGAAGCCATTTTTGGAAAACCGAGGTAATAATCATATTAGAAGCATTGTTACACCACCACGTATATTATAGAACATAATGAGGTAGCTAAACAACTGGCCTTTGGTAGTCGGGTCCTATTCATGCAAGTTCTAAATGTTTAGGGAGTTCTTCCATCATTTCACACAATTTCTAATTCAATTCTACTGAATGAATAGTCGTTAATTTCAATCTCGAATTTCTAAGAAAGGAATTGTCCCGAGGCACATATTCAAGCCTATACGTCTAAGACATGCCAAAGAAGGAAAGTGAAGCCTTACATACCTTTTCCGCCGTTTACGCTACTCCACATCCACTCCAAGTTCGCCAAAAGCCGCAATTTGGTCACATTTACCAAATATCAACCATAAGGCTTTAAGAATTCATTCTTAACCAACACTTGTCTTAATTTTCCAAATAAATTCACTTATTTTCTGCCGAAATTTAAGTAAACACCTCCCCTGTAAATACACCGTCCCGAGAATATGGCTCGGCCCAGAATGTCAACAACAACAACACAACAACATCAACAATTGTCATAAGCACTATAACATAAATAGTCTTTATTTCCATATAAGGCGACAACTTCCATTCCAACTTCTCGTTATCAAACTAATATTACCATTTTCATATTCATTCTCTACTTCAAGGCCATTCAAAGGCAAATCAAGAAAATTTCACATTGCTTCCATAAATTATTCAAAAGTTCCACCGAAACCATGATTCACCCAAAGCTTCCAACTTTAGACATAACTTCCACAACACATTTTTGTCTTCCAATTTCATTAACGATAATCGTAATTTGCATCTTACAATTCCATTTCCATAATTACATAAAATCTATAATAAAAATAATTTCCCATAACCATTTACAACCAATTTTTCATGCTACTTAAACCATTAGTCTTTATTTCTATATAAAGACCACAACAACACAACTAGTATACCAAGTAAAAATCAACTCACCTCCCCTCCACCAATTGGCACCCACGGCCACACATGCACACACACACACACTACACACACACACACACACCCCATAATTTCATACTTCCATTCATTTCCACACATACAACATATATAAGCTTCCATAACATAATAAGGACATAAAATTCTTACCTTTCCTTCAACTTCTCACTTGCCACAAAAGATAGTTTCTTGCCAAAACAATTATACCATATTGAAGAGAGTCTTGAACTTAATAAGAATTCAAGAAGAGAGGAATTTTTGGATCAAAATTGGATGGCTTGGAATTTTTTTTTTCTTTTTCCTTCATGGCCGAATGGCCTTCCTCTTTGTTCTTCATCTTTCTTTTTTTTTTCTTGCTTTGTCTTCAATTGAAAGATGAACAAATATGTATATATACATATAATTCTCATGCATGTGAGGGGCACATGCCCCTCTCTAGAAATTTCCTTAATTTCTCTAGAAAAGATGACTAAATTTTGTCATCTTTTTATTATCCCCTTTTTCTTTTTCTTTTTCTTTCTTTTAGTCACATGGCCAATATGGCCTCTTTGGAGTTTTCATGAAACTTGAGTGAAATTCCCATTTTGCCCCTCGACTTTTCGCATTATTACCGTTTCGCCCCTAGCCTTCCACATTATTTCCATTAGCCATTTTGCAAATTCCTCTGTTTACCCTTGGCCTTTCCCAATATTTCCATACTAATAATGTTCATAAGCAACATTCATAACCACTGGTGCATTAAAATAATTTTTGAAAATCGTCTCGCCCGTAACTTTCCACGACAGCCTTGAAATTTCCAAACGTACAAGATGCGGGCTATAACACACCGACCAGCTGATCGCAGTAGGCCCGCAAGTGTGCTTTAGGATTGCCCGTCCCGTTAAACAGTTCGAACCGGGGTAGTTTAAAGCCTTCGGGCAAATTCAAATTGGGATGCATGCACAAATCATCATAGCTTAGACCCGTGCCAGTGAGGGTAGTCCTCATAGATCGTTCCAAAATTACGGTCATCTTCTGCTCAAGCGTTTCCTCTTATTTTTTCCTGTTCAGTCTTTCATGCTTTTTCCATTTCTTCATAATGGTTAATTTCTCGATCGGGCGAGAAAGTGCCTGGTGTGACAGGAGTGTGGAAAGAAATGGCAGGGCGAATTCGGGTAATAGGGGTGTTTTTGTCAGTGTGTAGTGGGGTGATGTTTGGTTGTATAGTGCTGCCTGGGTGGGTATTTTGTGGTCTTTGGGTAAGAGGGGATGGAATGGGTGGTTCTGAGAATTTGGTTGGTGTTAAATGGCAGTGGGGTGTGGCTTGAAGCGCCAATATGTCCATCAATTGGGGTAAATGGCATGGTGGTCATGACGGACCTGGCAGGGAAGTGATCTGATAATGGTGAGTTCAGAGATGGAAAAAATGGTGGAGGCCTTCTTTCTTTGGCAGGGGCCTCCCGGGCAGCATTAGCAACTTTGTTTCACACCACATCCTCTTGATGATGGGTGATCTTTTCAAAAATCATTTTCATGAAGTCTTCAGCAAGTGATGACTCAGGCAACTCTTGCAGAGGTGATTCCCTGAGAGTGATATCAGTAGGACTAGTTTCATTTTCTGAAGTACCAGGCATTTTCTCTTTGCCTTTTTCTTGTACGGATAAGGATGCTATTGCAACTTTAGACCTCATGAAGTATGCCAGTGTGAACACGGATAAAATTCTCTTTCTATAAGAAAAGAATAACTCAAAGGCACACAAAGTTAGTTTCGTTAGAACAAAGGGAAGAAAAGCAAGGTATCACATATAATGGTAGTCTAAAACACTTAGCACAAAAAGATCATATGTTCGATTCAAGTGCTCAATTGATCTCTTGTACCGGGTTTGGAGATACTTCGGCTTTGTTTGAGTGAGGGGGACATAATATTTATAAAATATAAGGACCGAATCTTACGTAGACTGCCTCCGTATCCCTCCGGGGGAAATCAGGCCCTTATGTAGTTCGGTTTACATCCAAATAACCCTAAGCCTACCCGTGACCAGGCCTGATAGAGGCTTCCTGCGTATCCCTCCTTGGGACATCAGGTCGGCGCAGTTCCGTTTACACAAAATAAGGGGGGGAACAAATCTGTGTTAAACTACAAAAAATGGGATCCCCTAAAACTACCCAAAAGCGACCTTCTTTGAGGTCAATATAGGTTGTTTGTCCGTTCAACCCTTTCCTGGCCCTAAGGCTCCCAAATCTTAACGCTGAAAAGGAAGCACCAACCAGAGGGCTCCCTTGTGAACCAAACTTTCCAACTCAAATTTGAATGCATTGCATTCTTTTATGTCATGCCCCAAAGCTCCAGAGTGGTACAGACACATTTTGCGGTGACTCATTCCTTCAATTTGGGCTCTTCTAGTTCTGATGGGGCGAATCCACCCAATGCTGACAATTTATGAAAGATGCTGACGTAAGAGTCTCTGAACACTGTGAAGTCGGGATGACATTGTCATGGACCAATAGTGAATGCGGACCCCACATCTTGGTGATGTTTTTCTCATCTATCAGTCTGATGAGTCATCTTTTGAAGGCTAAACACTCATTGAGGGTATGCCCTGCTTGATCCTGGTAATAAGGACATCTTTTGTGTGCAAAAGCCGGAGGGCAAGGCGGCAACCTGTCGAAGCAGACACTGACTATTCCTTTACTTCAGAATTTGATCATCATCTCTTCATTCGTATCTTGCTGAGGCGAGACTCAGTAGGGGCAATCCAATGCTTTGACAGCAATAGCCCACCATTCGGGTGAAGCCGGCCGAGCATACTCCATTTGCTCTAGGGGCTCTTCCCTCGGACTTGATAACGCAGCAGAAGCTCCTTTAGGGCTTGATGGTGCAGCAGAGGTTTCTTCCCTTTTTACGCTTGAAGGCGTAGCGGAAGCACCCTCCTTTGATGGCCATGTAGGCTCCTGTGGGTCCGATTCCATTTCTTCCTCTTCGGATTCCTCTAGTATCGGGATGTACTCGGGAAGAATCCCCTTTCCTTTGTCCAGAACATTTTCTCCTTGAGCCTCGACAGGTTTTTCAGGCGAGCTTTCCGCCGAATCCAGTAGTTCATCCGCCTCCTTGATCTTGGCCTTTACCATCCGGATTTTCTCCTCGAGATCTCAAATCTTCCGTCGCAGTGAAACCTCATTCTTTTTCATGACCTCAAGCTCAGACATAGTTTTGTTGTTCATCTTCAGATTCTGAGAAAATCATCGGGCTTAGCGCGGGTATTTGGTTTATTGTTTTTCTTTGGGTGAGTGGACAGTATTTGAGATCAATTGAGCATTTTAACGAAACATATGTAAGCAACTAGTGTCACATAAAGCAATTCATAAAATTATGCTACGCGCACTCTTAAACATAGCTAAACGTTTTGAGACAAAATGTGCCATTTGAACCAAACCATTGCCCCATAATCATTAATTATAATATTATTCTCCGTAGGGATACAAAAGATAAAGTAAAAACAATGCAAAAATAAATCAGCAGAAATGTCCTCTGGTGGTGGATGATGAAGCCCGATCCCTACCTGTCTTAGCTTTCTTTGTTTTCCGGAGAGTGGTCTGGATGTGAAGATGGGCTGATGTCAAAATTGCCTCCATAAGGAACCCTTTCTGTGTGAAGGTCAGTGGAGCAACATCGTCAAGAATCTTCTTCATTCGGTCGTCTAACTCAACCAAACAATCATTGGTAAGCTTTAACTCATGTCTCAGACTCTCTACGATGGCTTTATCATGCTCAATTTTTTCCAAATATTTGGCATCCCTGTCGTCAGGTCTTCTCTGAATCAGACGGGTCCGGATCTCTGCTTGCGAATCCTTATCTTGAACACAACTATAGAGAATAGGCCTAGGCGGAAGTGTGCCTTGCAAGTCGGCCTTCAACCAATCTTTGTATTCTATGACACAACCCAGACGAAATCTATCCTCGGCCAAGGTGTCGGGACCCCAAATCATGCGACCCTTCCACTCTCGGACACAATCCAATGCCCTTGGTGGTCTATCAATGTCGTAGTCTATGATGAAATCTCCCATGCCTCCAATCTGAGGTATGACTTGGATTCTCCCAAATTGTCTTAGAACCCGGGCAGGAGCATAAAGGCGAATCCCTCGAATTCCCATAAGCGGTACAAACGGACACTTTCTTCCTTTAACCACAACCTCGGTGGATACGAAGTCATGGAACATCCATTGGATGCTTTCCTCCTTCAATCTGGAGAAAGTGAATGTCCAACTTTGTCTGTTTTGTTCTCCGAAGTTTGGGCGGAAATCCTGAAGATTGTCCCTTTCCGCCGGTCTACTCAAATATTGCTCACCCCTAACCTTGACCATGTGTTTGAGGATCCACCATTGCAGGAGTAGATTACAACCTTGGAAGTACTTGTAATGGTTCCGGCAGAGACTCAAGGCTCGGTACAAGTCGGCTAGTATGATCGGGGTTATGTCAAAATATTTGGTTTCTTCTTTTTGGGTTATGCCGTAGAAGATGGCATGGGTGACTGAAATGACTCGGGTATCTATGGCTAAGGACCAATCTTTGGGAAAGACCATAGTCCCCAAAAAGCAAATGGCAAAGGCCAAGGGTTTGGTAGCCGTCCAGTCGGCATAAGTTTTGAATTCTCCGAGATGTTCCACAAATCCGCCCGGGCTTCCGAACCTTCTGTACAACTCTCTAAAGGGTATAGTAGGGCCATGAGCCCAATTGGCATAATTTAGGGAAAGCATTTTACAAATTTGGGAGTAGGTGGGTTTTTCTGGGATCAAAGCATTTTGGTCGAGTTTCTTTCTCCTTTTCAACCCCGAGCCCACACTAGTTAACACATCCCTAAGCTCCTCCAGTGTCGGCATCATTTCAATGTCATCCCCAAATCTGAAAACCATCCGGTCTCTATCCCAGAATCCGGTGATTACTTCTATCAAATCCTTACAACCGGTCATAGTCATAATAGATGTCAAATTCCCTAAATGACATGAGATCCCTCTTTTCTCTTCCGGGGACATTTGACCCCACCAAATCCGTAGCAGCTCAGGTGTGGTCAGAATCATGTCGAAGTTCAAACTGATAGACATCTACAAAATAGAATCCAATGTTAATTCTCCCCCCCCTCCCCCCATTAGGCAATGGTTTCATTCATAGGCACATTTAATGTCTCCAAATAGCACATAATATGATATGGGGTGTTTTTCGAGTCATAGACCGTACTTGACACGGGGTAGTCTCCTTATCGGGTTTGGATACGTCTAAAATATCCAAACCACCCGACTTACTTCTCATTTGGATTTGTTTTAGCTCTAACCTAGGCTTATGCAAGAGTGGATTTTTCGAATTGACCTTGGACCCGAGCGGACTACTCGGGGTGAACCGTTGTCGGCCGTTGGGTGACCGCACACCAACTTAACGTTCAACGTGTTCCAAAGAAGGGTGTTTCGGGTTTTTTAGTGAAGGCTAGACCGCGATCCCGGTGTCCCCTTTGAAACAATATTTTTTGCCAGGAGTGGAGGAATTTATGATATGAATGCATGACAGTTTATATTTTACAAAAAAGTAAACAATTAAGCAAATAATTATAATTATATCACATTATATTAAAACCCTTATAGTTAGAACCTAGAAAAAATCCCAACCAAAGTCGACATCTGTTACGGTTCGCTTTTACGTCGGTTAAGGCATAAAAGTTACTACGAGGTTGTTGGTGCTCTAATTGGATTTAGTATATTTTAGAGTCGCCACCTAATTTATTTAAAGGAAAACTAGGAAAACCGAGTAAAAGATTTTTCAAGCGAGAGAAATCTTTTGGTACCAAAGTTCGAGGTAAGGGTTCTGGTGATCCCCTAGGGAAGGTTTTACGCACCCTAGTATTAAAGATCCGTAGAATACGGATGACCTACGAGCTTCAATGTGTGATTAATGTGATTATTTGTTTTAAAGTGTTTAATTTTCTACAAAGTGTCATTCATTTGTATCATAAACTCAAGAAAATTTATGGCAACAATTCCCCTTAAGAAAGGGGTTTTTGGGTTTAAAAATCCACATAAGTGTTCAACTCACTTTATTGCCGGACTAGGACACACCCGGGATTTCTCCCAAGTAGAGCCGCTACTATTCTAGTCCTAATAAAATGGGTTTAGTTCTTATGGGTTTTATTATACATATATATATATATATATATATATATATATATATATATATATATATATATATAAAGAAAAAATGGAAGTTTTGTTTAAGTCCAATATCATTCACTTTGAAGCTCATTTAAGTCAACCTCATTCTAGTCCAAAGCCATCTTTCCTTAAAATGGTACAACCATATTTCACTTTATTTGAGTCCATAAGGTTTTGGGCCTTTAGCCCAGCAGCAAAAAAATGTTTGAGTCAAGGAGTCCATTTTTCATTCAAAAAATCCAGAGTTTTTTTATCTCCCAATTTCCAGAATTTTGCCCAAGTGTTTAAAAAAAATGTTTCAAGATAGATTTGCCATTTGAAATAGTCCCTAAGCCACATTATCCCTCTCTCGCCCCAAATTCATTTTTCTTTAGTCTCAACAAACAATTTTTGTCATGACAGTGGGCTTGAGGCCTAAAAATAAACTTCCAGATTTTTTGCTAAAGGACGGAAGGCCCAAAGTAACTACTACTTAAAAAAATCGTTGGTTTACCTGAAAACATCGAATCAATTTTTAACCTTTAGCAAAATCATATTAAGTACCATTCTTTACCATGCAAGGTTTAGAATGAAACGAGTTTGAAAAAAGAAGTGTTTTTGTGCGACTTTCCTAAGATACTAAACGTTTTCCTAAGTTCTACATCCATATGGGTTCCAATATTTACAAGTGTTTACAATTACATACACATATGACATATAAATGTAAAGTAAGGGAGAAAGGAAGAGAATTGAGCTGGTGGGCCTACCAAGCCCACCAGTGTCCATTTTTACCCATGGATGGGCCTTCAAAATAATTTATCTTCCCTTTCCATTCTTTTAGTGGACTCGATCAAAAGGAGTGTTGGTCCTTTGGCCCAACGAATTTTATGCAGTAGGAAACCCCCCAGAACCATAGGATTTTCATGCAAGCAAAGGGGAAGGGAACGTAAATTAGCAAATACCCACAATATTCTAAGTACAAGGACATAAGACATTAATGTAAAAAAAAATGAAGCAATTATCACTTTAAGGCAGAGTATTTAGACAGACAGAACACATATTAATACCTATGAACTAAGGTAAGAAACCGAATTCATGATTCAAAGACTTATAAGCACAACAACACAAGGCCCACACGTAACAACAGAAAGATGAAAAAGGAAACAAAGCCCAAATGCATAAATGACATGAAACAGATCACAAGATTCATTCATAGAGTAAGTATACATTTTTTTTCCATCTGATATACCACTGGTATACACAACTATAGGGATGCCCAAACAGCACCAAAAGGAAAGCTTTCACTTCCTTGATCCTAATGCCACACAAGATCCAAGGGATTTCATGAATCCCAGGCATGGTAGACATTAGGGAAAGCTTTAAGCTTAATCCCCAAGTGCTAACTTGCTTCCCTATATTTGTACTAAACCCAAAGATATACAAGAGAAAGGATATGTGTATGCATAGTTATACTAAGCCAGAACTGATTTAAAGGTCACAGTTAATAGGATAGTAAAGTCCTAAGACCAAGTTCACAAACCAACAAACTCAACTGAGTCCTAAAAAAAGGTAAGGAAAGAGGGAAGGGAAAGAGATGAAGACATGGACTTCAGTTAGCAAAATAAATCAACAAGTAGCAAGTAGAAAATTATCATGTGAAGACAATCAACCCAAAGAAACACCAAGTTTGGATTCATGTTTGTAAGCATAAGCAGCAGATCATAGAATTTTCGAACATTTGAACTTATGTGATTTAACAACACTTGTTCTATTTTTCTCCTTTAAAGGTCTATTCCTGTTTTAGTTAGCATCCTTAATACAACCAGGATTTCATCAACACAAAAAATCATTTTTTCTTTAATTACTGGAAAAAAACAACCACCAAGACATGTTATCATATTCTATCCCTCAAGTTGGACAAGTGGTTCTACTGATCAGTGGTGATTCAACACTTAGAGGAAATTATTACAAAGAACATGATCACACAAAGTCATATATGCCATTTATTTTACTTTAATCAAACATCAAACAGGACAAAACTTAAGTGACATAGCATATTGCACAAAGACTCACATGGTCCAAACCTTAGGCCATAACTGGCAAAACCAGATTTGAGGAGTTCAAATAAGAAGACCAACTTAAGACCTTCAAACACCATATCATTTTTAAAAAAAAGCAATTAACATTAACACTGGATCATTCAAAAGGATGACGTGGCAGAAATGGCCCTTCTCTAGGCTATTTTAAGAAGTTTCAATTATAAAGAGTAGTATAAAAATGTGTCACCCACAGACTGCCATAGCCTAGATGTTACATTCAACAGATTGCAAAGTCCAAAAGGTAAACATACTTCCAATTTTTTTTTTTTAAATAAGTAATGTATGATACAGTCTAGACTCATCCTTTCCATAAATAGGTTTTAGAAGACACAAGAAAACACAAGACTTGCCTCAAACCACTTCATCACAACCACTTATACCATGTGCTAATTTTTACCAAAAGGAAAGATAGATCAAAACTTGGCAAGAACAACTAAACCAGTGGGCCTAACAACAGACAACATCAGCTTTAAATCACATAGTAGCAGGTAGGTTCAAGACAAGAAAAATAAACCTCTTATACTCAACCAAGTAGGATCAAGCATATTGCACAGAATCCATCTAGCCCAAGAATGACTCTACACTCTATGTTCATTCATACACATTTTAATCCTTCTCTTTCCTTTTTAAGCTAAACATGATTCAAGAACAACCTAAGTGAACTAATCAGGGCAGGGCATATCTCATATAACACAGGCCCTTTCTTTTTCAGAGATGAGACAGCAAATAGACACAGTGCTTTTAGAAAACTAACTATCATTCAAACAAGTAAATCATTACATAAGATCATACCTCATCACAATTTAACCAATCAGCTATCATGTTCACATAAATCTACTAGGTTCTTAAAAGGTTTAAACATGAAATCTTATAAGATTATTAACTAAGCCTAGCATCCTTCCAAAATAACAATATTTATTACTAGATCCTTCATAGGAACTCTTATCACACAAATCATCCTATCAACAAACCATTAATCCCTTTTAACCTATGAGAACCTTTTATTATCAAGTGAACTTCAACTTCCCCTACCTAAACTGTTTTTCCCTTTTTATTATTTAAAATATGAGCAGGCAACAGTTCCCATCATCAAAACCACATTTAAACAGAGTCCCCTTTTAGTTTAGACAACTCATGGCTTTTGAATCAACCAAACAAAACTAAAGAAAACTAAGTTGTTCTAGCTAATCACCACATAAAAATAGTAGGCATATGACTAAAATGAGAAAGCAAGAGAATGAACTCAAACAGACATAAACAATAGGGAAAGACAACTAACTAACTAATAATCTCATAAGCATTAAGCACATGACTAAAAATGAGAAGAAAAAATAAGAGAAAACTAGCTTAAACAAACCAAACATGATAGACATAACTAAACTAAAAATTTCATACCTATAAACAAATAAATGGAAAGAGATTACCTTTTGCGAGTGCAGCCCTTTAGTCGAGATTTAAACTTGAGGATTTATGCCTCCAAACCCCAAACTCAAGCCACAAAACTCAACAAAACACAAGAAAAGAAAAGAGTTGCCCCTTTTCTTTTTTTTTAAAATTTTCTTGGACTCGAAACTTCTTAAAAAGACTTCAATCAGATTTTTGAAAGAAATCCTCAAGTGTTTCGAGTCTAAACCAATATGCTTTCAGAAAAATATTTTTCTCCTCATTTTTTACAAGCAAATAGGCCCCCTTTAAATAGAGAAACCCAGAATTTCAAACCCCTCTTGTTCGATATGGGATAACTCCCCTTCGTGGGGTTTCCTCCTCACACCCATTTGGAGGGTTAGGATTCAATCATAAAAATCAACGAAGGGTTAGATTTGTGTTCTCAAAAGGTCGATCTTTAGGTTTCAAACGAACCAATAGCAAATCGAGATTCAAAAATCACAAACGACCAAAATCAATTAAAGTTTTGCAGAATACAAACGTTCAACGTTCACAAAAATAGATAAAAGCACGCTACAAGGATGAGATAACACCTCGTTTGGGTAGAGATAGGTAAAAATCGGAGGAGGCAATAAATGCCTTACCTAAAATTGACCAAACCACGTCTGTAAAGACCTTACCCAGCCTGCAACCTTGCCAAAAATGGCGGAAGTGACGATAGGAGAGAGAGGGTGGCCCCGCGGCGGCATAGGGTTTCTATTAAGGAAACCCTCAAAGAACCCTTTAAGGCTTCGTTTGCCTTCAAACTGAAGAGAAAGAGGGGCCTTAACCCCTTAATCATTTTGTGATTTGGGCCGGCTCTGGCCCAGTTGGGCTGGACTCGATCCAATAAGGAAATAGGGGCAGCCCCAACCCGGTAGGCCCATGTGTATATATATGATATACCTATGCATATACGAGTATTATATATATATATATATATATATATACGTATATGTATTTATATATATGTATATATATATGGTATAATTATATAAGCATATATATATATATATATATATATATATAATATGAATTATAAGCATAATAAGTAAAAAAATAAAAAAAAATAAAAAAAATTGATTACTGAATAATTTTAATCAAAGTTAAATAACCAATTAACAAAACACGATTGATTTTCATAAAATTATGAATTCACAAGCATGGCCTTAATTGAATTAAACAATGAATTTGTCACTTTAATCATGGCTCTATTTGACTAATTAATTGACTATTTCAATCGTAGCCGTAATTAAACACATAATAAGCAAGCCATAAATATTAACCATGATTAATTTACGATTAATTTGAAAATTGCCCACATAAATGATTGTGCAGAAATCAAAATCTGGGGCAGAAATGATTACTTCATTTTAATCAATCAATTTTCCTTGAATTAAAATTGGGATAAATATCTGCTGATTAATTTCTGATAATTTGAGCAAATTAAATAATTAACTATTTTCTAATTGGAATTAGTAAAAATGCATCATTAATTACTGTAAAAAAATATATATAAGTAATAAATGGTGTATTGTAGGAAAATATTTTACCAAACAATAGTGGTAAAATATTATTTGCATAGTTTATAAAACCATTTTGATTTGATGCCCTTTTTTCAGAAAAAATGAAAACTTGTGTTATCCCATTTAAAATTCAAGTACTTTGATAAAATCAAAACAAATTATGGGAGGTCAAAAATTAGGTGTCAACATCCATCTCACATCATGGACTCCAAATAATTCTACTAAATTTATGTTATGCGTGGAATTCGCGAAAGAGCAAGACCACATTGAATTTTATGTAAGACCATATAAATGCCTAAAATGTAATATTCTCTCTATTATTGCTATCAAAATTTCGGCACTGCGGGAGACGTTTTTTCAGGTGTCATAAGTCTAATGTAAGTTATCTCTTTTTCCTTGTGATTTTTTTTTTTTTTTTGGGTAGATCTGTAATGATTTTTTTTTTTTGTGGCAGATCTGTAATGATTTTTTTTTATGCTTATGTTTTGTGCTGCAGTTGCTGCATGCATTATCATATAGAAATTGGGATTGGGAAGACAAAAAATATCTAGAAAGAACTATCCAGGTCATCAACAAATTGAAAAAAGAAGAAGATATTATCATTAGTAAAACAAATCTTTTGAAAAGGAAAAATGGTGCTCTTGTTTGTGAAAACTATCTTTAAAAGATGGTTATAATTGCATTTGATCTTTTAGTTGTATAATTTAGATGTAAAGTAATGGTGGATGCATGGATTGTAATTGGAAATGTTTTTTATGTTTTGGAATGCAGTGATATTTTGAGCCATATTGTTGTTTTTGTGCCATAATATTTAGGAATTTCAGTGGATCAAATATGCCCCTATACTATGCGAAACTGCACAAATCTGTCCTCCAATATTTTTGTCAGGTTTCCGTTAAATCAAGCGCATGAGCGACCCAAAAAGTAACGTTAAGGGTATATATGAGACCACCTTTTAATGACGGGCATATCCGTGTAATTTTATATAATAGAAGGGCAAATCTGAACCTTTTCCGTATAAAAAAACACATATCTAAATGAAGAAATTTACAATAGGAAAGAAATGAGTCAGTAATTGTTTATGGCATAGTATAGTCACAAATCTACTGGACAGTGAACAGTAGGAGCAGTTCATTTAGAGGGCTTTCACGTGTAGCTTTATATGCAAGTTACACTGACGGGCCCTCTCTCTTTTAGGCTATCATAACTTTTGACTAACTCCTTTGCTTGGCCGAATCAAGTAGGGTCATTTGCACGATTGTCCTTCAAAGGCACTGGTATTTAATTTTGTCCCTCAAATTAGTGGTTTTTAATTTTTGATCTTCGCTAAAAATATTTTAATTTTAGGTTCGAATTCTCGCTCAATTTTTTTTTTTTTTAAATCACAAGGTAGAGTTTGAATTCGTAAGGCAAAGTTTTGCATACCTCAGGCAGAGTTTTGCCTTCACCAGAAGGCAAGGCAGAGGTTTGCCTTCAGGCAATTTTTTTTTACTTAGTTGGAATTTTACAAACCTCTGCCTTAAGGTCTAATTTTTGCCTGAATAGGCCTAACTTTGCTACAAACTTCTATCTTGCGATTTTTTTTTTAATATTTGACTGAGCGGGGTTTCGAACCCAGAACTCATGAATTTTAGGCGAAGGACAAAATTAAAAATTTCAAATTTGAGGGGAAAAAATTAAAGACCAGTGCCTTTGAAGGGCATTCCGCACAAAAAAATGAATCAAGTAAGAATGAGAGGCATTTAAGGTTTGTCTAAACTTGGTAGCTATACATAATCTCATTATGAAGTTCTCTTTGGGATAGCTATATTTTATAGGGGAAAATGACCTAATAATACGTATTTAAGATTCTATATTATAAAACATAAGGATACTTTTCCTTTTTTACAAAATATACCAACAAAATTACAAAGTATACCAGATTTGGGCTTAACGGGATACCTACGATTTTAGGCTTTTTTTAAGAAAGAAAATCTGATTTTAAATGTAGACTTAATTCTAAAATAGTTACCATTCATTTTCTTCTTTTTTTAAAAAATATTTCCCTCTCTATCTCTCCCTCTATGATACACTATTTTCATACCTAAAGTCTTTCTTCTCTCCTAGTATAAATTTTCAAACCAATATTACAAAGTATATTTGATTACTAACTTGTGTATTAATTGTATACAAAAATTGATTTGGAACTATGCCAACCTGATGTCCCAGGGAAGGATACGCAGGAAGCCTCTATCGGGCCTGATCACGGGTAGGTTCTAAGTTTTATCTTATGTAGACCGAACTACGGAAGGGCCAGACTTCCCGCAGAGAGATACGTAGGCAGTCTACATAAGACTCAGTCCCTATATATTATAAATTTTATATTCCCTTCACTCGACAAAAAAAACCAAGTACCCAAAATCGGTACAAGAGATCAATTAAGCATTTAAATCAAACATATGATTATTTGTGTGCTAAGTGTTTTAAACTGCCATCTATGTGTGATATCTTGATTTTCTTTTCATTAGCTGATGAACTAACTTTGTTTGCCTTTGAGTTGTTCTTTACTTATAGAAAGAGAAGTTGATTCATGTTCACACTGGCATACTTCACAAGATTCAAGGCTGCAATAGCATCCTTATCCCCACAAGATAGAGGCAAAGAAAAGATAACTGGTACTTCAGAGAATGAAACTACCCCTACTGACATTGCTCTCAGAGAATCGCGTTTGCGCGAACTGCCTGAGTCATCACCCATTGAAGACGTCATGAAAATGATGTTTGAAAAAATCGCCCATCTTTAAGAAGAAGTAGCGCGTAACAAAGCTGCTAATACTGCCCGAAAGGCCCCTGCTGAAGAAAGAAGGCCTCCGCCATTTTTTCCATCTCTAAATTCGCCACTACCGGATCACTTTCCAACCAGGTTCGTTATGACCACCATGCTATTTACCCCAATCGATGGACACATTGGTTCCTCGAACCATACCCCACCACTACTTAACACTAACCACATTCCGAGGACCGTTCATTCTATACCTTCTTACCCAACACCACAAAATACCCATCCTGACATCACTATACAACCAAGCATCATCCCACTACCAATCGACAAAAGCACCCTTATTACCCGAACTCGCCCTATTTTTTTTTTCCATACACCTGTCACGCCAGGCACCTTTTCACTCGATCAAGAAATTGACCATTATGAGGAGATAGAAAAGGCATGGAAGGCTGAGCAGGAAAAACAGGAAGAAAGGCTTGAGCGAAAGATGACCACAATGTTGGAACGGTCCATGAGGACTACCCTCACTGGCACAGGCCTGAGCTATGACGACTTGTGGATGCATCCCAACTTGGATTTACCCAGGGGCTTCAAAGTCCCCATTTCGAGTTGTTCAATGGTACGGCCAATCCTAAAGCGCATCTCCGGGCCAACTGTGACCAATTAGTCGGTGTCCGCGACAACCAAGCGCGCATCATGAGGTTGTTCAGCCGAAGTTTGATCAGAGAAGCCTCATAATGGTTCACGGCGCAAGACATACACCGTTGGATGACATGGCTGCGACTTTTATGGAAAGATTTCACTTTAATATGGAGACGGTATTGGATAGATACTATTTGGAGAAAGTAAAATAGAAGTCCATCGAAAACTTCCACGAGTATGCGAGCAGGTGGAGAGCAGAGGTTGCCCGAATACAACCCCCTATGGGCGAAAAAGAACTTGTGTCGGTTTTCATCTGTTCACAAGAAATGGATTTCTATGATAGAATGATTTCATTAGAAAGAAGACCATTCTCTGAACTGGTCAAAATGAGCGAGGCCATAGAAGATGGTCTCAAGACTAGCCGAATCATAAGCAAGACCGAAAAATCTGGCGGTTCAAGCTCAATCGGGTTCGTGCGCAAGAAGAAAGAAGACGTGGCTAGCATATCCCACACTCTTAGCCCTAAACCCAAAAGAAGGGAAGATTTCCCGTTGGAAGCATACGCTTCACCTTCCCCAAATACCTATATACCCACCCCTTACAACACGGTGCCCGTATTTTACACGCAACAAACTTTCCAATCACCACCCCAAAATTACCAAGCTCCACCAAATGCCTTCCAATCACCTCCTCCAAATTACTAAGCTCCACAACCAAATTATCAAACTCCCCCGCCCATTTACCGCACTCCATAAAATAACCAACCCAATAATTACCAGAATCAGCGACTACCAAATGCCTATAATTTTCCACGTCTGAATTTAGAAAAGAAACCACCTCGGGTATTCACCCCGCTGATGGAATCCCGAAATGATTTATTCAAAAGATTAAGTGCGGCTGAGATGATCTAAGCGCTTCCCCCAAAGGTCCAAAGAACCAGTTTTACCGAGCTGACCAGACATCTGCCTATCATTCCAATGGTATAGGGCACAATACTGAAGATTGCATTAATCTCGAGTACAAAATACAAGACTTGATTGACCGAAAGGAAATTGTACTCCAAACAGCTCCTCCAAATGTGAACACCAACCCTTTGCCGAACCACGACAACAATGTGATTCACGTGATTGAGAGAGAGGAAGACTGGGTCGCAGGAAGGCCCACAATCCACGATTCTGTGAAAGAACTTGAACACACAGTAGTGTCATTGTCTTTGCAAGAACGCCCGCAATTCAAAGTATTAATCCCTGCACCAGTGACAACACACATTGCTCAAGTGACTCCGGCACCACCTCGCAAAGAGTTTGTAGTCCAAGTTCTTTGCTGCACATGGCATTACAAGATCAACAAGATGCTACACTCTAGAAGACTTGGCCCAAGGGGCACCCCGAAGAGAGGGAAATAAAAAAAAGACTATCACCGAAGGAGAAGTTGAAGATTTTTGGCACCGAATGTAGCCCAAGGAATACTCCATTATTAAGCACTTAAAGAAAATGCCGGCCTAAATCTCGGTACTGGCGTTGCTACAAAGTTCACCTCAACACCGCCTGGCTCTAATGAAGCTGTTGGAGGAAGCTCACGTCCCAGCTGGAACAAACAGAGAAAATCTGGCCGAAATGGTCGCTCATGTTATGGAGGAATATTAAATTGCCTTCATAGAAAAAGAGTTACCCAAAGAAGGCACAAATCACAATAAAGCGTTGTACATCACTATCATGCAAAGTGGTAACCCAAGTATTAATCGACAATGGGGCAGGACTCAACATTTGTCCCTAGTCTACCCTGACTCAGCTAGGATATGACCTTGGAAAGGTTCGTCAAAGCCACACTAACATAAGAGCATTCGACGAAGGTTGTTGTGACGCCATGGGGTAGTTGATTTGGACATTCAAATAGGACCAGCTGAGTTCACCACTGAATTCCAAGACATGGAAATATCCGCCAATTATAATTTGCTTCGGGAAAGACCATGGATCCACTTGGCAGAAGCAGTACCATCCTCGTTTCATCAATCTATAAAGTTTGTATGGGAAGGGGAAGAAGTGGTGATCCACGGAGAAGCCAACATGCACAATTACCCAGATAAATCTGTACCTATCATTGAAGCTGAACCTAAAGGATCGGATTTTCATGTCATGGAGTTAGTGGGGGCGGCCCACAAGATAGATTTCCTGGAAGCTCCCATGCTAGCGGTTTACAAAATGATCCACTATGATCTTAAATGGGTTTGAACCCGGGAGGGGTCTGGGAAAGAACCTGCAGGGCATCACCGAGCCCATTCCCATTCTTCAAGATAATTTTTGCTTTGGGCTTGGTTACATCCCAGCAGAAGAAGAGATACCTACCAAGAAGAAACAAGAGGTTGCGGATCTTTGCAAACCCATTCCAAACCTGTACCAGTCATTTCCCCACAGAATGCCTATGTCTGGAGATGCTGACATTGAAGAAGGGATAAAGACGCTATTCCAAGAAGAAGATTGCTCCGTGATTCTGGAAGAATGTGCTGAAGTGCCTACTATTAGAGAGGCAGAACCGGGCGAGCAGCTGTCCAACTGGACCTCTACCCCGCTACTGGCTCTTCGATAGAGAAAGATGAATTTATTTTTAAAAATGGGGAGAATCGGTCGAGGCCCGATTGCTCACCCTTTGGTCACTTACATACCTCGTAATGTTTTCAAAAATGAAAATAGCTTGAATCAAGCCAAGACCATAGTTTGTACTTTTGAATATTTTTAAATTAATGAAAGCCTCGGTTTATCAAAACTGTTTTATTTATTTGTTGCATGCATGTTTTATACTAACACATTTTACCTTGAACTTTTTAGTCATAAAAACAATAAAGTAACCTTAAATGTCATGACATGTTGCGAAACGAATGAGTCAGGTAACATAAAGGAGAAACAGTATGAGGAATACAATGAGACCACAATGCTACTCGAGGGTCTCACGGAGGAAGTAGAACAACTAGAAAATGAGCAGAAACCAAACATGGACGAAACAGATACTATGAATCTAGCTCGTGAAGAGGATGTCAAAGAAACAAGGATAAGTGCACCCCTAAAGACTCCTTTAAAGGAAGAATTAATAAGTTTACTAAGGGAGTATGTGGATATCTTCGCATGGTCATACGCCGACATGCCAGGACTAAGCACCAATGTAGTATCCCACAGGCTACTCATCAATGAGGGTTTTGCTCCAGTAAAGCAGAAAACCCGATAATTCAAATTGGATCTTAGTAGCTGAATCAAAGATGAGGTGGAGAAACAGAATAAGTCAGGAGTGGTGGAAGTGACCTCATACCCTACATGGCTAGCCAACATAGTTCCGGTACCCACAAAAGACGGCAAGATAAAAAATCTGCGTGGATTACCGAGATCTTAACAAGGCTAGCCTAAAGGATAATTTTTC
Organism: Lycium ferocissimum; assembly: GCF_029784015.1. Classification (NCBI taxonomy): domain Eukaryota; kingdom Viridiplantae; phylum Streptophyta; class Magnoliopsida; order Solanales; family Solanaceae; genus Lycium; species Lycium ferocissimum. The sequence continues at coordinate 21,914,486 of NC_081352.1, forward strand.
ACTCCCAAACATCCACATACTCATAGATAATTATGCCAAACACGAGCTATAATCGTTTGTGGATTGTTTCGCTGGCTACCATCAAATTCTAATGGATAGAGAGGGTGTCGAGAAAACAGCCTTCATCATTTCATTGGGAGTGCACCATTACATGATAATGTCCTTCGGTCTCGAGAATGCCAATGCAACATATATGAGAGAAATGATGTCACACCTCTCGTTTTCATCGCAAGGAAGTCTTTGGCCAATGGGTGGTTTATGCCCTTAGTATGGAGATCCGTACCCGAGTTTTTAAGATACTAAGTTCCTTACCCCACGTGTACCAAAGTATAAGTACATGTTCTTTATGATACGACAGGATTAGAAGCTAAACGAATCGAATCGACGCGAGCCGGAGCGACTCAAGAGAGTCTGTAGAAACTAGTCACCATCGACGAGCCATTGTGGTGCGCCGTCCCTGCTCTGCTGCCTCTGAAGTTTCAGGTGGCAAGTCGACGGAGCACACGACGGGCCGTCGACCCACTGTCGACCCGCACCACTGGAACTTTCTAGCTCCCTCTATATATATTTGGCCCTCACATTTTATCTTCATTATTTTCCACTTCCAAAATTAGAGAAGGTCCTAGAATATTCCTCTTAATATTTTTCATCATCATAGTGAAGATTTAGCAAGATCCGAGCCCCGTAGACCCGAGCTTGTGAAGGGAAAGTTGCTCCTAGGGTTCTATTGGAGTTGTTCAGCTTTGGAATTGCAGTTGAACTTTGATTCTTGGAACCCTAGACTTCTCAAGGTATGTATATGATTCCAACCTTTTTGTTTAAGCTAATTACCAAGAGTTTTAGTAGTTTTAAGTAAAGAGGATTATAGTTATGGAAGTTGTAAGTTGAATAAGGGTAGAGTTGGACTTAAGGGCTATTTTGAGGGATGATTTGGAGTAGAATTGATTGTATTTTGATATGTAAGTATTGATATGGTTATTGTTAGTATTGTTGTTGATAGTTAAGTTGAATTGGAGATGGAGGGATTATTGAGTTATGGAAGAGATGTTACCCGAACTTCGTTAAGTTCCTTTTCCACTTGAATTTGATAGTAAGCGTCATAAAGCGGCTAATTGTGGTCTATGTTGTCTTGATTGTAGACTTACCAGTTCAAGATGTAGACGTGGGACGATTAGATACACTTCAAGCTATGTTAAGGCTGTTCCTTTTGTTCTTTTGGCATGATCGTTACTATCCGAATGAACAAGTGAGCAAGTGAATTCCAAAGACTCTACTCTTATATATTACAGGATTCATCGTATCCTTGATTCCTTACGTTCATGTCTATGACTTCTAGAGATCTTTTGTTATCTAGAGTAATCCGTAAGTATGTTTTTCATGAGTCTTTCATGCATTATATATATGTGTGTGTGTGTACAACTATTTTCTTACACTGTGCCTACATGGCCGGGCAGCACCACTACAGTGGGTGGCTTGTGGATGATGATGTATGATTACACCGTGCTTATATGGTCGGGCAGTACCACTACGGTGGGCGGCATATGGATGATGACAACACCACTAGTGGGCGGCATGAGATGACTATCGTCCCGAACGCGAGATGCCCGGACGCGAGATTATATGATATATGGATCGTTTAGTACGTTTCTCGATATTATTATATGATATGTGGATCGAGCCATACGTTTCTCGGCACTATCAGTTATATTATTTTACAGAATGCATGCATGTCATACACCCTTGAGAGGTATCTTTAGCCATACAGATGCATTCAGACAATCAGTTTGTTTATGAGTTCCAGATTCCTTTCATGATTTATATATTACTCTTATGCCTTGCATACTTAGTACATTGTCCGTACTGACTCCCCTATTGCCCGAGAGGTTATGTTCACACCCGCAGGTACAGGTAGACAGACGGACGGTCCAGCCCAGTAGGACTCCCATCCAGCGGTGGTCAGTGCACGCCACTTGATCCGGAGTAGGAGTTCATTTTGGTATACTACTTTTAGGATATAGATATGCATATGGGCATGACGAGGTCCTGTCCCATCCTTTCTACAGCTTTTATTCCATTAGAGGTCTGTAGACAGTTATGTGGAGATGGCTTGCGATGTAGTCCTGTCGGCTCCTATTCTTTTGTGTACAGTTCATGTGACTGCCTAGTTGGCTTGCATTGTTATGTTCAGTATGTATGTGTGTATATATATATATATATATATATATGCATTGTGCACAGTTCCTGATATCATTCTTCATGAGTCAGTTTAGCCCAGATTGAATTGCTTATGGGCCCTTATTACGTAGTGTTGTCCAGGTATGAGTATAGGGGTGTTTGGTCATTAGCGACTAGGCACTTGTTGCGGCCCATCAGATTAGGTCGTAACAGAAGTGGTATCAGAGCAGTTCCATCCTAGGGTGTCTACAGACCGTGTCTAGTAGAGCCTTGTTTATAAATGTGTTGTGCACCATATTATATAAATGGGGAACTACAGGACATATAGGAAATTGTCATTGTTTCTCTCTTAGATCGTGCGATAGAGCAATGTGTTAAGCGTTTTCTTTCTAATGATTGTTCTGATTTCAACAATGCCCCGCAAGAAAGCTACAGCCGCCCAGAAAGGCAAGGGAGTGGCTGGTGAGGTCACTAGTCATCCCCAGCAGGCTACCAGGGCTCGGGGCGAGTCCCAGAATGAGAGCACATCCCAGACTTCGCATACACTGCCTCCAGCACCTGCCCAGTGCCCCCAGTCCCTCAGTCAGATGCGCCGGGCCAGGATATGCGAGATGTCATACAGTTATTGATAAGATTGGTAGCCGCTCAGGCTCAGCGGCAGGGAGTTGATGTTGATTAGGGAGACTTCCCTCAGGTTAGATCCTCCAGAGGTTTCTGTGTTGAAGTAGAATATGGATTCTTCGAATTTCATTGATGGTATGCAGCGGACTTTGAGGGTTATGCATGCCGATGAGGTGGAGTCAGTGAAGCTAGCATCTTATAGACTCCGTGATATTACAATGCAGTGGTATCAGGCATGGGATCTGTCTAGGGGATAGAATGCTCCTCTGACCGTTTGGCGAGAGTTTTCGGATGCTTTTACTCGTCATTTTTACAAGAAGTCCGACGGGCCCGAGCAGATAGGTTCTTGCGTATTGAGCAGGGAAGTATGAGTATTCAGGAGTATTGTGTACACTTTGATTCTTTGGCTAGATATGCCCCAGCTATGGTGGCTGAGATGGAGGACCGAGTTCATCGTTTTGTGGCTAGTCTAGGGCCACATTTGATTGATGACTGTACGACAGCTGCGTTACAGCCGAGTATGGATATTTCCCATATACAGGCACATTCATAGACTTTAGAGGATCATAAGCGTTAGCAGAGGACAGAGCGCGAGCGTGACCGGGGCCGTGGTAAGAGCGCCAGATCTTTAGATATTCTTTGGTGAGTTCAGGGAAGGACAGAGATAGCAGCATTCCCGGTATTCATTTCACTCAGTAGGGAGTGCACCTCCGCAGTTTTTTGGCCCCTAGATTTGATCGGTCTTTTTATTTCGGAGCGGGCCGAGTTACAGGGGTAGCATCGGGTTCCCGACATAGACCGGGTTAAGCCGGAATAGAGACATTTGTGCCACGGTGTGCCCAGTACAGTAGATTATACTACGGACAGTGTCGATGGGGATCAGATGCTTATTATGCTTGTGGCCAGTAGATTATGCATGTGACGAGGGAGTGTCCATCGAGGGGTGGCGTAGGCATTGTCTGGCATCTACGGGTGGTCCGTGGCCGGTTCTTCTTTGTCGATGCTCTTCAGGCAAGTTCCTCAGACATCAGCGAGATGTGGTAGAGGAAGGAGTGGAGCATCTAGCTCACATGGACCTCAGCATTGTGTTTATGCATTAGCCGGTAGACAGGATCGTGAGTCATCCCCTGACGTGGTCACATGTATATTATCAGTTTTCTTTTATGATGTATACGCACTAATTGATCCAGGTTTTACTTTATCATATGTTACTCTATTTGTTCTTTGGCAAGTTTGAGATAGAGCCTGAATTGATCAAACCATTTGAGGTGTCTACACCTGTTGGGGATCCAGTTATAGCTAGGTGAGTATATCGAGGTTGTGTTGTGATGGTTTGTAACCGTCATACCCTAGCAGATTTAATTGAGTTAGACATGATTGATTTTGATGTTATTATGGGCATGGATTGATTGGCTTCCTATTATGCTAATGTTGATTGCAAAACAAAGGTAGTTCGATTCCAGTTCCCCAGCGAGCCAACCCTAGAGTGGAAGGGTAATGCTGCTTCGCCGAGGGGTAGGTTTATTTCCTACCTTAACATAAGGAAGATGATTAGAAAGAGGTATATTTATCACTTAGTTCAGGTCCAGAATGTGAAAGCAGAATCACCGACCCTCCAGTCTGTCCCTGTGGTCAATGAGTTTCCAGAGGTGTTTCCGGATGAGCTTCCAGGCATTCCACCAGAACGGGAGATTGATTTTACTATTGATCTATTGCCATATACTCAGCCAAAATCCATTCATCCTTATAGAATGGCACTTGCGGAGTTGAAAGAATTAAAGGAGCAATTGCGGGATTTACTCGAGAAAGGCTTTATTAGGCCCAGTACATCACCGTGGGGAGCGCCAATATTATTTGTAAGAAAGAAGGATGACTCTTTGCGAATGTGTATTGATTATCGGCAACTGAATAAAGTGACTGTAAAGAATAAGTATCCGCTTTCGAGGATTGATGACTTATGTTTCACCCCGTACCTCAGAGAAGCACTGGTTAAATTTCAATGTAAGTATGTCGAGCTATGGCTAGATAAAACAACTTTAGATTGTGAGGAACGAAGCATTATTAAGTATATTGTTTAAGTAAAGGATGAATTATGATCTTGTAAGTCGTAACCGGGAAGGACAACTTTGGAACCAAAGGACATGACCATTATCAAGTACGATTAGTGATAAATATCATGTATGGAGAGTTTCGGAAGATTTCGGGATCAAGCAAATCGAAGAAAATAAGTTTGACGAAAATTTGAAAAAAGTTGGCAGGATTTTGGGTAGATTTTTAGTCAACTTTGGAGGGTATATCTCCTAGTATATTAGGAGTTTTAGGATATTTCAAAATCCTAAAATGAAGTTTGTCGAGTCTAATTTCGAACGCAACAAACTGCTCGTCAATACGACATCGGAGTAGAAAATTATGGACGTTACAAGTTAGGCTGACAGAGCAGAAAAGCGCGCTACAGTAGCCGCACTGCTACAGTGCCACCGACTTTACCTACGTATAAAAGGGTCAAGACCCCATTTTTTTCATCAAAAAAAATCATATCAAAGGCAGTACACACAAAGGGCAATTATGTCATAAAAAGTTGAGGGTTTGAAGTGATTTTAGTTAACCGAGGCTCGGGAAGCGTATAGTTATGGTTCTAGTATTGTTTTGTGGTGGATTTGGCATGAATTTAAAGTGGATATTGAAGATATTGCTGTCTTAACAAGAATAAGGTTTGAATCTCTTCTTACTAATATTACTTTTGGTTTATTCACGAAGATAGAGTGATTAAATGGTCGTATACTAAAGTTGTCGGTGAAGAAATCAGATAAAAATCATATGAGATGTCTTGTGGAGTATTTTGATAGTGATGATGATATGGTTGATGTTAGTATTGTTGTTGTTGTTATTGGTTGTTGGATTGGGATTTCGGGCTAGGGATATAAATAGGAGAGATGCTGCCCGGATTTCGACAATTCTAGAAAGATTTATTTGAAGGATTAAGACAAGCGCATAAAGGTGAGTCTAACAATAGTATAAATTTTCTTGAATATAGATTTACGAGCCTGGGAGGACGAGCGTTAAGTAGTTAAAGTTAAGGCGACCAAAAAGGTATGTTAAGGCTAGTCCCTTTCTTTCAAAGGCATGATTCCTATGTTATGATTCCATAAATGTTTTCATAATCTCCTTGCTTTCAAAAGCTAGAAGTTCATGATTCTTAAATCTTCTCATGATGTTAAAGATGAGAATGATTCTATGATGATTACAATGATAATGATGATTTCATGTTTAAAGGTTCCAAGTTTATGATTTCAATGTTATTATGAGAATGTTGAGTTATTTCATGATTTTATCGATTTTATTCATTGTTGTTGGTCTCACCTTATAATAATTGTTCCTTTATGGTGATATAGAGGGATGATGATTATTTTATAATATAATCGGAGGTTACCGACCTTACGTCGCTCCGATATAATCATAGCATTCTTTGGGCTCTCATGCATGCTACTTTTGTTATAATATATATATATATATATATATATATATATATATATATATATATATATATATATATATATATACGTGTGTGTGTGTGTGTGTGTGTGTATGTATATATGGGGTTATGGAAAAAGGGCGAGGCGTTATATACGCATAGCCACCTGATCAGTTGGTATATTATGATATCATCCCGGACGCGGGATATATGGTTAAATGGATTGGGCCGTTCGTTCCTCGACACTATCATAAAGCCGGCAAGGTTAACGATAAAGTATCAAGAGCTCAAAATAAGGCCGACAAGGCCACCAATATATTATACAATAATATGAACCGACGGAGCTATAAAATATCTAACTGTACACACACGTCTACGGCCTCTACATAGATTTCAAATGATCATAAGTACAATACCAAATAGGCTATGCTCCGAAGTAAGTGGAGTGCTCACGAGATCCGCGATAGAACACCTACGGGTCGATCCATTTCCACGCCTACTGCCGGGCATGAGCGCGAGCGTCACAAGAGGGATGTCGATGCACGAATAATGTACTGAGTATGTAAGCAATGAATGACAACATAATATAGATATGAAAGGGAACATAGAATAAGGGAGATAACCTGTACATCTGGATGCCTCATAAGGCAGTGTCATGCACGCTTAGCCATTAAAAAAAACATTTTTATACATATATATAGTACCATGCCCGGCCATTAAGGCTCGGTGTCATATATATAGTATCATGCCTGGCCATTAAGGCTCGGTGTCATATATATAGTATCATGCCCGGCCATTAAGGCTCGGTGTTATCATCATTAGCCTGCGCTCGGGCCTCCCGCGTCCGAGGTAATATCATAACATGCCCACTGCAGTGGTGTGCACATCTACGTGCCATGCTCGATCGACTATAGCGCGGCGCGATGTGAGAAAATACATACATACATATATATAAAGCACGCATAAGAGCCCAATTGAAAGCCACAACTATATCGGAGTGACATCAGGTCGGTAGCCTCTGATTATATTATGGATCAATCATCATTGTTTATCCCACCTTGAAGAAACAAGGGTCATAAGGTGAGATTACCAACAATGAAGGAAATTAAGAAATTGCAAAGTAAGCTCAATCACCTCATAATAATATAAAGCTCATGTACTTGGAAATCTCTATGAATAAAATCATCTCATAATAACATGAAATCCGTATGCCTTGGAGCTTTGATAAATAAATCCTTCATAATCATCGTCACGGTTATCATAAAAAAAAATTATTCATCTTTAGCACCATAAAAACTTTAAGAGTCATGAATCTCTATCATTCTTGGAAATGAGGATTTTTATAGAATTCATGTATGGGTTGGTAGGAAAAGGATCATGCCTTTAAAAAGAAAGAAGAATAGCCTTAATATACCTGGAAGATAAATTCTCGACTTCCAACTTACTTCCTGTCTTGCAATTCACTTAAGATCATTCGTAGCCTCGTAATCTACATATACGACCATTCATACTATTGTTAGGCTCATTGTCATACGCCTCGTCTTAAACCCTTAATTTAAATCCATTTAGAATATGCCGAAATTCGAGTAGCATCTCCCCTGTTTATTTGCCTAGCCCGAAATCACAATCCAATAACCAACAACAATAACAACAATAATATCAACAGCAAGATGCTCCATAAACATCCCACACGATGCTTATTCAATTTCTCCATCAACAGTTCATTATACAGTCATTTGATAACTCTATCTCCGTAAATAAACTGAAATTACTATTAATAAGGAGAGATTCATACCTTATTCTTGCTAGAGCAGCAATATCTTCAATATTCACTTTGAATCCAAGTCAATTCCACCGCAAGACAATACTATAATCGCAACTGCACGTTACCCGGACCATTGATTAATACTCCGTCACTTGAAATTACTCAAAATCCTCACTTTTATGATGTATATTTTCTCTCTTATGTTGCTGAATTTTCTGGAGTATTTGGGAAATTATTATGGAGAAAAAATGGGGTTTTAACCCTTATATAGGGTGTCCAAGTTGGTAGCATCAGACATCAGTAATAACAACGTAGCAAGCGCGCGCCGAGTCCTTGGCTCTTCTATACCAGCGGCTAATTGAGACTTAACTAGCTTTCATTCTTCTTCAAATATTTATTGTCGTCCCCACATTATTTTACTAGCCATTTCATCACGACGATTATTTATATGGTCCTATGACATATACTCTTCACGATTTAATATAAACGACGACTTATGATTTCACGACGCATGAGGTATTTCTAGTCTCAGGCAGTACTACTGTCGCGCTATCCATAGGCATACTGTCTTTCTTTCTTTTGACGATCGTTTAAATTCCTATAAATATTCCTCTTTTAAAACTCTCATCTCTTCCAATGCTACAATTTCTCTTTACTAATCTCGACTGTCCCTGATACTTATCCTTGGTCACTTGTAGACCTTCTCACTTCTTCTATTACATTTTTGGGGTACATTGGCTGCATATTTAATTGTAATAAAAAAATTTCTCCGGTACGAGCGATTCGAATCATAGCCCGGAACACAACATATTGCATTGACAAAACTTATTCCCTTTGATTTGCTAAACCTTCATTATCTTGTCATGCCTCCTTTCCCATGTCTGTCTCATAATATACTTGCATTTAGTCCATTTCTACTTTTCTTTAGCACATTCTTGCTATATTAGTTCATCTCGATTTTCGACTCCTTCAAGCCAGTACATTTCCTTCTTTTGTACTTGGGAATATTCTAATTCGTCTAAGAATGTTCTCATATACCAGTAACATTCGAGTATTGACCGTCTTTGGTAGTCATTTGGCCGACCCTAGCGATCCTTCAACTCCTCTAGTCCATATAATGCCGGCGTTACTTTCATCGCATGATTTGACTTATTTCTCTTTTGCTATTCGGATTCTTGTATCAAGTCAAATGTCCACACATATTGGACATGACTCAAACCACTTCCTTCCTTCATGCCTAATAGTCCCCTAGGTTAATGAATCAATGGTGACATCGAATTCGTTAAGCTCCTTATAGAATGCCCGACTATATCATGCTCCTTGATCGCAATTTTCCTTCATAGCTATCCTTTCACCGAGTACCCTTGAGATTCTTCTTACTCTTGGTTCCCGATTCCGAGTTGGGTTTATACCATACCAGTAAAAGTCGATACTCTCTCTCATTCATTTTCACGATTCGTCCTTTCCTTAATTTAGCTCATAGTGTCCCATAGTTTCTCTTAACTAATTGTTTGTATAATAATCATGCGTCATAATCCTTCTAATGTCCCGCCGATTCTTATTCTCATCATGAAATTTTAGTAAAATATACCCTTTTCTTTCTTCCTTCGTTCATTTCTTATTACCTTTACGATACCATAGCTTGCTCGTATGTATGTCTATTCCTCGTATATTCGTTTTGTTTCCTTTGTAATCGTATCTCTATTCCAAGTCCACTGTCTTATGCCATCACTTTCTACCTTTGGCCAACCTTACTAATTTATTAAGCTTCATCTTATTGTCGCCAATCACATAACTTCCTTTAATCAATTTATAGGATTTTCTCATACTTCTGTCCTCAAGGTCTTCCTTGATTTCCTTTGCAGCAGATGCTATCGCTCAGATATGAGTTAGAAATGGGCCACCAGGTTATTCAGCATATGAAAAGTACGAGTTTAGGGGTGCTTGGTCAGCAGTGATCAGGCACTCATCACGGTCCATGGGTTTGGGTCATGACAACTTATTTGATCAGTTGTAGGGTGCCAGATATTTCTTGAAGATAGACCTAAGATCGGGGTATCATCAAGTTAGAGTGAAGGAAGAAGACATTCTGAAAACGGCATTCAGGACTAGATACGGGCACTATGAGTTCCTTGTCTTGTCATTCGGGTTAACGAATGCTCCAGCCGTATCCATGGACTTGATGAATCATGTATTCAGACCCTTCCTAGATTTGTTCGTCATTGTGTTTATGGATGATATTCTGGTTTAATCTTCGTCAGAGGCTGACCATGCAGAACATCTACATCTAGTGCTTAGAGTTCTTCGAGATAAGAGCTATATGCAAAGTTTTCCAAATGTGAGTTCTGGTTGAACTCTATGGCTTTTCTTGGTCATATTATTTCAAATGAAGGCATTAAAGTGGATACTCAAAAGATTGAGGCTGTGAAGAATAGGTCAAGGCCCACGACACAAATGGATATACGTAGTTTCTTGGGTCTAGCAGGATATTATAGAAGGTTCGTGGAAGGATTTTCTTCTCTTTCAGCCCCATTGACTAAGCTGACTCAGAAATCAGCTAAGTTCCAATGAATAAATGGATGTGAGCAGAGTTTTCAGATATTAAATGACAAGTTGACGTCAGTACCTGTCTCGACTCTTCCAGAGGGAACAGAGGGCTATGTGATATATTGTTATGCTTCAGGTATTGGATTGGGTTGTGTATTAATGCAACATGGCAAGGTTGTCACTTATGCTTCCAGACAGTTGAAAAAGCACGAGAAAAATTATCCAACCTATGATCTTGAGTTAGCTGCAGTAATTCATGGCTTGAAGATGTGGAGACACTACTTATACAGTGTCTATGTTGATATATATATACTGATCACAAGAGTCTCCAGTATATCTTTAAGCAGAAGGGCCTGAATTTACGTCAGAGGATATGGCTAGAGTTGCTGAAAGATTATGATGTTGATATTTTGTACCATCCTGGAAAAGCTAATATAGTAGCGGATGCTCTTAGTCCTAAAGCCATGGGTAGCTTGTCACACGTGCAGCCAGAGAAAAGGGAGATAGTCCGCGAAGTTAGCCAATTAGCCAGCCTCGGAGTCCGATTGCTAGATTCAGATGATACATGAGTTACTGTTCAAGACATAGCGGTGTCATCTTTGGTAGCAGAAATAAAGGAACGTCATTATGAAGATCCTATTCTAGTTCATTACTGAGAGACAGCATCTCAGAAAGAAAAGACACCCTTTGTGATTACAGGTGATGGAGCGCTCAGGTATCGAGGTAGATTATGTGTTCCTAATGTGGTAGTACTTCATCGGCAGGTTATGGAGAAGCACATTATTCAGGCTATTCTATTCATCCAGGCTCAACAAAGATGTATCATGACCTCAAGGAAGTTTATTGGTGGAATGATATGAATAGAGATATAGCAAAACTTGTCTCTCAGTGTCCGAATTGTCAGCAAGTAAAAATAGAGCACCAGAAGCCCGGAGGTTTATTGCAAGCTATGGAGATTCCGACATAAAAATGGGAGATAATTAATATGAATTTTATTACAGGGTTGCCCCGTACTCAGCGGAAGTATGATTAATTATGGGTCATAGTTGATAGGCTTACAAAGTCAGCCTATTTCCTACCAGTCAGAACTACTTATTCAGCCGAAGATTATGCGAAGCTCTATCTCAAAGAGATTGTACGACTTCATGGTGTTCCTACAACTATTATTTCAGATAAAGGGGCACAATTCACAGCTAATTTCTGGAAATCTTTTCAGAATAGATTGGGGACTCAGGTGAGTCTTAGTACAACATTTCATCCAGAGACAGATGGACAAGCGGAGTGTACTATACAGACACTTGAAAATATGCTAAGAGCTTGTGTGATTGACTTTCGAGGTAGCTGGGATAATCATTTGCCTCTTATTGAGTTTGCATATAATAACAGTTATCATTCCAGCATTTAGATGGCTCCTTATGAGGCGTTATATGGGCGGAGATGTAGATCGCCCATAGGATGGTTTGATGTCGGGGAAAATCTGTTAGTAGGCCCAGACTTAATTTAGCAAGCAGTTGATAAGGTAAAAATGATTCAAGAAAGGTTAATAGCGGCACAGAGTCGACAGAAATCCTATGCAGATAATCGGCGGCGCGAGTTAGAGTTTGAGATAGGTGATTGGGTTTTCCTGACAATTCCGCCAATGAAAGGAGTGATGAGATTTGGCAAGAAGGGTAAGTTGAGCCCTCGATACATCGGGCTATATCGAATTATTCGTACGGCATATGAGTTAGAGCTACCCTCTGATTTAGAGGTCACAAGTGCATCCGGTATTTCATGTGTCCATGCTCCGTAAGTGTATAGGAGATTCTTCAAGAGTTGTACCAGTAGATGATATCCAGGTGACCGAGCAATTATCATACGAGGAGACCCCAGTGGCTATATTGGATAGACAAGTCCGTAGATTGCGAACTAAGGATGTAGCTTCCGTTAAAGTGTTGTGGAGAAATAATAATGTGAAAGAATTGGCTTTAGAAGCTGAAGAGGAAATGAAGGCTAAATACCCGTATTTATTTCCGTCATCTCAGGAAGCTCAGTCTCAGGCATCATCTCCCCCAGGTATTGATTTTATCCATAGTTATTATGATCGGTCGTGTGAGGCCATGGTGTTGTATGTTTTAGCATGTGGCACTGTGTGGCATTACTTTAGGTTGCTGTGTACAGGTGGGATTGGTATATTTGCAGGGGAGACTCTGCCGAAATTTTTATAGCCCCTAATATGCATGAACATTCGAGAATGAATGTTTCTAAAGGGGGAGAATGTTACACCTCTCGTTTTCGTCGTAAGGAAGTCTTTGGCCAATTAGTGGTTTATGCCCTTAGTATGGAGATCCGTACCTGAGTTTTTAAGATAGTAAGTGCCTTACCCCACGTGTACCAAAGTATAAGTACATGTTCCTTACGATACGACAGGATTAAAAGCTAAACGAATCGAATCGACGCGAGCCGGAGCGACTCAGGAGAGTCTGCAGAAACCAGTCACCATCGACGAGTATACACCGCAGAGGTATCTTCAATCATACAGATGCATTCAGACAGTCAGTTTGTTTATGAGTTCCAGATTCCTTTCATGATTTATATATTACTCTTTTGCCTTGCATACTTAGTACATTGTCCGTACTGACTCCCTTATTGCCCGAGGGGTTGCGTTCATGCCCGCATGTACAGGTACACAGATGGACGGTCCAGCTCAGTAGGACTCCCATCCAGCGGTGGTCAGTGCGCTTCACTTGATCTGGAGCAGCAGTTCATTTTGGTATACTACTTTTGGCTACTTTTGGGATATAGATATGCATACGGGCATGACGGGGTCCTGTCCTGTCCTGTCCTTTCAACAGTTTTTATTCCATTAGAGGTCTATAGACAGTTATGTGTAGATGACTTGCGATGTAGTCCTGTCGGCTCCTATTCTTTTGTATACAATTCATATGACAGCCTTGTTGGCTTGCATTGTTATCTTCAGTATGTATATATATATATATATATATATATATATATATGCATGATGCACAGTTCCTAATATCATTCTTCATGAGTCAATTTAGCCCAGATTGAATTGCTTGTGGGCCCTTATTACGTAGTGTTGTCCAGGTATGAGTATAGGGGTGTTTGGTCTTTAGGGACCAGGCACTCACTGCGGCCCATCAGATTAGGTCGTGACAAATGACTACCATTTTCCACGACATGATCCATAGGGAGATTAAAGTCTATGTGGACGATGTCATTATCAAGTCAAGTGAGAGTTCGAAGCATACCACACACCTGAAGAAATTCTTCGACAGGCTCCGAAAGTTTAACTTGAAATTGAAACCTGCCAAATGTGCGTTCGGTGTACCGGCCAGAAAGTTGTTGGGGTTCATAGTCAGCCGAAGAGGCATAGAGCTAGACCCCACAAAGATCAAAGCAATCCAAGAATTACCTCCTCCCCAAACTAAGAAAGAAGTCATAAGTTTCCTGGGAAGGCTGAATTACATTGGGCGATTCATAGCTCAATCCACCATCATTGTAGAGCCCATCCTCAAGCTTTTGAAAAAGGACGCTCCTAAAAAATGGACAGAGAAGTTCCAAGAGGCATTCGAAACTATCAAGAGATATTTGTCCAACCCACCAGTCTTGGTACCACCAAGTCTCGGGAGCCTATTGCTGCTATACTTGTCAGTTGCTGAAAAGGCCTTCGGTTGCGTGTTAGGGCAATACGATGAAGAAGGGAAGAAGGAGCGTGCTATTTACTATCTGAGCAAGAAGTTCACAGCCAACGAGGCAAGATATACGCTGGTCGAGAAAACCTGTCGTGCTCAAACTTGGGTGGCTCAGAAATTGAGGCAATATTTGTCTTCGTACACCACTCACCTCATATCCAAGATGGATCCGTTGAGGTACATATTCCGCCATCCCATGCCCATCGGGAAGTTGGCCAAATGGCATATGCTGTTAAGTGAATTTGACATCATGTACATAGCCCAGAAAGCCGTTAAAGGATAGGCTTCGGTTGACTTACTAGCCGCAAGCCCGGTGGATGAAAAGGTCAAACCCTTTGCGCACACATTTCCCGGACGAAGGGGTATTGGCCATAAAAGAAGGAACAACAGAAACTTATACTGGTTGGAGACTGTTATTTAATGGAGCATTGAATTACAAAGGTTCTGAAATCAAAGCAGTCTTGATATCAGAAAATGGGCAACACTACCCCATGGCCGCCAAGCTCAAATTTCGTTATACCAACAACATGGCTGAGTATGAGGCCTGCATCCTAGGTCTCAGAATGGCACAGGATATGGACATCAGTGAATTATTCATCATTGAAGATTTCGACCTGCTGATTCATCAAGTATAAGGCGAGTGGGCCACCAAGAATGAAAAGATCTTGCCATATGTGAACTTGGCACAAAGATTGTGCAAGAAATTCAGAAAGATCAAATTTCGACATATGCCAAGGGCTCAGAATGAATTTGCCGATGCATTGGCCACAATAACATCAATGATCCAACATCCTAAAAGCAGTCACATCGAGCCACTAAGAAAAGTGTGAAAGAAGAGCATGCCCATTGTTGCCACGTGGAGGCTGAGCCAGATGGCAAGCCACGGTACAATGACATCAAAATGTATCTAGAAAGAAGGGAATATCCCGAAGGCATTATAAATGGACAAAAGAAGACCATTAGAAGAATGGCAAATGGCTTCTTCTTAAACAAGGAAATTATGTACAAACCGACGCTGGATTTGGGTCTGCTTCGATGTGTAGATGCCAGCGAGGCCTCTAGACTTCTAGAAGAAGTACATGCTAGGACATGTGGACCCCATTTGAACGGAATTGAACTATTAAAGAAGATTCTACAAGCTGGATACTATTGGATGACCATGGAAAGTTATTGCTGCAAATATGTGCAAAATTGCCATCAATGCCAAATCCACGGTGACTTAATCAAGGTCCCTCTAAGTGAGCTTAATGCTATGAGTTCACCATGGCCTTTCGTTTCTTGGGGCATGGATGTTATTGGACCCATTGAACCCGCAGCTTCAAACGGCCATCGGTTCATTCTAGTTGCTATAGACTACTTCACCAAATGGGTGGAAGCAACGTCTTATAAATTAGTCACAAAGAAAGTGGTAGCTGACTTCGTAAGGAACCACATCGTATGCTGATTTAGTATACCCGAGTCCATCATAACAGACAATGGAGCAAATCTGAATAGCCATCTGATGAAAAACATCTGTGAGCAATTCAAGATCACTCACTGAAACTCGATAGGCTACCGGCCACAAGTGAATAGAGCCGTAGAGGCAGGCAACAAAAATATCAAGAGGATATTAAGAAAAATGACTGATAATTATAAAGGTTGGCACGAATAGTTACCTTATGCTTTACTAGGATACCGTTCTACGACCAGAACTTCAACAGGCGCGACTCCATATTAGTTAGTCTACGGTACTGAAGCGGTCATACCTGCCGAAGTTGAGATACCTTCTTTGAAAATCATTCAAGAAGCAGAATTGGACAATGCTTAATGGGTCCGACCTCAATATGAGAAATTGGCTCTAATTAACGAAAAAGGATAGTTGCTATATGTCAGGGTCAACTGTACCAACAAAGGATGGCAAGAGCTTTTAACAAGCGAGTTAGAACTAGACTCTTTCAAATTGGGCAAATGGTGCTCAAAAGGATTTTCCCGCATTGAGATGAATAAAAAGGGAAGTTTGCTCCCAACTAGCAATGCCCTTATGTGGTCCGCAAAGTACTCTCCGGTGGAGCAGTAGTGTTAGCAGAAATGGACGGACAAGAGTGGCCTAATTCAATCAATTCAGATGCAATCAAGCGCTACTATGCAAGAAGACGGAGTTTTTCTATTTGTAATAGCACTCTTTGCTTGTAATTGTTTTCTATTTGCTTGTATTAAGTCATTTCCTTTTGCTTGTAATCTGAAACATCTTTTGTAATCTAAACTACGCAATGACCTGACTTCCCCACGGTGGGATACGTACGCAGTCCATTTGGGACCCGGTCACACTATTAGTAAAAACCAATAACTCCTTTACTTTTATTGGTAACTACGTTTGGCCTGAATTCATGCTACGACATGATACGTAGGCGCTCTTTGAGCTCAATCGCACCAAATGAAAAACCAAGAAACCCCTAGGAAGCCTCAGAGATAAGACTTCACAAAGGACACAAGGATTGCTGCACGCCCAACTGGGGCAGAATTTTTGAGAAGATCTCAAAAATTCACGCCGTCAATCCGCTACAAAGAGTCAGCTAACCTAGAGTTTCAAACTGGGTCAGAAATTTTGAGAAGCTCTCAAAAATCCTCATTTATTCGATACTGTAAACTGGGGTAGAAATTTTGAAGAGACCTCAAAATTTCCCACAACTCGGAAGATTCTACATGAGAATTCGACGATCGAGATTTAAATTCGAGCAGAATTTTTGAGAAAGCAAAGAACCCCAGTCATGGAAGAAGGGATCTCTATCATTCAAATCACATGTCATGAAAATTAACCTTATAGCTTTCAAAACAACGCATTTATTTCCCTACAAATAGATATTTTTATAGTAACTTAAGAAAAAAAATCTGCATGATGAAAATAAATTTATCTTTCGAATACTGGAGTCGAAGGGGTTTCAAGTCCAGAAAACCGAAAATGCGACAGCGCCGGCAACACGAATCAACTTTAAATAGGGGAGAACTAACCCATTTCTGATGCAGGTCCCCGAAACGTTAGAAGACGGTCCTTTTTCTAACTTTGCTTCGTGTGCAGGAAAAGGTTCGCCAAAGAAGGTCAAGACTGCTACAGGAAACGGTTCGCCAAAGAAGGTCCAGCCATAAGGGATATAAAAGGATAAAAATGCCACGAGGGCAAAATATTAAGCCACAAAGGCTACAAAATGACTGAAATTGCCACAAAGGCAAATGTTTGGCCAAAAGGGTCGTAACAAAAACAATACGGCATATCTGACCAAGAGGGTCACAGCCGGCATAAAGGAAGAAAGAAAGACGATTTAGCCAAAGGGGCTATATCTATCATTTGCATCACTTCTTCTTATTTTCCAAGAGGTCCATTCATACAAACATGCCTAGAGGGCCATTCATACAAACATGTCGAGAGGGCCATTCATACAAACATGTCGAGAGGGCCATTCATACAAATAAGGGCCATTTATTTCAAGTACCGAAAAGGCCATGCATATAACTACCAGATGCAGCAAAAAGACAAAGCGATGTAAAATTGGTCATGAGACCGCAGTATTCACCCCAAAAAGACAAAGCGATGTAAAACCGGTCATGAGACCGCAATATTCTCCCCAAAAAGACAAAACGATGTAAAATCGGTCAAAAGACCGCAGTATTCGCTCAAAAAGATGAGACAATGTAAACCCGATCAGATGACCACGGTATTTGTCACCCAAAAATCAACATTACTCAGTAGATGGAAGCAGATTTGTAGCCGCCAAACAGAGCAGGTTGATCAAATCAAATCCAGACAGATTGCGGAGCAAACGTGAAACTTTTTCTTACGCAGCCGGTCGAGATAAGGTGCCCATGAGAGTCAAGCTCTCCGGCCAGGACTTGGAAGACTACTTCTCACCATGCTTGGCCACACAAGAGTGCTTATTTGCTTATCCGGTAGGACACACATCAGCTCACACAAAGGCACTCCTACATAAGGGATGACCTTTTTCCTCTGATTGAGTCGAACTACAAGTGACTTGATTCCCAAGAACAGGAATATGTAGGCGGACTCAATACCAGAGAGTCAGTCACAACTCTAACCAATCAATCCTGATTTCCTAGTTTAATGACCCAAAAAATTTGAAATTTCTTTAAATTTCCATTTAGAAGTCATAATCGAGTCGCACTACAAATGGCCTGAATTCTCATGAAACCTGAGATATGTAGGAAACCCAAAAACTACGGTCTAGCCATATATTTTGGAAATTACATAAAATGAGAGGTAATATAAGTTGGGTCAGCCAAAAATCAGGGTTAGTCAAATTTCATTGGTCAGGGATGGTCCTGGCATCCCCGAGCACCGAAGGGGCAGTTGTTGACACCTAATTTTTGACCTCTCAGAATTTATTTTAATTACCCAGAGTCCTTGAATATTTAACAGACCGAAACATGTATTTTCAGAAGTCAAAATAATTTTATAAAATTATCTAGCTAATGTTTTACCAATTTATGCTTAATAAAATCATTTCTATAATATTATAAATTAATTTAAGTATTTTCACAATTATTACACTTTTGCTAAATTAGCCAAGAAGGGAGGATAATTTTTCATGATTATTCACTTAATTGTCTAAATTGTTAAAATAGAAATTTGCAAAGTATTTTACTTTGTTTAATTCAAGGAACCTATTTAATTAAATAAATTAATCATTTTACCCCTCAATTCTTGTTTTAATCAATTTATTAGAATTTTTTATAACTAATTGAGTGTTTTTATTCTGTAAATTACCTATTAAATGACTATAATTGAAACAATCATTTAATAGTCCAATTATGGCCCAATTGAAATCAATTTCCTTAATTGAGGTCATTATTGCAAAATTAGCCTCTTTAATTGTTATTTACTCTAATTGTGACCTTATATGAAAGGGCCAAAATCATTGGTCTGAGTAATTAGGATCACTTTTTGCAAATATTACCCTAAAATGGCTAATTGGACCAAATAAGGCCATAAGTAAAATAGCCTGGTCTTTAAATTAAGCCAATTAAAGCTATGTTTGCAATTAAAATCCTTTTATGTAATTGTCTATGTCTCTAAAATTAATTAATTCATTAAGTATTGTTAAAGTTTGGTCATGTTTGAAATATTTCATCACTAGATGTTTTCAATTTGGGCTATCTTTTAAAAAGGGGGTCATTTTTACCCTCCCATGTATACACATGTATACACGAGTATAAAAGTATACATGTGTATATACATGTATACCGTGTATACATGTGGGCTGCCTTATCTCCTTCCAAAATTTGAGCCGAGCCCCGGCCCAAAGGACTATCACCTGACCCAATTAGCTTATAATATATAAGCCAAGTTTCGGCCAAACACACCCTTTTATTCATTTTTGCTCTGCCACCAGGGTTTGCTTGGAAAACCCTAGAGCCGCCATGGGGCGATGGACCCGCTCTTTCATCATTCTTGCCATTTTCGGCAAGTTTGTGCGTACCATGTCTTTAGCAAGTCTGGTGTGACCATATCTAGCAACACATTTAATGTTTTTCATTTCATTTATCAAATATTGTCCAAACGTGGTACATCTCTCATCTTCTTTTACTTTTTCTGATAATTGAGGGTAAACGAGTACAATTTGAACTCTCGAATTTCATTGGTTGGTCTAAAACCAAATGGATCTGTTGGGATGTTGCCTAAATCTGACCCTTCATGCTTTGTATTACTTTAATCTGGGCCTTTGATTGTTGAGGAAGTGGAGACTGCTCACATATTTGAGTCTAGTCCCACATCGATTTTTCTAGGGTTTGAGTTCAATTTGGGATCCTATATAAAGGACCCCTAATTCACATTTTTGAGCAGAGATTTTTGAAGGGATATACACATATTCACTAAAAGAACTCGATTCTCTCAAGTTTTGGCAATTGTTTGCTTTGAAACTTTGATTTCAAGTCTTAAGTTAAAATTTTAAGTCTTTTTTCTTTATTTTGTGGCTGAGTGTGAGGTGAAAGGAGCATAAGGACTTCCAAGTTCATTCTCGACACTAAGCTGTGTATCAAAGAGGTAGTTCCCTCTCCTTTTTATTTTTTTGCATTTTTCTTCCAGTTTTAAGTTATTTGTGTGTTAATGATAGTCCTGTTTATATGTTAACCTAGTTGGGTCTGTGTAATTAAGCTTATTTGTGCATTAGTTAGTTTGTTAGTTAAAGCATATTTATGTGTTAGTTTAGTTTAGTCTATGTGGTCAAGTATGTTTAAATGTTTAGCTAGTTTAATTTATTAAGTATATTAATGTATTAAGCTGTCACGACCCATTTCGGAACCGTGCGGGCACCTAGCTTTCTCACCTTGGTAGGCGAACCCTCTCATTCATAGACACATCAATTAAGCAACAATCATTTAAAAACATTAGATAATTAAAATACAGTGGAACCCCATAATATATTCAATAACTAAAATGTTATATGATTACAACAAAACATGATTACAGACTCGATACAATTTCCCACGACCTAGTATAGACTAGTACAAGAGCGACTAAGTAATTCTAGAATTCCACTACGTTCTAAGACTCAACCTCCATCCCGGAATGAAGTGGGAGGAGGCCTTCCAGGTAGGCTCCGCCTATTTTCGCATATGCTTCGATCAATCACCTGAAACAATCTACACCCCTAAAAAGATGTAGAAAGTTCAATATCATTAAAAATCACGCGTACTGAGTAAGTATCATAGGCCGACAATGGTTAGTAACACATATTGGTAAAAGAATTCATGAATAACGATGACAATCACTAAATCAAATCACACATCCATATCCCGTACAGCACAACATCAACATGCCTTAGGCCACAACTGCTCTCTAAAGGATTATAAGTCAAACATCACCAACATAGATTCTCAAAGGATAATTCCCAGGTCGTTCGTTTTAATTTAGGGGTAAGCTCATCGTTCTAACGCCTTTTATCCTACCTCACTTAGAAACAATTCACGGCTAATCTTAGGGTAATTTAACAAGCACAAGTCAACAATATAAATCACATATAATTGAGTCTAGATACAAATCATCGCTTAAATAAAACATTTAATCCGCAACTTGCCTAGTTTGAATACATCCACCCCAATCATTCAATCACGAATACAACACCCAGCATCTCAAGATCAAGTCATGATACAATGCAATGCGATAATGGTATGAATGCAATGCAATGCCGTGTAAATGTGATGTACACATATACTCCGGACGAAAATATCGACGTCTCGGTAGCACAACCCAGCGTGACTCACGAATTCTAAGTGCCACCCGTCTCGGATTTTTGCCCAACAGACAGATGGGACCCCGGATCTTTTCCCACGGGGGGTTCTCACTTGCACCACCCTGGGGGACCTGCAGAGTCCATGCACGAACAACGATTCTGGAATAGTCATCGGAATTGGCAATGCAACAATGATGGCGAATGGATCATCGGACATTGGCCATATCATGATCACTCAAGTAAAGAGTTTATCAAATATCAGTTTCACTCAATCAACGATACCAGGTATCGGCTATGCATCATGAATGAGTGAGAATGTATGCAATGCGTGTATCAACATCAACAACCAAGTTCAATATCAGTTTCATACAATCAACAATTTCGGAATTGATCTTCAGACATCGGCCTTCTCACAATCACTTATGTAAAAGAGTTTATCAAAATATCGGTTTACTCAATTAATGATACCAGATCCTCACCGGGTATCGGCCATGCATTATGAATGCATGAGAATGCGTGCAATGCATATATCAATCATCAACAATCAAATTCAATATAACAAGTACCAACAATGAGGTACGCCAACAATGTATCATATCCCCATACCAACAGTGGTATGCCAACAATATATCAATATTACAAGTACCAACAACATATCTATGTGCAAATTCCAACAACGGTTATGTCAATTCTATCCCAATCAAAACGATAACAAAAATTCCAATTTCCACCACTGCTCAGGGCATCAACCAGCACAATAGAACAATTAAAGCACACATAATAGGGTGGCTAGTACCAACACCTAACAGATCAATCAGTTGATATACATTATTACCACTTCCCTAAATCAGCCTATTAGCTTAGGACAAGAATCTCACCCTACACTCGAAGTCATTCGTCACAACTTAATTAGGACTCAATCACAACCATGGGCACATTTTATTCTCTCATTTAGCAGCTAGATTCACCATAAGTAATCACATATTATAGGAAGTTTTCATCGTTAGACACAAATAAATTTCATCCACTACTCCCATGGCACATAAATCCACCGATAATCAAGAAAAATCACATCAACTCCTAAGGAGTCTCCAGGCCACAAGCCCGAACAAACAAGTCACATACAACAATACCATCCTAGAATTCCATCCCAAATCTCCAAATTTCCTACACATGCATTCTCCGTTTCTTCTAACACAACAATATGAGAAACTAAACTGGAGTCTACCGAAAGGAAGCCATAACCTACCTCATGGCCGAGCCGGTGCCACGAACATCTATTAATCCTTCAATTTGTTCACCATCTCATAATCCACATGAAAAGTTTGGAGACACCCATGAGACCCAAAAGTAGAATTTACCATTAAGGTGTTTATCAAGGACTGCAAAATTGATAAGGCAGATATGGAATTTTATTCTACGATTAGACTCACTTTCTAATCCACAAATTGCCAAGTTTGAATACATCTACCCCAATCATTCAATCACGAATACAGCACCAAGCATCTCAAGATCAAGTCATGATACAATGCAATGCGATAATGGTATGAATGTAATGCAATGCCATGTAAATGCGGAGTACACATGTACTCCGAATAGAAATATCGACGTCTCGGTAGCATAACCCAACGTGACTCGCGAAGTCTAAGTGCCACCCATCCCGGATCTTTGCCCAACAGACTGACGAGGCCCCGGATCTTTGGCCACTGGGCGTTCTCACCGGCACCACCCTGGGGGACCCTCGAAATCCATGCACTAACAATGATTCCGGAATAGTCATCGAAATCAGCCATGAAACAATGATGCCGGAATGGATCATCGACCATCTCACGATCACTCAAGTAAAGAGTAGATCAAATATCAGTTTCACTCAATCAACGATACCTGATCATCACCGGGTATCGGCTATGCATCATGAATGAGTGAGAATGTATGCAATGCGTGTATCAACATCAATAACCAAGTTCAATATAAGTTTCATCTAATCAATGATTCCGGAATTGATCTTCGAACATCCACCTTCTCACAATCACTCAAGTAAAAGAGTTTATCAAAATATCGATTTACTTAATCAACGATACCGGATCGTCACCGGGTATCTGTTACACCTTGGAAAATTTCCCCTTAGGGTACAGCGAATAGACTCACGAAGGACATGACGTATACGAGGTTTGGACAAGTAAGAAATAGGTGGTCCTAATTAAGATTTTCAAAGACATTCGAGTTAAGGAAAGAAAGTTGTTAAGAGAAGCGAGTCATACGTTGAGTAACGGATAAGAATTACGAGTATTGAGTAATGGTGTATAAATGATGCCCTAAGGAAGAGTTATAACGTCCCTTAGATTGGTATTGAGGTGTTAAACAAGTGTTAAGGAGGTTCCATAAGGATCGGAGATCAAACGAGTCGACGAAACAATTCTCAAAAAACTGGGTAAACCTACGGCCAGACATATTGGCCGTATAAAATGTATGGACCGTCTGTCCAACCGTAGATTCAGCCCAGTAGAGCATACTTCACTGGACCAGATCTACGGCCAGATATCGACCGATGAAAACATACGGACCGTATGTTGGTCCGTATAATCTGGTCGGGTCTGAACTTAATTTATATAAGGGACCTCTCCTTCATTTCTTTTCATTTCATCTTTCACCTCCACACTTCAAGAAACCTCTAGAACATTTTCATACACTTCAAGCATAAGAAAACAATAGAAATCAAAGGTCAACAACAAGAATTAGAGTGAATCAAGTGAAGGAAACCTCGTTAAAGTCATTCAAATCAAGAAATCCCAAAAGAGATGAAATAGGATTTTGGTGCAAAAGGGTGTATCACCATTCAAGGTTTATTTCTCCATCATCTAAGGTAAGTTTCATGATCTTTACATGTTGTTTGAAGTATTTATAAGTTGAAACTCATGGATTTTAGAAGAGTATGAGAAATAGGTCATAAATGTGTGAATAGTGTCATTAGTGAGTAGTAGTTGAATTGAATCATGAAAATGGATGTGTTGAGATTATAAATACGTTATAAACGACATTTAGAACATGGAATAAGTATTGGATATGAAAGAACGTGATGATGGATTTTGGTCATGATTATGGAGAATTAGAGTGAAATTGTGAAATGCGAATAATGTAAATGAATGACGATTGTTGTTAGCGATATTGTGATTGTTGTTATGAATGTTGGTAGTTGATATGGAATATGGAGGAAAGTAGTATAAACAAAGGAGATGCTGCCCAAATTTCTCTAGCTTTAGTAAGCTCGTTCCTATAATAGTATGGCTAATGTTAATACAAATTCCCTTGAAGGTATAAACGAGCGCATTAAAGGAGAACGAGCAAGCAATAGAATAGTTCAGCGACAAAGGTATGTGAGGCTAGCCCTTTCTTTCTAAGGCATGAGTCCTATGGCATGAATTTCCCCTTTCTTAGGAATGTTCCATCTTCAAGAAGACTATGAGTCCTTGTTCATGAATAGCCATACGAGATAAGAGATATGCTACGATTATGATAATGATAATGCTAAGCTAAGTCTAGAGATGCTATAGTCTATGATATGATGTTCCAATTAAGCTAATGAAGCTATCCATAGTCCATTGATGTTGATCATTATATACACTCACCTTATGTTGTTCCTTCGAGGTGAGGCAGGACACAGAAATAAAAGAGCGCCAATACGAGGATCCACCAACTAGCTAATCTTGGAGTCCCATTTGAAGTCTCGGCAGATGGGGTTCTCAGGTACCAGAATAGGTTATGTGTTCCGGATATTGCGGGACTTCGTCATCAGATTTTGGAAGAAGCTCATTATTCTCGGTATTCTATTCATCCAGGAGCGACGAAAATGTATCATGATCTTAAATTGATGTATTGGTGGGATGGTATGAAAAGGGACATAGCAGAGTTTGTAGCCCAATGTCCAAATTGCCAGCAAGTAAAAATAGAACATCAAAAGCCAGGGGGATTATTGCAAGCAATGGAAATTTCTACGTGGAAATGGGAAGTGATTAACATGGATTTTATTATAGGATTGCCCCATTCCCGAGACAAGTATGATTCTATATGGGTGATCGTGGATAGATTGACGAAAGCAGCACATTTCCTTCCAGTCAGAACCACCTACTCAGCAGAAGATTATGCGAGGTTGTACATCAAGGAGATTGTGAGGCTTCATGGTATCCCATTATCCATTATTACAGATAGAGGAACACAGTTTATAGCTAAGTTCTGAAAATCCTTCCAAGAAGGTCTAGGCACTCAAGTAAGGCTCAGCACGACATTTCATCCGCAAATGGACGGACAAGCCGAGCGTACTATACAGACCTTGGAGGATATGCTAAGAGCATGTGTTCTAGTTTTTGGTGGTAGTTGGGATGACCACTTACCCCTAATCGAATTTGCTTACAACAGTAGTTACCATTCCAGTATCCAAATGGCTCCGTATGAAGCCTTCTATGGACGGAAGTGTAGATCCCCGATTGGATGGTTTGAGATAGGAGAAGTACAATTGATAGGCCCCGAGTTGATTCAACAAGCTGTAGAGAAAGTCAAGATAATCCGAGATCGATTATTCCCAAAGTCGCCAAAAGTCTTATGCGGACAACCGCCAGCGAGATTTAGAATTTCAAGTCGAGGACTGGGTATTCTTGAAGGTATCCCCAATGAAAGGGGTGATGAGATTTGGTAAGAAAGGGAAGTTAAGTCCTCGATATATTGGACCCTATAAAATCATCTGCAAGGTGGGTCAAGTAGCGTATGAATTAGACTTACCTTCAGAGCTTGAATTAGTTCATCCAGTATTCCATGTTTCAATGCTTCGTAAGTATGTTGGAGATCCCACAAAGATTGTTCCAGTCGATGATGTTCAGATTACGAAAAAGCTAGCCTATGAAGAAGTGCCTATTGCCATACTAGACAGGCAAGTACGGAAACTTCGGAACAAGGAAGTAGCTTCAGTTAAGGTCTTGTGGCAAAATAACAACCGAGACGAAATGACTTGGGAAGCAGAAGAGAAGATGAAATCCACCTACCCGTATTTATTCCAGTCCCCGAAAGAGATATATGATGAAACATCGAGATTATAAGGTATGTATACTTTTCTTTTATGCACATGGGTCGTGTGTGGCCAATTTATATTGCTATCATGTTGTGGCTCTGTGAGGTAATGATATTATGGGTTGTTATGACAGGATGGTAGTGCCACATTACAGGGGAAACTCTGGCGAAATTTTTCTAGAATTCCTAACGACTTAACATTCGAGGACGAATGTTGCCAAGGGGGGAAGAATGTTACACCTTGGATAATTTCCCCTTAGGGTACAGCGAATAGACTCACGAAGGACATGACGTATACGAGGTTTGGACAATTAAGAAATGAATGGTCCTAATTAAGATTTCCAAAGACATTCGAGTTAAGGAAAGAAAGTTGTTAAGAGAAGCGAGTCATACGTTTAGTAACGGATAAGAATTACGAGTATTGAGTAATGGTGTATAAATGATGCCCTAAGGAAGAGTTATAACATCCCTTAGATTGTTATTGAGGTGTTAAACAAGTGTTAAGGAGGTTCCATAAGGATCGGAGATCAAACGAGTCGACGAAACAATTCTCGGAAAACTGGGCAAACCTACGGCCAGACATACTGGCCCTATAAAATGTATGGACCATATGTCCAACCGTAGATTTAACCCAGTAGAGCATACTTCACTGGACCAGATCTATGGCCAGACATACGGACCGTATGTTAGTCCGTATAATCTGGTTGGGTTTGAACTCAATTTATATAAGGGACCTCTCCTTCATTTCTTTTCATTTCATCTTTCACCTCCAAACTTCAAGAAATCTCTAGAACATTTCCATACACTTCAACCATAAGAAAACAATAGAAATCAAAGATCAACAACAAGAATTAGAGTGAATCAAGTGAAGGAAACCTCGTTAAAGTTATTCAAATCAAGAAATCCCAAGAGAGATGAAATAGGGTTTTGGTGCAAAAGGGTGTATCACCATTCAAGGTTTATTCCTCCATCATCTAAGGTAAGTTTCATGATCTTTACATGTTGTTTGAAGTATTTATAAGTTGAAACTCATGGATTGTAGAAGAGTATGAGAAATGGGTCATAAATGTGTGAATAGTGTCATTAGTGAGTAGTAGTTGAATTGAATCATGAAAATGGATGTGTTGAGATTATAAATACATTATAAACGACATTTAGAACATGGAATAAGTATTGGATATGAAAGAACATGATGATGGATTTTGGTCATGATTATGGAGAATTGGAGTGAAATTGTGAAATGCGAATAATGTAAATGAATGACGATTGTTGTTAGCGATATTGTGATTGTTGTTATGAATGTTGGTAGTTGATATGGAATATGGAGGAAAGTAGTATAAACAAAGGAGATGTTGCCCAAATTTCTCTAGCTTTAGTAAGCTCGTTCCTATAATGGTATGGCTAATGTTGATACAAATTCCCTTGAAGGTATAAACGAGCGCATTAAAGGAGAACGAGCAAGCAATAGAATAGTTAAGCGACAAAGGTATGTGAGTCTATCCCTTTCTTTCTAAGGCATGAGTCCTATGGCATGAATTTCCCCTTTCTTATGAATGTTCCATCTTCAAGAAGACTATGAGTCCTTGTTCATGAATAGCCATACGGGATAAGAGATATGCTACGATTATGATAATGATAATGCTAAGCTAAGTCTAGAGATGCTATAGTCTATGATATGATGTTCCAATTAAGCTAATGAAGCTATCCATAGTCCATTGATGTTGATCATTATATACACTCACCTTATGTTGTTCCTTCGAGGTGAGGCAGGATACTTATGAATGTTCCATAATGAAGTCGGGGGTCCACGACCTTACGTCACCCCGATAGAGTACGATTATCTATAAGTTTTTATGCATGTATTGCTATAAGTATATTATGATGAGCATACTATGATGAGTTATGATAAGCATATTATGACGAGTATACTATGATGAGCATTATATAATGAGCATATGATGATATCACACCGCGCCTATATGGTCGGGCAGTCATCGCTAAGGCGGGAAGCTATACACCATGGCCAGACGGCATGGGCAGACACCACTAGTGGGCGGCATGAGATGATACCCCGGACGCGGGAGGCCTGGACATGTGCTAATGCTAATGCTAATGTTATTGATTATCACACCGCACCTACATGGTCGGGCAGCTTATACATTTATGCATATATGATATGATGATGAGTATGGAAGTAAGCCAGCATATATGATTTCCTCTATGATTCAGTCAGTCACAGATTGCTTTCCATTGATGCCTCCTTAATTCATTGATGTCTTACTATTGTTTATGCCTTACATACTCTGTACAATATTCGTACTGACGTCCTTTTTGTTATATCCCGTATTTTTGTACATTGGGATATTTTAAGCTAATCGCGATAAGTTAAGGGCAAGACTATTTTGGGATACGAGGTAGAGACTTTTAACCTCCGATTTTGTTTTAATGCACAAGTTGCTTATAAATTTTATTTGGTATAGAAATATTATTGGAGATTAGGGATTAATTAACCATGATTAGATTATTAAGTGGGATTAAAGTTTAATTTGTCACACTCTTAATCCGATAGGGTGTGATGGGCACCCGACCCTTACCTAGGGCCGAGCGAACCCGCTGACTCTCGTGATACTCATTGGGCCCTCATGGCGTAGCATAAATACATAATGGAAGATTTTCAGAAAACCAACTTGCTTTTCATCTTTTTCAAATCAAATAAAACCTGTAATCATATAAAACCCGTAAAATAATATATCACAATGCATCGGCTTATGGAGCCGCTTACAAAACTGACATACTACATACGCGACACTGTCTGCAAAGTCTCTAACATGGAACATGAATCCATTTCATATTGCTCAGACTCGGCAGCACTCCGGAGAGAATGGAGCTCGCCAATCCATTTGGAACATCATATTAATATCTTCAACTCGTGCCGGGTGTACCGCGCGGCATGAAACGCAGCCCCCGAAGAAAGGGGGTCAGTACGGAATATGTACTGAGTATGTAAGCCATGAAATACAATAAGTGGGATCATACTAAAGTAGTGAGTACAGAAAATCATAAAACTTGCCTTTGAAAGCGTTTGTCATGCATATCAAATCATATAATCATCATGTAAACATATAGCGTGTCCCGACCCTCTAGTGAGGGACTCGGTAGGTAAAATCATCATAATCAGATATACATATAACGTGCCCCGGCCCTCTAGTGAGGGACGCGGTAAGTAAAATCATGTCATCATCATGCATGCATATACATATATACATACCGTACCCGGCCCTCTAGTGAGGGACTCGGTGAATAGCGTGTCCCGGCCCCGCTAGCAAGGGACTCGGTATGCCATCCTGGCCACCATATCTATATCATCATATCATCATCATATCATCATCATATCATATATATATATATATATATATATATATATATATATATATATAACGTGCCCCGGCCCTCTAGTGAGGGACGCGGTGAATAATGCAATAGAGTCGTGCACGAATACATGCCACGGCCCGGACGGTGAAGGACATATCATAATCGGCACGAGCGAGTAGTGAGAAACCAAATGCAATTAAAACATCTCAAAGACTCAATGAAGTAGTCTAAACGGAACGTCATTTGAAAATCGGACAATAGTTATATCAAATATCTTTCGGAAACATAACATACATCATAAATGTATTAACAAAACCATAGGGATCACAGTCACATTTAAACCATAGGGATCATAATCTTACGCCAAACCAATCCGAGTCCGCCTCGAAAGTTACAAACATTATTCACTTTAGAACTTTTGCGAACAAATCGAAGCGATCCGAGGCCTACTGCGAAAGTTACGGACGTTCGTAGTTTTCGGTTAATCGTTTAGGAAACAAACTCTTTTTGAAAACAAACTTTTATGCAATCTTTGAAATCCATTCATGCGAAAAACATAAAGACCATAATTTGACTACATTAAGAATATGAATATCAAGAAACAAATATGGATCATAAGCATGCTCGGACCGTAAGAGTAGAATTACCTCGGGGTACATGTCATAACTTACTTTTCACTAAGACATGCCAAAGAAAGAAGGGATAAGCTTACATACCTTAGCCGCTTCCTAAGCTAATCCGAACTTACGCCTCTACTTCTCACGATCTACAATAATGTTATTAGGCATCAACCATTAGCCATAACACTTAAGAATCCAATTCCAAATTAATACTTTATCTACAAAAATTTAAATACATTTCCCTATAAATTGGACATCCCAGGAATTTAATTCATGCCAAATCATTATCAACAATACCAACAAACATAATAACAATATCAATAATCAATCCCGACGCATTCTAACACTAGTAACTCTTTCTCACATACTTCAACATTTCATTATATTCAATTCGACTGCTTGCATTCAAATCAACATAACCACTCATACATTCAATTAATAATCCGAACCCATTCAAACAATATTCGAGAATGCTTTCAACAATTCATACAATATTTCAAACAACCCAAACAAAGCTCCAACTCACCCGAAATCACTCCCAAACCCGAGAACAACACTAACACATTTCCTTCTTCCACATTCATAAACTATGTCAACAATACATACGTTTACAATTTCATTTTCATAAATTCAAGAAACCATATCAAGGTCCCATTATCTTCCAATTTAGACCATACAATTACAACCTTAACTTGGATCATTAAAACTTCATTTTACATCATAGAATTTACAACGACGACAACCAAAATACTACATCACATTAGTTCCACATGCCTACACCAAATCAGCCCATTTTCGGCTACAACAACAACATACCAATTCCATGATTTCCATCCATTTCTACACATTACAACAACACCCAAACATGCGAAATACAATTAATTCACTACTCCTATACAACACACACTACACACGGCCAAGACACAACACATACGGCCCAACTTCAACTTACCATATTTCATGAGTTTTCATCCATTTCCACATTCCACAACATGCACAAACCATGCATAACATATAGAAATAAAGATTAAATCTCACCTTTTTCCTTCAACTTTTCCTCTCGGCTAAGCTTGCCAATTGCACAAACGGATGTTTTTCTTGCTCCAACAACCCCTCCACGTTGATGAGGACCTTCCAATTGATATGAAAGCTAGAAGAAACAAATTTTTCTTGAACAATTTTTTTTGGAGCTTATTCAGCCATAGCTATGCCCGAATGACTCTCTCTTGCTCTCTCTCAAATTTTCTTGAACTTTCTAAGGTGGAGAGGAAATAATATGACTAATTAGTCATCCTCTACATGCTTATTAATCACACAAGTGTACCATGGCCCACACCATCCACATGCACGTCACATGCCCTTCTTGATTCATGAATTTTTAGTTTCTAAAGCTTCACTTTTGGCCCCATATTTCATGAAATATTAGTTTTCATTATTTCACTTTTACCCCAAATTTTCCTTAATATCTCCCTCCAATGAAATCATAAGCAACTTATGCCTTACAACAAAGTCGGAAGATAGCCTTGTCCATAACTCTCCGCAACCAACTTAAAAATATTCCGACGTACAAAATGCGAGATATAACATAATTATTCACTAATTAAGCCATAAGTGGTCGTGTGGGCCCCACCCGTGACATGTCCAAGTGTAATTGGCTTAAACTTTGGGTGGGACACATGTCCAGCCCATGGACATCCTATATATAGAAAGTTGATGATTCATTCATCAACCATCCACTTCATTTCTTCACCTGCAAACTTGAGAAACCTTAAGAGATAGAGAGAGAGACTCTCGGCCATGGCTGGCCGAGATTAGAGCTCTTGAGTATTGATCAAAAATAATTTTCTCCAAGCATTTCAACTCTTTGGAAGGTGCATAGCAACGTGGAGTAGTCATTGGAGTAGTAAGAACAAGTATTAATTCAAGGCACAAATTCTAGCCAAGTTGAGAAGTCAAGTGTTCAAGGTAAGGTTTAATCTTCTTTTACATGTATGGAGGATGGTTTGAGCGTGTTGTATTGTGTAGTTATGGATGAAATTTGTAGAGTTATGTATGTTGGTATTAAGGCCGTGTAGGGGCTGTTTTGTGTAGGAATGATGAATTGATTTTACTTGGTATGTTGGTTGTTGTTGTTATGGATTTTATGATGAAAATGAAGGTTTAATGGTTCAAGTTAGAATTGTAATTGTTTGTGGGCTGTTGTAGAAGCTAATATGATGTTAATATAGTTTCTTACATTTATGTGAATGATGTTGTTAACGTGTGGTTGTTGGTATAGTTCATGAATTTGGAAGAGGAGGATGTGTTGTTGTTATTCTTATTGAACTTGGAAGATTATATGTTGTATTGCGTGTTAGTTGGGCTGTTTTGGAGTGTTGTACGGGCTGTCCGGAATGTCCTCGAGTCATGTTTGACTAGTCTCGGGTTGATACTTAAATGCATGATTAGTGATGTTGGCTTGGTTGTATGTAGTTGATTTGAATAGAAGCGAAACGTCGTCTAATTATCTAGAAAGGAGTTACTAACGTTAGAATACGTTTTGAATTCCCCGTAGCTTAACCGTAGTTCTTGACGTCTTAATATAGGTTGAGGTACTATTGAGCAGCGTATACGTGTTGTGTTACGAGTAAACGCTAAAGGTATGTAAAACCTATCCCTTCTTTCTTTTGGCATGTCCTAGAGGTAAGTATGATACGATATGAGCTTCGGGGTAACTCTATTCATATGTTCCGAGCATGTTTATGATTCTTATTCACTTCTTGATGTTAGACTTCTTAATATAGTCGAGCTACTGCCCTCGAGTTTCTATATGATTGGATAGTAAACGATGCGTAAAAGTTCCTATTCTTGAAAGACTTCATAATAACTAATGACCATAACTTTCATAAGCTGTTTCGTATTAATTTGATACATGTCTATGATCCCTGAGGCTTTATTTCGATATAGTTCATAATGATATTCAAAGAGTACAGAGTATGACTATCGTCCTGATACTCAAGTGTTAGTTAGTCTACTTATCTATTGAGTCTCAAAAGATGATTTATATGCATATGGTTATTCACTACTCCGCTCGTGCATACTGTTATTACATCTTTCACCGAGTTCCTCACTAGAGGGCCGGTACGTATATATATATTATGGTGTTATCTTTGTGTTATGGTGTTATCTTGTGTTATGGAGCTATCTTTGTGATACGGAGTTATCTTTTGTGATACGGAGCTATGCCGTGATACGGATTTATCTGCCGTGATACGAGTTATCTTTGTGTTCGAGGGTATCTTGTGTTATGGCGCCAAAGACGGGGGTGGCGACCATGTTCACCGAGTCCTATAATGGGCCGGATATGATATATGATATTAACATGCATGATTTGTGTTTCAAAAGCAAGCATTTTGGTATTCGGTTATTGTACTCGTTTTCGTGCATTTTATTTCGATTATAATCTTTCTCGTATTTCATGCTTTATATACTCGGCACATATTTAAATCGACCCCCCTTTCTTCGGGGCCGTGTTTCATGCCCGCAGTACGTACGCTCGTTTTGGTGATCCGACTTAGGATACCTATTCTGCCATCTTGGGGTGCTCCCTTGCTCCGGAGCCTATATTTTTGGTACAGATCCTTTTGTGTATATGCATGCTTAGCCAGGGGTAGGCGGGGCCCTGTCCCGTCATATGACACTGTCATTATTCTTAGAGGTCTGTAGACACATGTGTGGGTCTGTATATAGTTGCTGCTTAGTCGTGTATATATGTATATATGTTTTGGGATACTGTATGTAGTGGCAGCCTTGTCGACTTGCGTATGTATATAGTTGGGGCATTCCCACATGTTATAATAGCCTTGCCGGCTTATGTGTGATATTATCTATCGAAAGTTGTAACTCCTCAGGAGACAGGTTGCTATGATATGTCTATATATGTGACAGTTTTGAGATGACGTCTTGACTCTTTATATATAAGTTCTTTATTATGCTAGTTGTGGGCTGATTATAGTTAATAGGTGTATAAGAGTGTCCAGTTCGGACACTAGTCACGGCCTACGGGGTTGGGTCGTGACAAAAGTGGTATCAGAGCAGTTCATCCTCGGAGTGTCTACAGACCGTGTCTAGTAGAGTCTTGTTTATCGGTGTGTTATGCACCACATCTATAAACAGAAAGCTATAGGACATTTAGGATGTTACCTTTCTTTCATATCTAAGATCGTGCGATAGAGCCAAGTCATAGGAAATGAGATTCCTTATACTGACATTTGATTTCAGCAGAAGAACGACGTCGACAGGAAAAATGACTTACGATATTGGAAGATACAAAGCACGCAGGTAAGTAAAGGTACGAAAGATATATGTCGGGTAAGGTATTGAAGTACGATCGAAATGTAAAGTTGAAGATTGAAAGGGAAAGTAAACAGGAAAGTGTAACAGGTGCAGTTTGAGTTGGACATACGAGGTAAGCTCATTATTTTCATACTGTTGTTAATATTGGGAGCCCTGTGTGGCTTGATATGATATGCTATATCTATATATATATATATATGTTGGCCCTGTGAGGCCTTGTTGGTATTTCTTGCGTGCAGGTTTTGAGATAGTAAGAAATACAGAGAAAACTCTGCCAAAATTTTCTTAGAAATAAGAAGAGAATGAGATATAGGTTTGTAATATGTCTTGAAAGGTCGTGCCAATAGTAATGATAGGGTTTGACTAAGTTGCGAGTACGGCTGACCTCGAGAAATAAGTTAACTGCTGAATTGATGGAAATAGTAATTAGGAGGTCGATATCGATATGGAAAGATGATTTAGAAAAGGGCTGGCAAATCTTGATAGAGTGTTATATTAAGGTACCGACTGAATAGATAAGCAGGGATAGATTACGACGAGTTTATAGTTAAAAGAAGTAATAGTATGATTAAGACAAGGGTACAGAGGAAAATGAATTGTGACGGATATGAATATATTGATAAGACAGCTTGTGAGATATTAAGGATAAGATTGACCAGAAAGGATAAAAGGTTAAGAAGTGTTACACCATAGGATTGAATACGAACAGGGTATGATGTGAATATAATGAGGTTGCTATGAAAATAAGTAAAGCCTAGTGAGGAAGTGGCTAAAAATATGACGTGATCTATGTGACTAAAGTATAAGGGCAAGTTATGGAACGAATAAAAAGGACTTATAAAGTCCTCTATAGGGAAGGTTCAGAATAAGGATTATGTGATAATGGAAATGATAGCGAGTACAAGAAAAGGAAGAGTAATTGAAAGAAGGAAATAAAAAGAAAGCGTGATAACAGCGTAGTGATAGATCATGACATGGGTAGCTGAGGACACGGGTACTATAAGTGACGGGGACGAAAGACCAAGTTATAAAAAGATGAGTAACGAGGTAGAATGAATGCTAGGGAATGACTGGTATGATACGAATAAACATGGGTGAACAGAATACGTTTCGAAAATGAGAAAAGGATTATGCGGAAGTAATGTGTTCCGAATGATACGGAGGTAGCATAAGATTCCTCGTGTGCAGGATAAAAGATAGACATAAATGGGAGAAATGATAAGGGAATTCTAGCGGAAGCATCCAAGATAGACATAATTAATTGAGTACGAGTATGGAACGAAAGGGGGATATATAGTTATGAACTTAAAGGTGTAGTACGATGACATAATGATAAGATAAGGCCATTATTAAGACAAACTTGATATGTTTTGAGTAAGTTAGAAGCCAGTGTTGGGTACACAACAGGGGTAAAAAGGCATAAGGCATGAAGGGGTACTGCGTCCACACGACTTTACCTCGAAAATAGTGGAATCCTTAAGGGACAAAGACGGTAGGCTTGAGGAAAAAATGGTGTATTATAAATTCATCAAAGGAAACAGATGAAATAGGTTGGAATAAAGATAGCATTTCAAGAGAACTTTGGACACTCATCGTCGGAATAAAAGTGCTGCCTAATTGAGATTAGAAATAGGGACATGGGATAAAGTATAATCGGATAATGGTATAAGTACACCCTTAAGGGGGGAGAAGGTAAGAGGAATGCAAGTATAAGATAGAAATAATTGACACTGCAATATATTTGATATGGATGCTTGAGCTTCAAGTGAGGTCCCTTGCTGAAACAGATTAGTAAGATCTGAAAGCCAGCAATAAATGAATAGAAGTCAGGATGGTAATTGAGACAGTGCTGAGGATTATTTGTAGAGTTCTTGAATGATATGACATTAGAAAGT
The DNA here is from genome assembly GCF_029784015.1 of Lycium ferocissimum. Taxonomy (NCBI): domain Eukaryota; kingdom Viridiplantae; phylum Streptophyta; class Magnoliopsida; order Solanales; family Solanaceae; genus Lycium; species Lycium ferocissimum. The sequence goes on from NC_081352.1 coordinate 21,951,264, forward strand.
GGGTGCGTATAAAAAGAAAGAATACGACAAGGGAATGGTATAGAGTAATTTAAGAGATATTGTAAAAGATAGCAATGCTAAGTTGGATTAGAGGCTAAGATGTTGACAATCGAGTTGCTCGCGGATGATATTGCAACGTATAGATAGCAAAGGAGAAGGAATAGAAAATCTCCTATAGAAGGATATGAGAAAATCAAAGGAGTGAATAGAGGAAGGGAAAGGAGTATGACAAGTTAGGCTACGAGCGAGTTTTTAGTACGGATGAGTCATGTAAAGCATAATGAACCAGGAGAAGGAAAGACTATGACTAAGATTGGATATATTTTATACAAGTTGTACAATAATAGTTATGCAACCTACGAATATTTGTATGCTAAGAATGAGACCAAGTGAGTACTTGATAAGAAGAGTAAGGATTCGGTAATAACAATGTGGTTGTAATATGGGTTACAGTAAGGAAAGGTGTAAGATGGTTTGAGCCAAATTATCGAGATAGAATTAGTACTGAGGGCAAATAGGACATGGCCATAGTTGAGCCCCGATGCCGATCGAAAGATACGAGAGGAGAATGCAAGGTAAAGCATAAAGACTAGTGAAACGACGCTAAGGTATTTCTCGTGCTAATTTGAGCACCTTCGCATATTCTTGTAAAGACTGCAACATAATGTGTGACAGAAAAACTAAGAGCAAAATCTGAGTAAAAAGGGGCAATAGAAGAGTTTGAATTAAAGATAAAGAAATGACACGAGATAATGTGCCTAGAGTGTTACAAGTTGGGTTGAGGGAATTATAGAATGGTTTAAGTGAGACGATCAGAACAAGCTGTTTACTGATGACAGTGAACCTATATGTCAAATAAAAAATGTGTCAGAATTGCACCAGCTGATGATAGTTAAAGCACAGAGCGGCTATGTAAAGTTATTATATGAGGGAACTTCATCGCCACTTGATAACTAACTCTAAGGATAGAGGTTAAGAGCTAAAAAGTAGAGTGAAAGTTAAAGTCTTTTAAAGAAGTCAAGAAGTAGTGTATGCGGCTAAAGATTTTAGAACATGGACTTCATTACAAGCTTACCTCGCACTCCACGGAAGTATGAATCTATATGGGTTATTGTGGATAGGCTGACAAAATCAGCCCATTTTCTCTCCATCAAGACTACTTATTCAGCTAAGGACTATGCAAGGTTATATCAAGGAGATAGTGAAACTTCACAAGGTTCCCACATCTATTATATCGGACAGAGGAGTTCAGTTTACAGCTAACTTCTGGAGACCATTCCAGAAATGATTGGGGACACAAGTGAGTCTTATCACAGTATTTCACCCTTAAACTGACGGACAGGCCGAGCGCACTATTCAGACACTAGAAGATATGTTGTGGGCCTGTGTTATTGATTTCAGAGGTAGCTGGGATGATCATCTGCTACTTATTGAGTTTGCCTGTAATAATAGCTACCATTCTAGCATTCAGATGGCACCGTATGAGGCTATGTATGGCAGAAAGTGCAGGTCATCTATTGGCTGGTTTGATATTGGGGAGACTAAATTAATCGGCCCAGATATGATTCAGCAGGCTATTGATAAGGTGAAACTTATTCGGGAAAGGTTATTGGCAGCCCAGAGTCGACAGAAGTCATATGTAGATAATCGGCGTCGACACTTAAAGTTCTAGATTGGCGATTGGGTATTTTTGAAGGTGTCACCTATGAAGGGTGTAATGAGATTCGGCAAGAAGAGGAAGCTTAGCCCGAGGTATATTGGGCTTTATCAGATTGTTCGTAAGGTAGGCAAGGTTGCCTACGAATTAGACCTACCATCCGATGGGAAGCGATACACCCGGTGTTTCACGTGTCTATGCTTCGCAAATGCATTGGTGACCCTTCCAGATATTCCGTGGATGATGTCCAAGTGACAGAGGAGTTACCGTACGAGGAGAACCCTGTAGATATACTGGATCGTCAAGTGAGAAGGTTGCGTACTAAAGACGTGGCTTCCGTTAAAGTATTGTGGCGAAACAATAACAGGGAGGAGATGACTTGGCAAGCTGAAGAGGAGACGAAGAAGAAATATCCTTACTTGTTTCCTATGCCTACAGGTAATTTAAACTCCCAAATTGCTTATGTTGATTGATAAGTGAACTATATGTGATAGTTATAAAAGAAACTCCCCCGAAGTCCCTGTAAGACCTGGTGAGACTAGTTTAACATTCGAGGACGAATGTTCTAAAGGGGAGAAGGATGTTATATCCCGTATTTTTGTACATTGGGATACTTTAAGCTAATCGCGACAAGTTAAGGGCAAGACTATTTTGGGATACGAGGTAGAGACTTTTAACCTCCGATTTTGTTTTAATGCACAAGTTGCTTATAAATTTTATTTGGTATAGAAATATTATTGGATATTAGGGATTAATTAACCATGATTAGATTATTAAGTGGGATTAAAGTTTAATTATTCACTAATTAAGCCATAAGTGGCCGTGTGGGCCCTACCCGTGACATGGCCAAGTGTAATTGGCTCAAACTTTGGGTGGGACACATGTCCAGCCCATGGACATCCTATATATAGAAAGTTGATGATTCATTCATCAACCATCCACTTCATTTCTTCACCTACAAACTTGAGAAACCTTAAGAGATAGAGAGAGACTCGGCCATGGCCGGCCGAGATTAGAGCTCTTGAGTATTGATCAAAAATAATTTTCTCCAAGCATTTCAACTCTTTGGAAGGTGCATAGCAACGTGGAGTAGTCATTGGAGTAGTAAGAACAAGTATTAATTCAAGGCACAAATTCTAGCCAAGTTGAGAAGTCAAGTGTTCAAGGTAAGGTTTAATCTTCTTTTACATGTATGGAGGATGGTTTGAGCGTGTTGTAATGTGTAGTTATGGATGAAATTTGTGGAATTATGTATGTTGGTATTAAGGCCGTGTAGGGGCTGTTTTGTGTAGGAATGATGAATTGATTTTACATGGTATGTTGGTTGTTGTTGTTATGAATTTTATGATGAAAATGAAGGTTTAATGGTTCAAGTTGGAATTGTAATTGTTTGTGGGCTGTTGTAGAAGCTAATATGATGTTAATATTGTTTCTTACATTTATGTGAATGATGTTGTTAACGTGTGGTTGTTGGTATAGTTCATGAATTTGGAAGAGGAGGATGTGTTGTTGTTATTCTTGTTGAACTTGGAAGATTATATGTTGTATTGCGTGTTAGTTGGGCTGTTTTGGAGTGTTGTACGGGCTGTTCGGAATGTCCTCGAGTCATGTTTGAATAGTCTCGGGTTGATACTTAAATGCATGATTAGTGATGTTGGCTTGGTTGTATGTAGTTGATTTGAATAGAAGCGAAACGTCGTCTAATTATCTAGAAAGGAGTTACTAACGTTAGAATACGTTTTGAATTCCCCCGTAGTTTAACCGTAGTTCTTGACGTCTTAATATAGGTTGAGGTACTATTGAGCAGCGTATACGTGTTGTGTTACGAGTAAACGCTAAAGGTATGTAAAGCCTATCCCTTCTTTCTTTTGGCATGTCCTAGAGGTAAGTATGATACGATATGAGCTTCGGGGTAACTCTATTCATAAGTTCCAAGCATGTTTATGATTCTTATTCACTTCTTGATGTTAGACTTCTTAATATAGTCGAGCTATCACCCTCGAGTTTCTATATGATTGGATAGTAAACGATGCATAAAAGTTCCTATTCTTGAAAGACTTCATAATAACTAATGACCATAACTTTCATAAGAAGTTTCGTATTAATTTGATACATGTCTATGATCCCTGAGGCTTTATTTCGATATAGTTCATAATGATATTCAAAGAGTACTGAGTATGACTATCGTCCTGATACTCGAATGTTGGTTAGTCTACTTATCTATTGAGTCTCAAAAGATGATTTATATGCATATGGTTATTCACTACTCGCTCGCGCATCTTTGTTATTACATCTTTCACCGAGTCCCTCACTAGAGGGTCGGGTACGTATATATATATTATGGTGTTATCCGTGTTATGGTGTTATCTTTGTGTTATGGAGCTATCTTTGTGATACGGAGCTATCTTTGTGATACGGAGTTATGCTGTGATACGGAGTTATGCTGTGTTCTAGAGTATGCTATGTTATGGCGCCAAAGACCGGGTGGCGACCATGTTCACCGAGTCCTATAATGGGTCGGATATGATATATGATATTAACATGCATGATTTGTGTTTCAAAAGCAAGCATTTTGGTATTCTGGTTATTGTACTCGTTTTCTGTACTTCTTATTTCGGTTATAATCCGTTTCGTATTTCATGCTTTATATACTCGGTACATATTTCGTACCGACCCCCCTTTCTTCGAGGGGAAATTTGCGTTTCATGCCCGCGGTACAAACGCTCGTTTTGGTGATCCGCCGGCTTAGGATACCTATTTCGCCATCTTGGGTGCTCCTTTGCTCGGAGCCTATATTTTTGGTACAGATCCTTTTGTGTATATGCATGCTTAGCCAGGGGTACGGCGGGGCCCTGTCCTGTCATATGACACTGTCATTATTCTTAGAAGTCTGTAGACACATGTGTGGGTCTGTATATAGTTGCTGCTTCGTCGTGTATATATGTATATATGTTTTGGGATACTGTATGTAGTGGCAGCCTTGTCGGCTTGCGTATGTATATAGTTGGGGCATTCCCACATGTTATAATAGCCTTGCCGGCTTATATGTGATATTATCTATCGAAAGTTATAACTCCTCAGGAGACAGGTTGCTATGATATGTCTATATATGCGACAGTTTTTAGACGACGTCTTGACTCTTTATATATAAGTTCTTTATTATGCTAGTTGTGGGCTGATTATAGTTAATAGGTGTATACGAGTGTCCAGCTCGGACACTAGTCACGGCCTACGGGGTTGGGTCGTGACACTTTTCTTCGGACGCTGTATTCATGCCCACAGGTATACAAGGAGGTGATCCAGAATCATAGGAGCTAGCGGCTGATTTGAGAGCACTCCATTTTTCCGGAGGTGCCATTGATTATTCTTTTGGTGTATATATGTATATATTCATGATTGGGCACGACGGGGTCCTGTCCCTTCCATATGTCTAATAGTCTAGTAGAGGCTCGTAGATACGCAGTATGGGTAGTATGGTCTCACAGTCTTCATGTATATGCATGTATATATTATTTTTGATAGCCGAAGGGCTTATGTTTATAAAAGCAAATATGTTCCAAATGATGATAGATTTCTATGCTTATGAGTATATATTATGAATGAGAGCAGATAAGTAACGAAGTGTGCGGTGTTCGGTGGTTAGCCCCGGATACCCGTCATAGCCCGTAGCTCGGATCGTGACAGTATCGGTCATGCATCATGAATGTATGAGATTACGTGCAATCGTATATCAATTATTAACAATCAAATTCTATATCACAAGTACCAACAATGAGGTCCGCCAACAATGTATCGTATCTCAATACCAACAGTGGTATGCCAACAATATATCAATATCACAAGTACAAACAATGGGTATGCCAGCAACATATCCAAGTACAAATTCCAACAGCGGTTATGTCAATTCTATCCCAGTCAAGACGATAACGCAAATTCCAATTTCCACCACTGCTCAGGGCATTAACCAGCACAATAGAACAATTAAAGCACACACAACAGGGTGGCTAGTACCAACACCCACCAAATCAATCAGTTGATATACATTATTACCACTTCCCTAAATCAGCATATTAGCTTAGGACAAGAATCTCACCCTGCACTCGAAGTCATTCATCACAACTTAATTAGGACTCATTCACAGCCACTACCAACCACACCCGATCCGCAACTCTCAAAGTAAGAAATTTCTCCTTCTTACTTGTAATAGAATAACGAAACATGATTTCTAGGTCCTTACGCTTCGATCAATGGGTTAGTTAATCTCGTTTGGGTTTTGGTTGATGGGTTTATGGGGTGTTGATAGGCTGAATTTTAAAACTAATTTAGCGTTAGAATCATCTAAACATCAAATGTTGTGTATTTAATGAATAGATTTGGACCTAGGAACTGAAACATAGTAAATAAAATTCACTTAAAGATCTTATTCGAATATTCTTGAAATCTGTGTTGGTTTGTTGTTAGAACAGTTCCATAATGGACTTGGACTTCATGCACCCTAGTTTTTGGTTCGATCTGGGTTGAGAAACGACGTTTGGGTCAAGTTCTAGGGTTGTGGATTGAAATACTCCATTGGATTTTTTGGGGACGACGATACCGCTTCAGCGGTTGGATTACTGCTGCAGCGGTACCGCTGTAGCGTTCATCCTACCACTTTACTGGTCAAGAGAGAATTGCACATGACCGTAATAGTGTCCTGCTGATCGTAACAGCGGCACCACTTTACGCGGTCGCGCAAACCCCCGGTGCCTGCGGTTTAACCATGTATTATGCGATGAGGAGGGACTTCGTCCATTATTCAAGTTGTTCTCTTCTAGACTGATACAAAATTATTAAGATGTGAATCTAACACTTTCCTAAATCCCTTGCTGGTTAAATTGCACAGAACCCAGAAGAATTTCAACAAGTCCAAGGAGGGGAGGAGGTTCCCGCATAAGAGAAATTCCCAACTCCCTAGAGTAACCACCTGTACTTACAGCAGCTGCCCATGTCCTTATTATTGGAGCGGGGCTTTGATATGACCAAGGTGGACAAATGGGCTTCAGATTTTCTTACTCGGTTAGAGTGAATCAAATGGAACCATTTGGTTAAGGATCTCGGGTTTTGCAATGAAATCTTGGTGAGGGAGTTTTACGCTATGTTGCCTACGGTGGACTGGGATTCTTCCTCCCCAGAGATTTTTATTCGGGGTACCAGGATGAAGGTCGGGCCAAAAGCTATTAATAGGGTGCACAAACTAGACAACACTCCGGAGCCCCATTTTGCAGCTAAGGCAGCGGAGCAGGATTCGAGGTAGTTGGCCTCAGTCTTTGATTCATGAGAGTGAGATGAAGTATGACATTTGGGTTGAGGGAAAGGTTGCGATTTCTAGTGATTGTTTTACTGCGGAGGCAAAGAGGTGGTTGAACATTATTTCTCATAGGGTTCGACCGTCGAAGAATGTCCAGGATGTGACTTTTCCCCATGCCTTAGTTGTTGCCTGTGTCCCTGCGGACATTCCAGTTATTGTAGGTGCTCAGGTAGTTGCAGAGTGGAATGACTTCCTGAGAGACGGGGGCTCGAGTCTGATGTTCCCATCCTTGACCACCTCGCTATACAAGAGATTTAAGGTGCCCAGAGAGAATGCGATGGACGAGTGGGTCCTTACGGATAATTTATTTCACCCACTTCTGGTGAAAGGTTGGGGTACTGTCGTTGTTAGCAGGGAGGGTAGGAAGAAGAGGAAGGTTAGTGATGCCCGCGATGGAGGCAGTGAGGCTGGGGCTGATGATTAGGGCGGTCAGGAGATCGAGGCCGGGGCCTCTCGCCTTCAAGGGCCATTTGAGTGCATGGACGCACGCTTCGATGAGATGGTGGGTATGTTCCCGAAGTTGCCTATGTTTTTTGGGGGTTCAAGCTCATCCAGGGAGGCTACCGCCTTTGTCACTAGGGATGAGATGAAAGGTTATTTCAACACCCAGAATACTATGGGAGAGTCGCTCGCCTTCATGCAGACAGTCTATTTTACCTTGTCAATAAACCAAAGGAAACTTCGGGAGGAGTTCGATGCTGAGGTTGCCAGAAATATATCCTGGGATAAGGTGTTCATCCATAACTGGAGAGGGACTAAGGCCATATGAGACACCATGCGTCCTGGCGTGCTGATTCCCATGGGAGATGAGGATGACTCTAACAGGTATTCCTTTCTGTAGATGGCCCGAGGGGTTGGAGGTTCAGTTAGGCAGGTGGAGGTAGTTGGCAGCTCTGACGACGATGACGCCATGAGCAAGATGGATGATTAGAGACCCTTCTTACCCCCCTCCCCCCTCCCCCCACCCCTTGTTCCCTTTTGATGATGATATACTTACCCATGTCGGGTTCTACATGTTTAGACAATCTTTCTTTTTCTTTGGTTTGTTTTGCTTCTCCTGTTTGGATGATGTTTTCCTTTATGGTCCTTTGTTAGCCTTGTTTTGGGCTTAATATTCGGATAATTTTGTTTGAACGTGGGATTATTTGGTTTTCTTGTTTTGGTAATGGTAATGATGTTTATATGATGGTTTGAGTGATGCTTGCCCTCGTCGGGTCTATTTTTATATAACTGTTGGTTGGCCAAGCTGTTGTTGCTTCATTTGTTCTATTTAATGGCTAAAACAGTGGAAGCAGGCTGAAAACAGAGGAATGGTCCAAGTCTCTGAATCCAGTAGTACCGCTTCGACGGCTCAAAGACCGCTACAGCTATCCCGCTTCGACGGTAGAACGGCTGCAGAAGCGGTCGAGGAGAAAATAAAAGGAGTCGCTTCCGCAGTGGCCTACCCGCTGTAGTGGTAACGCTACAGCGGTTGGCTAACCGCTGGGGTGCAATACCTGGCAACAATATTAAACCAACTTGGATCTTTTCGCAACTAAAATCTTAACTCGACCACACTCAACACATATCAGACCTGATTCCAAATACGACTTACTTTTCGCGCGTGGATACCAATTGGAATCGTCTAGATACCAATTGGGCTCACCGAGATACCAATACGACCGAAGTAGCACGATTTTGAAAGAAAGAATGGAAATTTTCCTAGATGCCCTATAGCCTCCCGTGGACGGTTACGAACGTTTACGTACCATTCCACGAGACTCTACTAGACATTGCTCTTTTACCGAGTGGACTGGCAACCTAAGCTCTGATACCAATTTGTCACAACCAATTTCGGGACTGTGCGAGCACCTACCTTTCCCACCTCGGTAGGCGAAACCTCTCATTTATAGACACATCAATTAAGCAATAATCATTTAAAAGCATTAGATAAGTAAAAATACAGCGGAACTCCATAATACATTCAATAACTCAAATGTTATATGATTACAACAAAACATGATTACAGACTATATACAATTTCCCACGACCTAGTATAGACAAGTATAAGAGCGACTAAGTAATTCCAGAATTCCACTACATTCTAAAACTCAACCTCCATCCCAGAATGAAATGGGAGGAGGCCTTCCAGATAGGCACCGCGTATGTTCACATATGCTTCGATCAATCACCTGAAACAATCTACACCCCCAAAAATGTGCAGCAAGTGCAATATCAGTACGGACTACGCGTACTGACTAAGTATCATAGGCCGACAATGGTTAGTAACACATATTGGTAAAAGAATTCACGAATAATGATGATAATCACTAAATCAAATCACACATTCATATACCGTACATCACAAAATCAATATGCCTTAGGCCACAACTGCTCTCTAATGGATTATAAGTCAAACATCACCAACACAGATTCTCAATGGATAATTCCCAGGTCGTTCGTTTTAATTTAGGGGTAAGCTCATCGTTATAACGCCTTTTATCCTACCTCATTTAGAAACAATTCACGGCTAATCTTAGGGCAATTTAACAAGCACAAGTCAACAATATAAATCACATATAATCGAGTCCAGATACACATCATCGCTTAAGTAAAACCTCTAATCCACCCCTTCCCAAGTTTGAATACATCCACCCCAATCATTCGATCACGAATACAACATTAAGCATCTCAACATCAAGTCATGATACAATGCAATGCGATAATGGTATGAAAGCAATTCAATGCCATGTAAATGTGGTGTACATATATACTCCGGACGAAAATATCGACGTCGCGGTAGCACAACCCAGCGTGACTCGCAAAGTCTAAGTGCCACCCATCCCGGATCTTTGCCCAATAGATAGATGGGACCCCGGATCTTTGCCCACGGGAGGTTCTCACCGGCACCACCCTGGGGGACCCGTGGAGTCCATGCACTAATAACGATTTCGAAATAGTCATCGAACTCGGCCATGCAATAATGATGCCGAAATGGATCATCGGTCATCTCACGATCACTCAAGTAAAGAGTTGATCAAATATCAGTTTCACTCAATCAACGATACCGGATCATCACCGGGTATCCGCCATGCATCATGAATGAGTGAGAATTTATGCAATGCGTGTATCAACATCAACAACCAAGTTCAATATCAATTTCATACAATCAACGATTCTAGAATTGATCGTTGGACATCGGCCTTCTCACAATCACTCAAGTAAAAAAGTTTATCAAAATATCGGCTTACTCAATCAACGATAGCGGATCATCACCGGGTATCGGCCATGCATCATGAATGTATAAGAATGTGTGCATTGCATATATCAATCATCAACAATCAAATTCAATATCACAAGTATCAACAATGAGGTACGCCAAAAATGTATCATATCTCAATACTAACAGTGGTATGCCAACAATATATTAATATTACAAGCAGCAACAATGGGTACGCCAATAATATATTAAAGTATAAATTCCAGCAGCGGTTATGTCAATTCTATCCTAATCAAGACGATAACCCAAATTCCAATGTCCACCACTGCTCAGGGCATCAACCAGCACAATAGAACAATTAAAGCACACATAACGGGGTGGCTAGTACCAACACCTAACAGATCAATCAGTTGATATACATTATTACCACTTCCCTAAATCAGCATATTAGCTTAGGACAAGAATCTCACCCTACACTCGAAGTCATTCGTCACAACTTAATTAGGAATCAATCACAACCATGGGCACATTTTATTCTCTCATTTAGCAGCTAGACTCACCACAAGTAATCACATATTATAGGAAGTTTTCGTCGTTAGACATAAATAGATTTCATCCACTACTCTCATGGCACATAAATCCACCGATAATCAAGAAAAACCACATCAACTCCTAAGAAGTCTACAGGCCACAAGCCCGAACAAACAAGTCACATACAACAATACCATCCTAGAATTCCATCCCAAATCTCCAAATTTTCTACACATGCCTTCTCCGTTTCTTCTAACACAACAATACGAGAAACTAATCGGAGTCTACCGAAAGGGAGCCATAACCCACCTCATGGCCGAGCGGGTGCCACGAACATATGTTGATCCTTTAATTTGTTCACCATCTCGTAATCCACATGAAAAGTTTGGAGACACCCATGAGACCCAAAATTAGAATTTACCATTACGGTGTTTATCAAGGACTTCAAAATTGATAAGGTAGATATGGTATTTTATTCTACCCTTAGACTCACTTTCACATGCTAGTTGATTAATCAACCCTCATTTATGACATCATGACAATATTCTAAGTCACTAGCTAGGTCAAGTTGTCATTTTAGGCTTATCTTCAAGAAACCCATTTTCAAGATCCATAGTAGAGACTTATTTGTGCTTCAATGGGGAAAATGAAGGATTAGATTAGGAACCAAGTTGGGATAATGAACAAAGGGAAAATAACCCAAGGATTTATATCAAGAAGACAAGGAATTCATCTTTTTGGAAATTAAGAGATTGGAATACCCATTCTTGTGATTTCTAGATGAGAGGTTCTTGATAAGAATCTTTAATGGGAAGGAAGAATGGGGAAGGTTAGAGGCATTACTTCTTCCGAGAGAACATCATGTTTTGCTCCAAAAATACCTCATGGGCGGCTGGACCCTTTAGGGTTTGGAAAAGTGATGTCAAATCCCGAAATGTAACTTAAATAGGTGGAGTCACTGCTCGTAATCGCTGGGGCGGTCGAGTCACTGCTCCAACAGTACCGCTTCGGCGCCCAAGGTACCACTGGGGCGGTCCATGCGAAATCCTAAATATACCGCTTTTGCTATTACCCCGCCACTGACGCGGCCTGGCAGGTGTTGTAGCGGTTCAACTGGGCCCAGGGGCCCGGATCCAATTCTTTACACGCAACTCATTCGATTTCCCGATCAAGCTAATAGTTCCCAAGCTACGAGGGGAGTTTCAAGCATGTCTCTAGGAGCCGGCGTCACGAATATTTTGGAATTCACCGTAACGACAGAATGGGTTGTTATATCAGATACCAATTAAACAACCGTTCATCGTCGAACGGCAAGGACGCATCAAGGGTAATGACTCAGGTAAGTTTGGATAAATTTTACACATAAGTCCACCGGGAAAACACATGGGTGAGACTTAATCACGAGTCATAATCGGTAGGCGGTGGAATTTAACGCTCTGCGGACCGCTTCGGTGTACCGCCAAAGCGGCTGGTTCGCCGGGCTATTTGGAGCCGACGGGGATTCAGAAACTTAAAACCTTTTTCTCTTCCCCACCTCTTCCCATTCCACAAAAACACTCCCCCTCACCCACGACTCCTCTCCCACTCCCAACCAGTTACAACCTCTCAACTTTCCTTCCCAACCTGTCACGACCCAAACCGCCATGACCGGTACCCATCTAAATCCTAATGGGCGAACCAACATACATACCACCTAATCCATTAAATACGATTTTTATATAAATCAAGCTAAACAATTATTACTCATTTAACAACAAAAGAACAAGTAAATCATGCCATAAATACTCGGTAAAGAAGTGCGGAAGTTCTAACTATTACAATCCCCAAAATCCAAAAGTCATCATACAGGACTCTAAGCCAAAACATGTCTAAGAACTGAAATCTACCTAATAAATATCCATAATGTCCAGAATAAGAAAAGACATCATAAGTAGAAGATCTTAAAAGTTCGGGTACGAGAAGAAGCGCACCCCAAAAGCCGAACCAATTATACTCCACGCTAGATGTGAGGACGAGTAGCGGTCTGCTATATCAAAATCTGCACTCAAAGAATGTAGTAAGGTAGTATCAGTACAAACACTATGTACCGGTAAGCATCATAGGCTGACTAAGATTAGTATCATGCATATCTTATGAAATCACTAAATAAACAAGCCAGTCAATCATACACGAATATCAATACATCACCACGAGTCAACCACGAAAAATCACAACAAATCACCAAATTGCCAAGAATCATAAACACATCAACCACAATGGAGATAAATTTATCACTGTAACCCCACTCGTTGTACACACATGCTATCTGATGTCATAGCTCAGTAGTCATGACCTGCAAGGGACTCATGGTGTCCATGTACCACTCGTTCCGGAACACACCTCGGACCCGAGCACAACCTCCGCTCCGAAATGAACCTCGGACGCGGGATATAACAATAAAACTTTCATTTTCGAAACTATTCTCGAACCACGAGCCCATAATCTAGGCCACATGTGTGCCTTTTCATGCCTTTTACAGAACAGTGTTTCTTACCTTCTCAATATCCATATTCACCTCATCATTTCATATCACAATACCCTCGAGAAGACTATATTAACTTCTCATCACAATACATCCACTGCAGATTAAGTCACACGGGAATAATGGCATGAAGCCTACACAACATTCAATCACAAGCACATAGGAGCTTAACCACACAATATCATGTAATGAATACTAAACATGTTTTCTCCTAATGAAATCACAAACATACATTCAACTCACTAAAGTCTAACTCAGGTAAACCGTAACCTACCTCAGAGTAGAGCTGGAACAATGCCTGTCACTCTGCTACAGCCTTTCCTTTCCTCAAAGCCTCAATACGTTCGCGGTCTAAAAATAGAAGACTTAATGAGTCATATTGCTCAATTTGTAAATACCAAGGCAAGAAATACCCTTCCCTCTCCCTATTCTAAGGGTGGATGATATTCTAAGGTGGTAAACAACCTATTAAAGCTTCTAATAATCATAAACCATCAATTTATACCACATTCTATCTAACATTCCCATTACAAACAGTTTTCTATGACAAAGACACCATTTTTATAGAACCCTAGGTCTCAATCACTTATTTTATGATCCTAAATGTTCAATTTATGACAAATAACAACTAACCAATGCATTTAGATTATAAATATGCGATAATAACCCTAACCCATCAGTTTAGGGGCTTTATTAATATTCTAGGATTTCTATTTCAATTTCACCATTAAAGACCCATGAAGATGATTACAATAATAAAGGGGAATGGGATGATGGAATGAAAAGCAATGGAACTTACCTCTCAATGTTGTTTTGCCCTAGCTTGAAAATTCTCTCAAAGTGTTTGTTGGGAAGTGTGTTGGGGTGTTATGAATGAAAATATAAAACTAAGGCATTAAAAACCCGAACACTTCCTTCCCGTCAACCGCTGCGGCGGTCACTATGCCGCTACAGCGATCCCGCTATAGCGGCCAAGCCCTCGCTATAGCAGTCCCAAGATAAATCGCCTCACCGCTATAGCGGTCGCCACCCCGCTATAGCAGTATCACCGTAGAGGGCAAAGTCCCGCCACAACGGCCTAAGAGAAGATGTGTCACGACCCAATCCCGTAGGCCGCGACTAGTGCACGAGCTGGACACTCGTATACACACCTGTTAGCTATAATCAGCCCATAACTAGCATGATAAGGAACTTATATAAAAAGGCAAGACGTCGTCTCAAAACTGTCACATATATATACATATCACAACAACTCCGTCTCCGAGGAGTTACAACTCTCGACGTATAACATCGTACATAAGCCGACAAGGCTATCATAATACGTGGGAACGCCCCCAACTATATATACGCAAGCCGACAAGGTCGCCACTACATACAAAAGATCCCGAAACATATATATATGTTGTGTGCCAACAAGGCGCCACTACGAACGGGAACGTCCCAAAACATAAGTCATACGTACGTAATCGGGAGCAAAGAACTATATACAACCCACACATATGTCTACAGACCTCTAAGAGTAACAACCGTATCATATGACGGGACAGGGCCCCGCCGTACCCCTGGAAAACACATATATACAACAAGAGGATCTATACCAAAAATTTAGGCTCCGGGACAAGGGAGCACTCCAAGATAGCTGAATAGATATCCTAGGCTGGCGGATCACGGATGGTCAAAACGAACGTCCGTACTGGCGGCATGAAACGCGCCCCGAGGAAAGGGGTCGCACGAAATATGTACCGAGTATATAAAGCATGAAATACAAGAAACGGATCATAACCAAAATAAGAAGTACGTAAAACGAGTACAATAATCGGGATACCAAAATGCTTCGCTTTTGAAACACAAATCATGCGTATCAATATCATATATCATATCGGCCCGTTATAGGACTCGATGAACATGGTCGCCACCCCGTCTTTGGTGCCGTAACATACAGCATACTCCCGAGAACACAAAAGATAACTCCGTATCACGATAACTCCATATCACAACATAGCACCATAACACGAGATAACACCATAACACAAGCATAACGCCATAACACATATATACCGTACCCCCCGCCTACAGTGAGGGACTCGGTGAAAGATGTAATAACGGTATGCACGAGCAGAGTAGTGAGTAATCATATGCATATAAATTATCATTTGAAACTCAATAGATAGGTAGACTAATCATCGCTCGAGTATCAGGACGATAGTCATACTCAGTACTCTTTGAATATCATTATGAACTATATCAAAATAAAGCCTCAGGGATCATAGACATGTATCAAATTAATACGAAACAGCTTATGAAAGTTATGGTCATTAGTCATTATGAAGTCTTTCAAGAATAGGAACTTTTATGTATCGTTTACTATCCAATCATATAGAAAACTCGAAGGCAGTAGCTCGACTACTTTAAGAATTCTAATATCAAGAAGTGAATAAGAATCATAAACATGCTTTTAACTTATGAATAGAGTTACTCCAAAGCTCATATTGTATCTTACTTACATCTAGGACATGCCAAAAGAAAGAAAGGATAGGCTTTACATACCTTTAGCGTTTACTCGCAACACAACACGTATGCGCTGCCCAATAGTACTTCAACCTATATTAAGACGTCAAGAACTACGGTTAAGCTACGGGGGAATCCAAAGCGTATTCTAACGTTAGTAACTCCTTTCTAAATAATTTGACGACATTTCCTTTACATTCAAACCAACCACATACAACCAAGCCAACATCAATGATTATACGTTCAAGTATCAATCCGAGACTATTCAAACAAGACTCAAGAACACTCGGGGGCGGCCGTGACAACACTCCAAAAATAGCCCAACCAACACACAATACAACATATAATCTTCCAAGTTCAACAAGAACAACAACAACACATTCTTTTCTTTTAAATTCATGAACTATACCAACAACCACACGTTATAACATTATTCACATAATTGCAAGAAACTTCACTAACATCATTTTAACCTCTACAACAAATTTCCACAAACAATTACGGCTCCAACTGAATCATTAAACCCTTCATTCTCATCATAAAATCCATAACAACAACAACCAAAATACCAAGTAAAATTAGTTCATCATTCCTATACAAAACAGCCCCTACACGGCCTTAACACTAACATACATAATTCCATGAATTTCATCCATAACTACACATTACAATACACTCAAACCATCCTCAATACATGTAAAAGAAGATTAAACCTTACCTTTAACACTTGACTTCTCAACTTGGCTAGAATTTGTGCCTTGAATTAATACTTGTTCTTGTTGCCCTAGGATCAATTCCACGTTGTACGCACCTTCCAAAGGCTTGAAATGCTTGAAGAAAAGCTGATTTTGATCGAACAAGCTTGGAGCTCTCCATGGCTAGCCATGGCCGAGAGCCCTTTCTCTATCTCTAGGCTTTTCCTTTTTTGTTCAAGATGACAAATGATCTTATTAGTCATCAAATTGCCTTAAATATGAATCCTATCAGATGGACACACGTCCCACTCATGGCTTGAGCCATTCAAATTTGGCCATGCCATGGGTGGGACCCACACGACCATTAACACTTAATTAGCATTAATTTAATATTAAAGTAATCTCTAATCCCCACTTAATAATCTAATCATGGTTAATTAACCCCTAATCTCCATTAATATTTCCATGCCAATTAAAATTTATAAGCAACTTGTGCATTAAAATAAAATCGGAGGTTAAAAGTCTCTATCTCGTATCCCAAAATAGTCTTGTCCTTAACTTATCGCGATTCAGCTTAAAATATCCCAATGTACAAAAATACGGGATATAACAAGATGGCAGAACGGCCCAGAAGCTGCCGACCCACATTTATGTACCGGGAGTAGCGGTACTCCCACCGCATTTAGTAATGCATTTTGGGCAGTAGTTCGATTTTCTATCCAGCTTTCCCCCTATCACCCCACATTTCATCCAAGGCGTCAAAAACACAACACAAAACATGCATACATATAAAAAGACGCCCTACGAATTCACTCGCGGCCTCGGAATTCCCAATGGAGTCCTAAATTCCCATAACAACCGGAAGGATTGTTCCACGGACTCTAATAAAGACACGCGTTCATGTATGAATTCATGACAAAGATGTGAGAATTTAGGAAGGAGTTACACGACTTCGGCGAAAAGGCCGAGGGTTTTCTACGTATATCCACGTCTCCCAAGTATGCTTCTCCCACTCAACTTTTACGGAGGCTATTTCATGGACCTCAACTTCATG
Source organism: Lycium ferocissimum (assembly GCF_029784015.1). NCBI lineage: Eukaryota > Viridiplantae > Streptophyta > Magnoliopsida > Solanales > Solanaceae > Lycium > Lycium ferocissimum. The sequence goes on from NC_081352.1 coordinate 21,968,776, forward strand.
GGACATTTCTGTCTAAGATAGCAATAATTGTTCCTCATACGACACATTTTCATCTAACAAAACCGAATCCCAACGGATGATATAGGAACCATCGTGTGGTACCTCTTGGCAACATCGACACGTACGGAACAGCCGGATGAGCAGCGTGATAAACCGGGATGGTGAACCAATTGTAAACGCTCCCTATACATTTGAGAATGTCAAATGGACAATGAACCCGGGCCAAGCTTGCCTTTTTTCCAAACCTCATCACACCCTTCATGGGTAGACCTTCAACAACACTTCGCTTCTTCTTCCTCAAATTTAGGATCTCGGACCACGCTCATATACTCCTTCTCGTCTGTATCCCCTTGCGGTGCCTGGCTTGAAGTGCCTTCACCTTCTCTAAGGACTCTCTCGGAAGACTGGCACCGAAAAATCCTCACCTCGGATTACAACCTTTTTTAATAGGAGACCTACACATTCTCCCATACAACGCTCTGTGGAGCCATATCAATACCGAGTGATAGGCTATTATTGAAGCGAACCCGACAAAGGGCAAAGGCGATCCCAATGCCCACCGAAATCTATCACGTACGCACGTAGCATATCCTCCCAACGGTAGTCGGCAGTCCGCTGCGGCGCCCGTTAGTCCGAGAATGGAAGGTTGTGCTAAGATCTCCCCATCACCCAACTCCTCATACAAACACTCAAAAACACGACGCGAACATGCATACATATCAAAAAGATGAGATAGAAACCACCCGGAGTCTAAGTACCTATCAAATGTAAACTTTAGCCAACTTCTCCCATAAGTTATCTTCACCGGAATAAAGGGCCGTACCTAGTCAACTTATCATTGATTGATCCGGGGATAGAGTCAAACCCCTAGTATCTTCTAAGACCTCTTACGAAATCCATGGTTATTCTTTCTACACCATTTGGTGAATGGGCATTCTCTATGACGGGCAATGTAAAATTGTGGTTTTTGATCGTCATACTTCACTTGTTGAGCAATCTAGGTAGATTTCGCAACAAATTATGGCAATATTGGTTCCTCCTAGTTATGCTAATGTTGATTGCAAATCACGATACATCTTAGTGACACCAGGGTGGATAGAATACCTCGAACTATGAGCCTATGTCAGAATGGTCTTAATCAAGTCGCCCACACGTGGCACACACACTCGCCCTTTGATTCGTAGCACACCTTCCTCATTAATCACAGCCTCCTTGGCCTCACCACGCAACACCTTATCTCGTATTTTACATAGCGTAGCATCTTCAAACTACTTAGCCTTAATCTGCTCTAAAAATGATGACCGAGCCTCAACACAAGCCAACACCTTGCCTGTGTTAGAGATATCCAGTCTTATAAAACTGTTAGCCAACGTACGCTCGGAAGAAATTAAACGAGCCAGACTTTCCATACTAATTTCGATCTTCGGCTCAATGCACGGCTCTGATTAGCCTTACTAAGGTGATACAAAAAATAGTGATGTCATAGTCCGCCAAATAGCTCCATCCACCTCTCGCTCGTCTAGAGTTCGAATCTTTCTAAGTGAACACGTACGCGATAAACCGCGATCTCGTGTACACTTCCACGATGGACATACAAGTAGTACCTCCAGTAACGCAAAACACCACTTCACGCCAACTCTAGATAATGAGTAGGATAGTTCTTCTCATAAACCTTGACTGCCGAGAAACATAAGCAATCACGTTTCCCGCATTAAACAAGACTAAACCGAGTAACGTGAACATCACAATAAATAACAAAATCCTTGCCCTCGACGAGCAATGCCGAATCGGTCCGTAGTCAATAATGTTTTTGACTTTAAAGCTCCTCACACTCGTCGAACAACTGAAACGGTACCTCCACTCGAGTCAAACGGGTCGTATGAGAAGCAATAGAAACGACAAACCTTCACAAATGTGTACGATAGTAGCTGGCGAGACCCACAAAACTATGATCTCGGTCCATCACAAGGGCCCTGGCCTATTCTTCGATCGTTCAATTTTTCCGAGGGATCCACCATAATACCCTTGGAAAATAACATGCCCCAAGAAAGACACGAGAAGACAACCAAAATTCACACTTGGAGAATTGGCATACGATTCTTCTCCCGCAATACCTCAGCAATTCTCGAAATGTTTCTCGTGCTCTTCACTTGCTCTAGAAACGGACCTATCACGTCAATGAACACTATAACGAATGAGTCTGGGTAGGGTTTTAACACAATCGTTCATCAAATCCATGAACGCAAATTTGGGCATTGTATTCAAAGAGATAACCGAACTCGTAGTGCCCATACCTAGTTCAAAATTTTAGGAACATCTTCCTGCCTGACTTTTCAATCGTATGGTGCTGCGACCTTGGGTCAATTTTTTGAGAACACGGCTCTCACATGGCGATCAAACAAGTCATCAATATGGGGGATACGTGGATACTTGTTTCGGACAATTACCATTCAAATCGGTAATACACATACACAGCAGACCCGTCCTTTCTTAATGAACAACACGGGGAGCACCCCGAAGAGGCACTCGGGCGAATGAACCCCTTACTGAAAGATCTCTTGCAAGCCTTTCTTTCGCCCCTTCCGAGTTACGTTGGTGCCATCTTATAACGTGGAACAGAATGGGAGCCGGGTCTAAGTCAAGTCAATAGAGATAGGACGAGTCCCTGGGTCTAATTCAATCCTGAAGTTAATATCACGATCCGGTGGCATAGTAGAAAAGATTGAAAAATCATCACAAACCTCCCATATTTCTTTTCTATTGCAATTTCTGGATTATTATATGATGATTTTTGAACTTTCCATATATAGAAAAGAAATAGAAAGAGATGACTGTAAACGACATCCAGTGCGTCAATGACACCAAAGGGATATTAAAATAAATGGACTGGGATATGGATGGAATATAATGAAATAGAACCACTTTGAGGTTCCCTCCGAAATGAGGCATGTAAGGAGCCACTACGAAAAAGTTCTGGATACGAAGGAAGCTTCTCGAGCTTATATTGGTCACGGGTTTGGAACGGAACTGAACTTGCCGAGATCGAATCTTCTCGTCGTTCCTCGTAGCCCGCCGGTAGAATGGCCGGGCCGTTAACCGATCGGGTCGTAGGTTCGAATCCTACTTGGGGAGATTTGATTGATTCTGAATTTTTAATCTCGAATAAAAGGCTCGCTTTTACCCGTTAAGAGTAGGTAACCCGTTCCCTGTCTTCGTTTCTATCGCATTTTATCTCATCGTATCACATTCTGTTCTGCGAGATTAGAAAATCACCATCAATACCTTGGTCTAGGTCCGAGATAATCCTTTGTTCCATAGCCTTGGGGCTATTTACAACTAGCCAATTAAGAAGTCTCAGATGTCTTAGCACCGCATCAAGATGCGGTCATCGATTCTCCGAGAGGTCACAATCGCATGACAGAAGATATTAATGACTTGCGAAGGATTTTTCTTGTACTACTAATACTTGCTACGCTATTCCGCCCAAGCCTGGCCGAGAAGAGTTACGAGAAGCGTAAAACAAAAAAATACGCGATCGGGCATACTATGTGTAATGATTCCCCCATTCACGATAAATAAAAAGATAAAAAGAAAAGCCATTCCATTTTCGACAAAGACCCACACCCAAGTTCCCGCAAAACTTTTGGTTCGCTATCCCGATCATGATTTTTCTACCCCCAGAGGGAAAGGTACTTCCCTTTTAGGCCGGTTGTGGGAGAGGAGGGATTCGAATCCCCGACACCGTGGTTCGTAGCCACGTGCTCTAATCCTCTGAGCTACAGGCCACAGATATGTGCCAGATAAGCTAAACAACCCTTCTCTGCTAGCTTCCTAGCAGGAACAAAGGATATTACTTTCTTAGGGAGGGGACTAAGGTTACCCTTCCACTCGAGTCTAGGCGCCTCGGGCATGGCTAATGTAATAGTTTTAGAATACTTGATCAAGTAGCAGCATAATGCGAGGACAACCAACTCATACCCAAAATAACATCGAAATCTCACCGAGTTCTAAAATCATCAAATCTGCCCAAACATACCCCATGTTAAAGAAATTGCACGCGCGAGGAAGACGCTATCTCACACTACGAGTAATCCCCCTGGGAGTAGACACAAAAATAGGGCTATCAGTATCACAAATAATATCCGGACTACAAAGAAACAGGTAGAGTGATAGAAAAGCAGAACCCGAATCACAAAATGTGTTTTCTTCATACAAACATAAACGGAGACAGTACATGTGATAACCCGCACGAGGCCCTACCTCGGCTCAGCCAGAAAGGTGTACAATGACCGCGCCCCCCGGCTGGGCTCGCGTACCACCGCGATTACCGTTACCAACCGAGTCCTGCGCCCGCCGGCCGCCGTCCGCCTACCTACCTAAGAACTCGCCACAAGAGGGGCACCCCCCCTTACCCGCGGGGGCCCCCCGCCCCCCTCGGTGCGCGATCCCCCCCATCTTGTCATGTTTTTGGCCCCCGAAATTCCCAGCCCCCTCCCCTTATCTAAGTTCCCGGGGGAATATCTCTTAATATGCCCTATCTACCACACCGGCCCGGCCCCCGGTCCAAAGGGAGGCCCCCGAATGAAGAGAAGGGAAACGGATAACCTCGCTCGATCGAAAAGTAACCCTGGTTTTCCCCACCCCACCCCCGGCCCTCGCAAATTTTAACCGGGGCCCCCAAAAACCGGAAATTTGACCCCCCGAGAAGGGGAACGAAAAATCCCACCCCCAGGGCCTTCTTTTTTATCTGCTTGCCCAACTCTCCTTCCAAAAACCCCCAAGGGCGGTCCAAAAGGGCGCCGGGAAACCCCGGTTTTTCAACCCCCCAAAACCGTCGTATCCCGTCCCCTCGGGGGTCGTAACCGGCGAGTTTTTCCATCAATAGTAGCGAACTCATCCCCTTTTTCCCATCCCCGGGGCTGCAACGTCTTGTCCAAAAAAACATAGTAAAACTCCAAGTCAACGGAGGAAACCCTGGCCCCAAAACCCCCACAAACCTTCCCAAAGCTTAGCCCCTCCCGGGGCGGGAAAGTCCAAAAATTTTCCCCCTCTTATCCCCCCGGGCCCCTATTTATGGAGCCCCTCAGACAAAAAAGATGAACCCATATGCGGCCCCCCCGACCCGGTTTGGGAAAAACGAAGGGTTTATTTCTATGAACCTCTTAAAAATCATGTTCTTTACCGTCAT